>NW_005054386.1:138879-144536 GCF_000277835.1 Geospiza fortis
CCCCCTCTTGGTGTCCCCCCCTTCCCCCGTGTGTCCTGCCCACTGTGTGTCCTCCTGCGTGCCCCCCTCCCTGTCCCGGCGCCGCCGGCCGGTTCCCCGAGCCCGGGGCCGGTTGGGTCCCCGCCGCTCCTCACCCCGGCGCTCTCCCCTGGCCAGGCCTTCACGGAGCTGCAGGCCAAGGTGATGGACACGCAGCAGAAGGTGAAACTGGCCGACCTGCAGATCGAGCAGCTCACCAAGACCAAGAAGCACGCGCACCTCACCGACACGGAGGTGATGATGCTGGTGGACGAGACCCGCATGTACGAGGGCGTGGGGCGGATGTGAGTATCGGCCGGGGCGGGGGACACTCCGGCTCTGGGCGCCGGGAGAGGGGCCCTGGATTCAGGAAGGACAGCGAGAGTCTGCAGTATGTCCGGGGAAGGATAACGCAGCTAGGGAAGGGTTTGGAGCACAAGGACTGTCTGAAGAAGCTGTGGCAGCTCAGCCTGGAGAAAAAGAGACTCGAGGGGAACCTTCTTGCTTTCTTCAACTTCCTGCCTGGAGAGTGGAGCGTAGTGGTGGTCAGCTCTTCTCCCAGACAGCAACTGATGAGAGGACATAGGCTTAAACTGCACCAGGGGAGGTTTAGGTAGGTCATTAGGAAGAATTTTTTCACAGAAAGGGTGATTAAATATTGGAAGGGGCTGCCCAGGGAGGTGGTGAAGTCACCATCCCTGGAGGTGTTTAAGGAAAGACTGGACATGGCACTTAATTCCATGATCTAGTTGACAAGGTGGTGTTGGGTCATAGGTTGCACTCAGTGACCTCAGAGGTGTTTTACCTCTGATTGATTCTGTGATTCTGAGATCCCTCTATGAAGCCTCCAGCCAGCTGCCCTGGGCAGGAGGCTCTCCCCTTCACAAAGGGCATGTTAGCTTTCTGTCAGCACATTCACTTGTTTCCTTTTTCTCATTATCTTCCATTTTTAACTTCAGCAATCTGCCTGCAAATGCAGCAAGGCTTATTCCTTTACCTCTTGGGGTTAGGTACTGGCTGCCTTGTTGAAGGGCTGTTACAAATGATATTGCCTTTGTGTGGTTTTGCTTGCTGGCTCAGCTCCTGGCCTCGATGCTGTCCTCTGGGACCTCTGGGGAGTTTGTAATTTCGACTAGCAGAGCAGTACTGTAATGCCAAATGACATTTGTGGGAAGGCCCTCACAGATCTGCCCAGCATCAGTCATTTCCAGTGTAGTTTATGTCAAACTCCTTGCAAACCCCCTGTGCATAGCTCCTGTGCTCAGGGCTTTGCTGGCACAGATGTTTTACAGAAATGTCCTTTGCAGTGTCATGCCAGGGAATGGATCTAATGTCATTGTTTGGGTTTTTTTCAAACCCTTGAAAGTGAACATAAAGCTTGTATGGGTAGTCCCAGTGCATTCTTAAAGATGTGTTTCTGTGTATTGGATGACTGTTAAAAGAAACACCTGAAGTGTTCTGATTAATTTCTGCAATGCTCTTTGCTGGGATTTCAGCAGCCTCTGATAGAAGACCCTATAAAGTGGTCTTTATACAGAGAGGTTTCACCATATAAAGTGGTTTCAAATCTGAAACACATGCTTGCTTGACAAATATCACATTAGATTTCTGCATTTCTGATTTGAGAAATAGGATTTTGTCTCATGTGAGTTGGGTAACAGTGATGACTGCCCAACTCGGGATGTGGTTTGTGAAATACTGTATCTGCTCGGACTGCTGCCAACAGGGGAGATTGTATCAACCTCTTCCCTGCCCTGTTTACCCCACCTTCTTCATGTCAAAGTGGCTGATCACAGGACCAAGCAGTGAGCCAGGTCAGCCTTCAAGTGCCCTCATCCCTCAGCCCACACAATCTCCAGACCAAGCTGTAGGGAGGTGGCAGGACTGGGAAGCCAGGAATGGTGTGTGCTTTGCATTTTGCAGAGAATTTCAGGGGAGTTGTACCCAGGCTAATGGAGCTGTTCAGAGTGGCAGGGTTCCCACTAAATAAACTTTTCCAAGTAGGTTAAATGTTTATGTTGGGTTTGGTGGGGATGCTGAGGACATTAAAAAGAGACAGAGTCTGGTCTCTTGCAAGAGGTGACTGATTGACCAGGGCAGGCTGTAGATGTAGCAAACACTTGTGTTTGAAGTAGTCATGAGATGTCTCAAAAGGCTTTTTTTTTTTTGTTTGGATTCTTCACAGAGCAGACAGATGAAGAGTAAAAGATAATTCTGGAGTCAACATGTTTCTCTAAAGCTTTTTCAGAATTTGAAAGTCTAGACTGCCTTTGGATGGGAGAAGTCCCTCAAGGTACTTCAGGAATGTGAGAGTCTTGGTCTTTATCATTAAATGATCCTGCCTCTGAATCGGGTGTGGGGAGCAGATGTTATTTCATCATGGTCTGAAGTGCATTTTCCTGCTTTCTGCTTCTGCCTCCTCCTTGGGAGTAAGGCACCTTCTTGATGTGCTAAAGCACTTACCCTTGCTGTGTGCAGGAGCCCCAGTCCTGTGGGGAGTCCTCTCTTCCTTCCCTTTCCATGAGCAGACAGGTGTGAGGCAGGACTGGCAGCTCCAGCTCCTCAGGGATGGCAGAGGCGCCAGCGGGAAAATATTTACATTGTGATATTGTTTAAAAACTGAACTCTTCATGGCCTTTGTTGTATTAGTGGCTATGCAAATACAGATTAAGGGAGTGCTCTTCTTCTGAATGCTACCCATTCATTCATTCTTTTTTTTTCCTTTTTTTTTTCCCTGCCTAAGCTTGACAGGGTGTTCCCGTGGGCTCTACCTGTCCGGGCTGTGGGGCTGAAGCTGCCCTGCCAATTGGCAGTGATGCACTGGTGTGATTTGTGTCACTTCCTAGTGGAGAGAGCTTGAACCAAGTACAAGAGGAACTTCTTGAAGCCCACTCCAGCCCTAGCAGAGAATTTATTGCTGGAATTTGGGCTTTTGGCAAAACAGGCTAAAGCAACTCTTGAGCAGGAGTTTAAATACAAGGGCAGTCTGGCATCTTGTGTTGCACTGGAGACCAAAGGAGGTGGTCACTGTGGTTCTTCTGGACATAGAAGCCATGTTCTGTGAAGTGGACTAGCAGATGTCCTGCGTGGACATGAGTTTGGCCACCAAAGGCGTATTTGTTCTGTCTTAATTTCATTTATGTAGTCCAGCATGGAAATACTGGAGCTCTAAAAGGTTTCAGTTACCCAGGAAGAGTGGAGGTTTGAGTCACTGTTAACTCTGATTATCAGGGTTCTTCTGCTTGAATAACTAAATTCTTGAAGTAAGCTTTGTGCTTCTATTCCTGTGCTTAACTTTTTTTCGTTTAAAGTTCCTTTTATTTTTTCCTCAGACCTATCTAAGCTGCTACTTAGAATCTGGCCTCTGATGGGGTTTCTGTGTTTTTCCTTCAGCTTGGGTGGATGGGCTGTATGCAAAGGGCCAGCACATACCCTTCTGTAGGACAAGATACTCCAGGTCTTCGTGGAATTTGAAGGCTTGAGAAACTGTGGTGACGTGCTGCATCCTGGGCGGAAGCCTGCCTGCTTTGGTACTTCCTTCTGCATTACTTGGAAAGCAGTTGTGTGGTTTTTATTTTCTGAACCCCTATCCTGAGTCTCCTTCCTTCCCAGAAAGCTTTTCCTTCACTGCTGATGAATGTGAAAGTTTCATTTGTTGTTCCTCACTTGAGTTTGATTTGTTTTTTTTTTTTGGGAGTATTGCAGTTTGTGTAACATGCCGAGGCCTTACCGGGCTCCACACGTGGGGCTCAATTTACTTTTGCTAAAGCTATTTTTGCTTTGACAGAAGAAATGTCAGTGCCACATAGTATGAGCTGATGAATTGCTGTGTACTGTACATATCTGTGAGGCTGGGATCTCATCTGGGTGGTGGCATCTTGCCAAATACATTTCAGTTCTGTTACTTCATACTCTTTTGAAGGGCCCGTTACGTAGCCTGAGACAGCTACCACTGTGCTGGACTTCTGCTCAAGCTATTTGTGAACTGATATCATCGTGTTGCTTTGAGAACTATGTTGAAAGTTTAAGCTTCAGAATTCTGTCTGAATATTTCAGACCTTTCCCTTTACATTCTTGTAGCCCATAACCTGGACAAGGTCCTTATTTACAGGAGAAAAATGTCTGGCACTTGGTGTGGGGCACAGTGAGGAGAGTGCTGCAGATTTTCATGCCGTGCCAAAATAGACAGTCAGTTTTGGTTTGATATTGCTTTATCATCAGTTTACTTGTACAGCTAATGGGAGAACACTTAAAAGAGAAAATATAAGTGAAAATCAAGCAAATACTGTAGCACAACTTTTGGCTCAAGATTTTCTGCAAGCATAATGTATTATCACAGCTGTCCCTATAAAATGACTTTGTACCATTACAGTATTTTATGAGACAGCTGTAATAACATGATTTTGAATTTTTAATTTTTTTTAAAAGAGTGGTTCAGATTTTTGGTGGCTGAACCATATGCATACGAAACCTGAGAGAGAATTAAGTGTTGTTGATGATTCCTTGGATTTAAATGCATTCTTGTTTTTACTATGATTCATGGTTTTGTTTGAAAATGAGACAGGATCATCAGTCTCTGTAAGCTCTTTCCTGAACCCTCAAAAGCAGCAGTCCCTGCTGCACGTCACTGGGTGAAGCTGCAGGAGCTGCATTTTCACTGTTTGTGTGTGTGTGAGCTGTTCGATTCTGCCAGCACTGAACACTGCAGCTGCCCTGTGCTTCCTGCTCACATGTCAAAAATCTCACAAAGAGCTGAAGGACACCCAAGGCTTAACCTTGATGGTTCAGCTACTAACTATAGGCTGGTGTGTGAAATCTGAGTGGCTTCTCCATGGGCTGGCTCTGTGGGGCAGGCTCGGTGCGGGCTGGGCGCTGGAGCCCGGCTGCCGAGGGGCTGACAGGTGCTGACACCAGTCCCAGGCAGCAGCTCTGGGTGTTGCTTTCTGGCCAGTTTGTGGTTTATAAACCTAAAGTTCCCCCATGTAGCCATTGGAAAAGGGAGGATTTATTTTCCACAGTAAGTCTGGTGTGTGGAGAAGTTCAATCAGGCACTGAGCTGTGAAGAAAACAAAATTTGTGTCCAGCTGCTTGACCACTGCTGCTGCACATTGAACGAGGTGTTGGGAGCTGGTACCTGAGGAATCAAAGGCTATATGGGCATAAGCCAAAAGGTTTTCCATCCTACAGTTGGTTTTTATTTCAGGTTTTTCCTGATTTTGAACTACTCACTTTTGTTGCAGCCTGAACAATGATCTTCACTGTGTTGTTAGGTGTGAGTGGGCCTAAAAGTTTGCAAGCTCTTTTTAGAGAAAGCAGAAATGTCATGGAAAGCAGAAATGAGAATGATGCATTCAGGGGTGATGCTGTAGTTTTGTAGTTTTCTGTGCTGCTGCCTGTGACTTGGTCTGTGAAGTAAGGGGCAGGAGCTTGTCATCCCCTTCCTGGTTAATTGGGAGGGTGAGAGGAGCAGAGCTGGTCCATGGACTGTGGTTACTGCTGACAGTAGTGAGATACTGGGAATCTGGACTCCTGGATTTGCTTCCAGCTCAGAAAGGGAGCTTGTTCTCTTGGGCACCGGCTCCTTTTCCAACTGACATCTCATTTCCAAACACATTCCTTCCTCACTGCCCTGCCCCCGC
>NW_005054386.1:144591-163552 GCF_000277835.1 Geospiza fortis
CAGTTATAGCTCTTCTGCCCTGCTGCTCTACATAATTTCTCCATGCAAGACTGAAACGTCAGAGAAGAAAAGATTTCCATGGCTTGTGTGCAAGATGTCTATCTGCCCCATTCTAGGAAACAGCTGCACTTCTTTAAAGAATCAGCTTTAGGCAGAGAACTTGGACACGTCTGATAAGTCAGTGTTTGTGAAGTACATAAGGAGTAGAAACAAGGGTCTTAAAATAAAAATAATGGCTAATTTAAAATACAAATAAGTCTTTTACTTATCCCTGCTGGAAATAAATCTGTTGGTTATAGTCCCCCACCTACTGCGTGGGTGTTCTGATAGGAGATTAGCAATACAGCTTTTCCTCTTGCATGTCTCCCTTGCCTGGTGACATTTAACTCTTTAGGAACATTTTTCTGTTGGGACTAGGACTATGACATTCACACAAGTCTGTTCCATTCTTTTCTTTGTCCCTAACTTTTTCTCCACCTGTTACCTAGACAACACAGAGGAAGGAGCTACCTGAGTAAACTTGAGGTGAAATCTAAACTGAGAAGAATAAGAGTCAGAAGGGAGGCTGAGTGCTCCTGCAGGCTGCCCTTGTTGCTAGAAGAGGGAGTTTGATGTGCTGTGAGCCAGAGGCAATGTGCTGTCATGGAAATGCCAGAGCCTGCAGGAAGTTTGCTCTCTCAGGGCAGCATTTGCAGGTTGGGCTCCTGTGCATTGCCAGCTGTAGTAAGGAACCTTGACTTTGTCCCTGCCTCTACAGAGAGGGAAGCTGAGGTCTCTTGCAAATACAGCCCATCTCTTGCTTCAGTGGCTCAGAGTTCTGTTTGGATATAGGCTAGACAAGTATTGAATATGCTGAGGAACTTGCACTGCTCCTGCTTGTGACTTGCTGTGCCAAATGACTTTGCAAAACCATTATGGAACATGAGTGACTGATTTCTGAAGTTCTCCAAGCACTTAAAATGTCACTCTGGTGTTCTGAAACAGCAAGGAACTTCCATTTATTTTAATATTTAGTGGATTTAAAGTACTGTATTTTGCAACTGCTTCCCCATTTCCTGAAGAAAATGTTGGAATCAAGGGTGAGAGTCCCTGGAGAAATACTGAATTCTAGAGCACTTCTTTCAGAGCACAGGGCTGTTAGGACGTGGCTTTCCTGCAGCAGAGAAGAATGGCCAGATCAATGGCCCAAAAAAAAGGGTCCCTGCTGTAGTTCTGTCTTTCTTGGATATGCCCTTCCAGGTGTGCAGTCAGTGGATAGTCAGCAGAACAGGCTGTGACAAGGTATTGAGGGCCCACAGCTCTCAGAGGGAGGTGCCCAGTCAGTCCCTGAGCTGGGATGTGAATGTCAGCATAAGATATAAGTTTTAGGTGGAACAGCCTTAAAACAAATGACAAATCTAAGTCTGAACATGCTGGCCTTGTCACCTGTTCAAAGCCTGAAAGAAGGGGAGGTTCATTCATGACCCCCTGAGAACTGAATTAAAACACTGAATTAAATATGAAGAAACCAATCCCATGGCATAAGAACTCCATTTTACACAAGTTTAATTCAGAGATACAAGAACCAAAGTGCTGCATCAAATCTTGAACCAAGTGCAAGACAATTTCTGTCTTGAATTCTTACTTTGTTTTCTTGAAAACTATTTGCTGAATTAACGGAATGTTTTGGCCAATTTAGCATAATAAAAAAAAAAAAAAGAAGTTTGTTCTTGCTGATTAGGACACAGCAGTGTGGTTGTTTTAGTCCTAGCTAATTTAACTCCAGAGTCCAGAAATATCTGTCTATTAGTGTTATGCTTGAATGCTTTTGGCTCAGTTATCTTTGTGTCCACTGCTGTGAAGTTTTCTGTAGTGCTTTGATGCTTTGTTGTAGCAGGATTTGGGATGTGCAGAAGCCAAGACTGTGCTATTTACCCACAAACTGGGGCTTCCTCCTCACTTTGCATTTCAAAGGTTTCCTCCCAGACAAGGCAGAAATATTTTTTCTCTTTTTTTTCTTTTCCCCTCTTGCAACTGGGGATGGATTTGCTTTTCAAAAAAGATGGATCCTGATTTTGCCAGTTTCCCTGTACAGGTTCTTAGGGAGGGTCTGCTGCTGAGAAGGGCGTAAGTTTGTTTGTCACAGTATAGCAGTATCTGCATGTCACTTCATTTGCTACTGCAAAGTTCACCTTTTTGATCACAGAATATTTATCAATAAGAAAAAAGTTAAAATAGAAACGTCTTTAGGATTATTTACCAGGGTGCTTACACCAGCGTTTGCTTGTTTATGTTTTCCTTGGTGCATATCCATGTGGTGTTGTAGTTTTTTGGTTTTTGGGTGTTTTTTTTTTTTTTTTTGTTAAACATTCTTCCATAGGAATTTGTGGGGAATTCTTGAAAATAGAGCAGATTTTACAAATGGATCTTGACTTCCTATTATTGGAAACATTTTTCTGTTTTCTGCTTCCTTCTGCTTCTGGTACAACCCAGACTGCAAAAAATCTATTTGAGGTGTGTGTGTGGTTGGCATGTTGTAGTCATCTGAGTTCCCTTGGCTTAAATAAGGGCAGCTCATCAATGCTACATACTAACAAATTATATGAAAACAAAATTAGAAGACAAAACCACTAAATCAGGAATATAGTGAGGCAGAACCACTCGAGGGGATTTCAATTGCTTGAACTGCTGTTGTTCTTGCACTGCTTTCCCACATGGATTTAATCTCAAATGTTATGAATTCCTGTATGATAGAGAGGAGGCATTTGCTTGCTTTTTTTTTTTAAATTCCATTTATGTCAATTGAGCCTTGAAAAAGAATTTATGATGTTCATTAAAAGCAGACCACAGTACTATTTTCTTTTTTTGGGTTGTGCTATATTTAATACACACTTAGAGGTATATTCCTGATGTCTTTTTTTAAAGAACCCAACGTGAACAATGGTATAAATCTACCATCTAGTTAAGTGTCTGGCAATGCAGAAACTGCTGTTTGCAAGCTGTGTTACTATCTTGGCTTGAGGTAATGTAATATGCTGGAGCTATTGAGAGATGCCCCCCAAAAAAGTGCAAGCTCAATGTAAACATGGCCTGAAGTGCAGCCCAAACCCCTCCGTGGGGCTGGGCGCGTCAGGCCAGCCCTGCTGAGCTTTGGGGAAGCCAACAGCGTGGAATTCTTTCTTCAAATCCTTTAGCTCCTTAGAGTAAATAGGTTTATGGCTTACAAACGTTCATCTGAGTAAAAGTTACCCTTGTTGGGACCTACATAAGATGAGGTTTGGCCGATATCCAGCGCCACTAATCCCGGGCTCTGCGTGCTGTGGTGTGTCAGGCTGGCTCTGCACAGGTTGTGCTGCCCACTGGGGATGTCTCCTGCCCAAACAGCTCCTGGTGCTCATCCACCTCTGTGAGGGCACCAGTAAAATGTCATGTGAGCTATAAACTGCTTCTCCTTGGAATGTATTCATGTATAATCCTCCCGACATAAGCTGCGGGATTTGTTTTGCTTTAAGGTATGCGGGGGGTATAGTTAGGGTCAGCTATATTGAGGTGACCCAGTGAGACAACTGACCACTAAAATAAATGCAAACATAGGAAAAGCTTCAACTCATCTGTTCAAACTCCATCTGTTCTGAACCAGCTCTAGTTAAGGCATATGATCTGTTGATGGGAAATTCAAAATCAGGCTGAAAAAATGTGAAACCCTTAGACATGAAGGGTGGCAGCACAAGCTATAATTAGTGATGATTTTTCTTTTTTTTTATTTTAATATTGCTTCCTTGTCTTGTTTGGAACTGGGTAATTCATCTATGGTGACTAAAACTGGAATTTGGAGGGGTATAAACTGTGCCTGGTATGAACTGCATAGAGAATCATTTACCAAAGCACCAGCAAATCCTGGGAGAGTAGAAGAGGACTACTGTGTGCTGGCAGTTCTGCACAGCTGGTTTTGGTTCAATCAAGCTAGATTGCTTGGGATCAGCTCCTTGGAAGCCTTTCTTCCATTGGCTTTGAACAGTACTTAAAATGCAGTAATCCCCTGCTGAGTCTGCTCAAAGCTTGAGCAGCAGTGCAAGTTCAGAATTAAAAAGCATCTTTAAATAGATAAATGCATCACTGGGCTTAGCCAAACTTTTCTCACAGAGTGGTCTAATGCAAGCACTTGGTTTCAAGGGGCAGGACATTCCATGTAAACACTGCTGTGATATCCCACAACATGTTAGGTTGTTTAGAACTACAGTAAACATGTTAAAATAATGTTAGGGCTTTGCACAAAGTTGTTTGTTTTGTTTTCAGTTTTTGTAGAGAGTTTCCCAAGTGGAATGAGAACCATGTAGCTGAAGTTACAGTGGTTCTTTGTGTGAGCTGGGAGCCAGGTGAGTGGACTTACAGATGTGCCATTCATCATTATTCTGGCAAAATAACACTGGACATACGTACCTGTAAAATTGTCTCTGTCTGGAATTACGCAGAGAGCTGTGTACCCATCTTGGCAGAGGAAGAGCTGAGGCTTCCCCTGCTACCCTGATTCTTGCAGGGATCTACATGGAGCCAAGTGGGAAGAGCTTCTTTGCAGACTGTTTGTGTGGGGGTCCTGTGGCCTGTTGTGGGGCTCCTTCCCTCCTGGTTTGAATACTTGAACACAAACAGCCTCTTGCCCAGGCAAGGCAGGCAGGAGAAACACTGGGACCACATTTCGTGACTCCATGGGCAGAGGAGAGGCTGCTCATGCCCAGCTGCCTGCCACTGAAAGCTCCAGCTGTAAAGGCTGAAGTTTGTTGCAGTTGCAAGTAATTGAAAGTAGGGATTCTTCATGGAAAACCTGAACTATGAGCATCACTGTGACTCCACCTTTAATAACTTTAATGACTTGTATGTCATAATGAAGAGTGGCATGTGCTGAACAAACATCTCCATAACCTCATTCATTAAGAGGCAAATCTTTCAGAATCCAATATTATGTCTCAAAGTCAAGTAACCAGCACATTTTGGTGCAAACAGGCTGAGTTATGGAATTACTTACACTGGACCATCATCACTTTGTGGGTGTGTATGTGTGTCACAAAGGAGCAGACAGATGATGAAGTGGGCAGCACTGCTGACCTGACAAGAGGCTGAAGGCCTTTTGGGCCAGAGCATCAGGGAGTGCAATATAAACACTGATCAAATGAAAATTGTAATAGAAAATTAGAATTGTGAAGGGGTGAGAGATCCCTTCAGAAAGAAACTAGCAGTGAGCCTCAGAGAGTGTATATAAACCACTTTCTCTGCCTTAGGGAAACAAAATTCCTGGTGTGGAGCTAGCAAGGGGAGGAAAATAGAAACAAGTGGGAATATTTAGAGCGAGGTTTCTCTTTCAGTTCCCTTGTGCTCTATTTCTGTTCCCATATTGCATTTGAGAACCAGCAGTCACTGGGAAGCCAAGCCTGTAGGTGTAGTCCATTGGCATCCACTTGGCTCTG
This sequence comes from Geospiza fortis, assembly GCF_000277835.1. Classification (NCBI taxonomy): domain Eukaryota; kingdom Metazoa; phylum Chordata; class Aves; order Passeriformes; family Thraupidae; genus Geospiza; species Geospiza fortis. The sequence continues at coordinate 150,033 of NW_005054386.1, forward strand.
CTCCATGGAGCTGTTCTTGTTGGCAGCCCAGGTTTGGCTGAGCAGTGCTGTCCTCAGGGACCCCTCTCTGCAGCTTTCATTTCTAATTTTCTTTGGTTTGAGTTTTTATCATAATCTATTGATACTGGAAAAAATATTAGCAAGTCCTGTTCTATTTTTACCAGCCATTCTCTTTGAAATGGGTGGCCAGGTGAGATGGGGTGAACTTGTCTATTCTGACCCAGATATTTTTTGTGTTAATTTAGCAACAGTGAAAAAGTTCCTGTGTGAAGAGGTGATTGTTACTAAGCTTTGTCACTGCCCCTGTGGTGCTGAATCACTGTTTCATGGTTGATAGTGTAGGTGTCGTGTTTGACAGGTCTGTGAGTGTGTGCTGTGACGCTTCACTGAGAGCAGGAGGATACAGACAAACTCTAGTATCTGGGGGAAGACTTGGTTTGCTGCCTGTCTTCCGAGGATTAGCAGTTCTTAAACTCCATCCCAGTCCAGCACACAAACTCTGGGAGCTTGGAGCCTCCCATGAACTCCAGCAGAGCTGTGAAAGCAGCTCTTGGGTCAGTATTAGCTGTGTCACCTGCTGGGCTCTGCACCACTGAGCAGAAAGGGGCTCCTCAGCTCGGTGACTCTCATATGGGGCCAGCTCTCAGCTGGTGGTGAACCTCCAGGCACAGAATTAACTTCATGTGTTTGAAAGGCTCGGTCACAAACTCACTCAGGGAAGAATTAAGTTGTCAGAATGTACTGTGCTTCTTTCATGAGCTTGGAAATCTGTACATAAAATAACTACATCTAACTGAAACCAGGCAGCAGAATGACACTGTCCTGTTTCTCCAGCTTGGTCCGGGAGAAACCTAAAAATCATCAAGTTGATGAATTACTTAGGGTAATTGGAAAAATGAAATTTAGATTAAATTTAAATTCTGGTTTATTACAAGTGCCCTGCAGCACTTCTTACCTAATGAGCAGAACAAACTTCTGCTTTTTCCAAGTGCTGCCATAAACCACATTATTTCCTTAGGTAAAAACTTTGGCCAAGATCTCCACAATGTGTGTATCCCAAACTAGATGCTAAAAAACTGATGCATTTTTGAGTCCTGCTTGTGTTGGAAAGCAAAGCCACAGATTTGACCAGTTAACTGTGGGTGTGGATTTACAGTTCAGCTTTCAAAGGCCTGGCCTTTGGCATCTTCCAAGGTGGCACCTGTGCTCTTGAGGCCGAGAGCTCCATGGTCCTGCATCAGGGAGCACAACTGGGGGCTTTAGACAGACCTGCAGGATGCTGCTGCCCAGCTGAGGGACATCTGACCTGCTTCTGATCAAGTGTGTGAACAGACCCAGGTTCCATCCCACTGTTTCATAGCAGGCAAAATCAGGGTGGTTGTGTTTTTGCCCAGCTGCCTGCACAAGTCTCGTCAGTGCTAATTTCAGCCATGCAGTTTTAATTTGCTGTCGCATGTCTGCCAGAGCATTGCAGGAGGGTGGGAAGGAGGATATTTTCCCTGATGACTGCTGTTGACATTTGCAGAGTAAAAGTGAAGTCAGGCAGTTGTTTGTTGGAGGTTTTGGTGCCTGCAGCAGTTGTGAGCCAGCCGGGATCGCCCAGTGCCTGTCACCCAGCAGGGACATTCCCAGCTGCAGCATGGGGAAAATTGCTCAAGCTGTGTTGCTTTTGAACTTTGTTTTTTAGACCGGGGATGTCAGGGAAACCAAAATGATCAATCTTCCTGTACAATTTGGGGAAGCAAATGAGAAGGGATTGTATTCTTCTTTGCTGCCTCCACAAAAAAAGGAAATAATTCAGGAAATGTTCACATACACAGGCAGGCTCAGGGAAGCAATGACGTGGGAAGGGACTCATGGCTTTGTGTACAGAAGGCATCTTGCAACTTTGGTATTCACTAATGGCAGCTACTGCAGAAACAAGGCAAAATTTGTGTTTACAGGGGGGGTGTGTGAAGGCTGATGATTTTTATTCTGGTATTGTATGCCTGAGGTAAGAGCATTAGAATGATGTGTCTGCTGGTGGTCCTGAAAAGTACCTTTTCTCTGGCTGGATCCAGGCTCTGTATCTAACAGCAATGAAAATAACTTCTTTCCTAGAAGGATGGTCTTGAACTTGATTTTCACAAATCACCTGTGTCGTTATTTCAGCAGTCTGCTGTATGCCAGCACCCCAAACCATCACCACTGTGTGCAGGTGAATGGTGGGGACACCTCCCATTGGGAAGGGGGAATTGAGGGGACAAAGAGAGTCTGAGTGAGCTGTGTTGGTAAGAGCAGGAGCAGACAGAGAGCAAAGATGATGCCAGCAATAAGCATGAGCCAAGACTGGGGAAAAAATGAGAGAGATTTGAGAAATTTGCAGCATAAAAGATGTAGCGGAAGTTCCTGTGGAGAAGAGGAGGTGAAGCAGAACAGGGAAAGAAGTGGGAGGAGGAGGAGGCACTTCTGTGTTCAGTTAATAGCAACCCCAAAGAGAGTTTTAATTGGAAACCTATTATAATTATCCATGGTTTTCCTCCCATGCATTTCAGGAATGTGTGTGGCAGGTAGTTTTCCTCTTGGCTGGGTTACTGATGCAGAGGGCACTGGGTTTCCAGCCAAGTGGCAGATCCGTGTTTGTGTTTACCAGGCACTGAGCAAACACTTTAATAATGTCATTTGTCGTGGGAGATGACTCTGCAAACTGATTTCAGGTTTTTCTGTAGCAGACGGGGAATGCACTCTGATTCTGCCCTGTCTAAAGCTGCTCCTTTTAACTGTTGGAGCATGAGCTGCTGTCACCTGGCAGGAAGACATTGACCCTAGTTGGTGCTAGAGGAGACCTTGACCTCGTTGGTATGACCCATGGAGGCTCCTTCTAAATCCCCCGGGGGACTTTCTAAGTAGGGAAGGGGGTGAATCTGCAGCTTGTACATTCTTTATGTCTGGAAGGATGAAAAACAACCATGAAGGGTTCCTAAAATTTGTTTGAACTTAGTTGTCCTTTACCTCTTTGTGGGATGCCGATGCCACGTGCTGGAGAGCTGCTTTGAATGTTTGGTGCTCCTTCAGAAGCTTCTCTGAGGCACCTTTATGCTTGTTGGCAGGCAGGACTCAGATGTGATGGATGCATCTTTCAAATCCCTTTGGCAATTGAAAACAGAACAAGTGGAAACCAGTGGCCACAACTTTAGTTAAAAGCAGCCTTCTCCTACCTCACAGAAAAACCCTTTGGTTGGTGAAAATGTAGAAATTTGGAGATCAGTGAAGGGTTGGGTTAAAGTCAAGGCTTGAGAAGTGGGGTCTGCTGGGAGCACTGTCTCTGTTTTGTCAAATCACAGAAGGATGGGTTGGAAATGTTCTTCACAGACCACCCAGTCCCACCCCCTGCCTGCCCTTCCACTATCCCAGGTTGCTCCAAGCTGTGTCCAACCTGACCTTGGACACTTCCAGGGATGGGGCAGCCACAGCTTCTCTGGGCAGCCTGTGCCAGCACCTCACCATCCTCAGTCTAAAACATTTCTCCTCAATGTCCAGTCTAACCTGGCCTGTTGCAGTTTAAAACCATTGCCTGGCATGACAGACCCTGGTAAAAAGCCTCTCTCTGTCTTTCATGTCAGCCCCTTTTATAATTGAAAAGCTGCAGTAAGGTCTCCCTGGAGCCTGCTCTTCTCCAGGTTGTACAACCCCAACTCCCTCAGCCTTTCCCTGTGGAAAGCTTTGGTTTTATTGTGTGGGTTTGTTTACCTTGTGAGCACTAAACCCTTAATAAACAGCTCTTACCTGTCAAGGGTCTTCCTTGACTCCGTGCCATCAACTGATTAAATCCCTGTGAAGGGAAGGTGCTGACAGACTCCCCTTGCTGGCTGTGTGCCAGAACTGCTTCCAGATCATTCAAGGACACTGAATGATAGAGGGACATTTCTGTGTGTCCATGTTCATCCTCCCAGAGCGTGGGTGAGGCTGGTGAGTCTTTGGGGCCAGCCTGGGGGGCTCGAGGAGCTGTCAGAGCAATTTCTTCTGTCTCTGTCCAGAACATGGGAGGGAGGATGAACACTTAGCAGGGGTGGCTCTAGCTTGACTTGGTGCACAGCTGGTGAGCACTGATGTAAAAAGCACCCAACTTTTTCTGTCTCTTCTTTTTCACTTGTAGGTTTATTCTTCAGCCTAAAGGAGTGATTCACAATCAGCTCTTAGAAAAACAGAGAATAGCTGAAGAAAAAATTAAGGAGTTAGAGGTAAGTTTTTGGCAAATATGATGAAAGCAAAACATTAAAGGTCTACAGATACTCTTTGCTACATTTCTTTTTACCTGGTAGTTTTGGTGCTGAAGGATTGTTACAGAGAGCCTTACCGCTCTGTAACAGAGATTGTTGTAGGTGTAACAGATTGTTGTTCTTGTAACAGAGATTGTACATAGTAACAAGTAACTCAAGGCACTTGGTTCCTTTCCTAGATCTACAAACCAGTAGGGATTGATTGTTGCCTCTGTGCCCTGCTATGAAAATTGGGAGCAAGGCATTCAAATGAGATTAGTAAGAGCAAGGTCTAAAACAAGCAAAAGGATGTTTGTGTGGTTATTTGCAGCAGATAAGTGATGTAAAAATTCACCAGTGCTGTGGGTATTTAGAGGTTACACTGGCTCAGAACAATTGCACAAATTCATGGAAGAGAAATCCATTGAGAATTACCAAATATGTAGAAATGGCATCCTGCTCAGGAAGTCCCTGAGCTAAAAATGTTTGGAGGGTGGGAAACTATGAGGAGGAAGTACCATATAGCCTGCCCCGTCCTTACTCTCTGCCCTTAAGCATCTGCTTGGGGCTGCTGTTGAAGAAGAGCAGATCTGTGGGGAGATGGGACTTTGTTTTGACAGCGTGATCAGAGCACTTCTGTGTTCTTGTGTTTATCTGGTTGGAGTATTCAAGGCACAGAAGGATATCTAGGAAATAAAAAGCAGTGTCTGCGCAAGCTGCAGTGTTCAACCAGGCTATCTGCTGAATCTTGACTATCTTCTCGTGGCTGCGTCTGCAGCTTACAGCTCTTCTGAGAAGAAGTTCAAAATGTACTTTTCCAAGGCTGTTAGTGTGTGGTTTTTTTATAATTCTCCTCAAATATCATTAATACAAACCTCTGTTTCTTGGTCTTTGGGGAATGACAGAGAAAGCAAAGACCAAGTTTGTGCTAAGCTGCCTTTCCCATCTGTTATTGTTTTGGAGAAAGTGGAGACCAGATAAGTAGGGACAAGCAGGAATAGGAAGTCTGTGTTCAAACCCACTCAGACCTGTGCAGTTCTGTCTCTGTTGTCTCCTACTTACACTAAAGCAGAAGTTGAATCTCTATTTTTTAAAATCCCTTCTTAAAATTCAGCCTGCCTGAGAAGCTGTGGAGCAAGCCCATCCCCAGATGTTGTGTTGCCTGGAGTGTTGGCCATGCCAGACATTAAGGGGATTTGTGTTTCTGCCCATGAGAACTCTTTCTGCGCAGGCCAGACAAGTGCTCTGTGGGCAGGCTGTGTGTCTAAGGGGGTGTGCAGGCAAGGCCATAGTCATTTGTATGGTTATGTGGTAAAAGCAGTTGTATCCTTGCTCCTTTGAAGCCATCCCAGATGCCAGTGGCTTTGTGCAAAGACAGCCCTGCAGCTGAGGCTGGAGGAGTTCATGGCAGCACCTCTGGGTTTGGGAGCAGGTGGAATGTGGCTGGCAGCCTGTTTATAAACTGGGGTCCCTTGCTGCCAGCTGTGGTCAGCTTCTTCAGCTGTGCCCTTCAGCTGTGCCATCTGGTTTTCTTCCTGTTCCTGGTGGGGAATTATCTTACCTCCTGAACTTCCCGATCACTGAGTTCAGCAGAATGGGTGGAATTTCCCAAAAATTATAACCTTGCTGTTCTTACACAAAGCCTCAGAATTGGCTGCTTCACAAATGTGTTTTTCTGCTTTGTTGCTGAATCTCTGGTTATGGTCATTGAGTTGAAGTTTCCAGCAACAGTCTCAAAACTGAGACTGTCTCAAAAGGTGGTTGGAGTGGAAAGGTGGCTGCCACATGGGTTGGTTTTTCTTTTTAATCATGAGTAGTAGGGCTCAGAATGCCAACACTTTGAAAAGTTTGTGTTAAGTAAACATTCAGGTCCATCTTTTAAGTGATCTCCTTCCAGCTGGCTGTGGCAGTTTTGTGAAGAAGGTTTCCTTAGGCCTGGGATTCCCCATGGAAGAGGACAAGCACTTAGGCTGACAACTGCTGGAAACTGAGATTTCAGGGGAAATACCTAGGTCCGACTCAGAGGGCACTTATCACAGGAGCAGGGGATTTTGCTGTCCTGAAAACAAGTTGTGACCCAAGCAGGAAAGAATGTGAAACTTTGTGACCTTGTGCTTCCACCACATCGTTGTAAAATAAATATCAAACCAAGAAAGGTTAAACATCTCTCCATTCATTATTAAAACTGCAAGGGTTTTAAAGCTTAGGTTTATATTTTACATTGTTAACTACCTTGTGACTTACTCACATTTCTCACTTGGCACAGCTGAATCAGGCTGGTCAGAGTAAACCCCCAGTACCCGATGGTGTGGCTGATCTCATTACTCACATAGCTGAGCTCGAGGCAATTGTGCTTTGCTATGATGACATTACTGTGAAATGTGTATTTTTTGATACATTCCTGAATCTGAGAAATACTCTCCCCTCTACCTTGGTGCTGTTTACAGAGGAGTTTGCAGAGGAGGGCTGGGTTCACTGCTGAGCTCTTCTGGAAACACATCCAGCTGCATAGCAAGGAGACCTCCAGCTGCCTGTTCCTGAAAATGTGTCTTTAATTTGCTTCAGAGGTGTGAGCTGGTTTTGCTGGCATTCACAGCTGCCAGTGAACTTTGAAAACTGTTTTTGGAAAACTGTGAGGAGTTTTGTCTCTCTTCTCCCTCTGACACTATCCACTGCAGTACATGATTGCAGTCATTCCCTTTCCCTTGCTTCTCTCTCGTGGGTTTCTCTACTGTTAAAGCAGTGCATTGTATTTTTCCAGGCAGCATCACAAAATTGATGGGATGCTGCTGGTTTGAGCTTCCTTGCAGCAAAGACAGCCAGACCTGACCTTGTGGAGGGCTGGGAGAATAAGGCTTGGCTGGGACACACATTATGCTTGGTGAGAGGAGCTGTGTTCTGAAAGCACCAAGGGGTCTGGGTGTGGATGCAGAAGTTGTCTGAAGAAAACCAAAGGTAGCTTTACCCTGTTTGTTGCTAAGTGTTTATATATATATATATATAAATATAATCATAGAATGGTTTTGGTTGGAAAGGTATGGATGACTTTAAAGGTCATCCAAAGGTTTGGATGACTTTAAAGATCTCTGCCATGGCCAGGGACACCTTCCACTAGATCAGGTCTCTCCAGGTATGGGTAGCCAGAGCTTCTCTGGGCTACCTGTGCCAGGGCTTCACCATCCTCATTTAGTAAAGAATTTCTTTCTAATTTCCAATTTCCCCTCTAAATTTCCTCTCTTTCAGTTTGAACCCATTGTTCCTTGTCCTGTCACTCCAGTTTCTGATGGAGAGTATCTCTCTAGCTTCCCTGTGGGCCCCTTCAGGTCCTGGAAGGTGCTTTGATGTTTCCTTGTCTCCAGGCTGACGAGCCCAATGTTCTCAGCCTGCCAACTCCATATGCACCTGTGTGGCTTTCTGAACTTAACAACTTGTATCTAATCCTTTGGAATCCAAACACACTGCCCAGGCTTGCTGGCACAGTAGCTGTGCCTGCTGGCAGGCTGTGCCAACGGGGCTTACCCAAACCTGCAGAGATTGGTGCCATCAGCTCCCTCACACACTGGCATGGGACACGTCCTGCTTAGCAGGATTGGATTTTTCCAGTCCCGATACTATCAAATTCTTGTTGTGTTTCACGGTACAAGGGGTATGTGTTAAATCTATTTTGAAAGCATTCTAGAGGGATGAGCACAGACTCTTTTTAGCTCAGCAATGTTTGTGCAGTATTAGGAGAAAAACCAAGTAATGTTTTTCTTCCCTTGTTTTTAAGGAAACATGATATGTGAGGGGTGGAACAATGCTTTGTTTCAGGAAATGTTATCCATTTCCATTGTAGCACTAGATGGATTCTGTTTTTAAATGTGGCATTTTAAAAAGAACAAACTCTATGATGTTATAAAGACATGGAAAATTGATTCTTCATTAGGGGTGGAGAAAGTGATTATCACTGTGTGCTTTCTCTGATAATATCTGATAGTCCCCTTCTCTCCTGCTATATTCAGCTTGTTTAGTTGTCAGGCGTTGTCAGACTAAATTGCTAAAAATAACAAATAAGGGGGAGGCTCTGCTGGGCAGCTCCGTCTGCTGTGTGCCACTGAATTTAGCTCCTTCGGGAAAAGGGCAAAAGCAACCTGCAGCTTTCTGGGGGAACTGGATTTTGGTTTTAAACCCTGACCACAACATAGCTGTGTGCTTGTTTCCCAGGCAATTCTTTCACATGCCTGTGGGAGACTGAAAGTTTACTGCTGCCGAGATAAAGGGTTGGTTGGTTTCTTCTCTGGCTGCCTGGAGTAGAAAATATAATCAAGAAAGCTGTACCTAAAGGCTTGATTTCTAATTCAGAAATCCTTCATGTGAGCCCTAAAACACCATGTCCAATTTCCCTATCCCATGCAGAAAATGTCTTTGCTCTCTTTCCTAGTGGAGGAAGGAACACTGTGCACTCAAACACTGCTGTGCTCCATGTTTAAAGCCTCAGGTGATGTTTGCAAAGCTGGTGAAGTTACACAGTGACTGCACTGAAATGCCTTAAGGTGACCACTGACTGTGTTGCCTGAGCACAGTCCTGCTCGTGCTGCAGCTTCCATTTCTCTAATCTGCTTTTTCTGGGAGCTTTAAAATGGCTTTGCTGCAGCCCTGAGGCAGAGTGGCGGTGCCCCTCCTGTGATGAGTTGGCTCTGACAGTTGCCACAGCAATGTTTTCTTCCCCTGTGGGAACAAAGATTTTGGCAGGTGAGGTGTGGCTGGGGAGAAGCGCTGGAGCCTGGGGCAGGTATGGCTGGGATGGACCTGCTCGGTGTGGTCCCAGCCTCCAACGTGCTCCAACTCCCCTTCATTTTTTACTGAAACCCTCAGCATGGAGGCCAATTCTGTGGGTGGCTTTAACGATGTGAAAACAGGTCTCTTGAGATTTGTGGTGCTCTTTGCAGGCCACAAAATGCTCCTCAGAAGGTAACAATTGTTAGGCTGTTCCCAAGTTAGACCAATTTCTTCCAGGGTTTTATGGCGCAGTTCTCATCACATGGTTTGCTTGGGGTAGGCCAGTGCCCAGGAATGTGTGGTGGGCTTTTTAACTAACCAGGGGGAAATAAGGAATGCTCCTGTTTGCTTTGGAGAGGGGAAGCCTCAAGAATAACTCTCTGTGCATTAGCCTGGAGCAGATTCTACTATGGATGAGGGCGCTGTTCCCTCATTCCGTTGCTGGCATGAGCGCACGTACCGGGAGCAGGATTTGAAGCACGTTGTCACTGAAGTTGCCCCTTGTTTCCCTGTGTGTGCACAGCCAAGGTCAGTCCCTCTGCTTGCTGTAGAGGGAGGCAGGACACCTAAGATGGGGACAGGTGGAGCATGGAAGTGAGTTCACCAGGTAGGATTATTAGTATTTGGGCTTGCATGAACATTTTAGGAGGAAGCTATGGGATCTCTACAAATGATGGATGTTAAGGTGAAGATGAACTGCAGAGCCCCTCAGTGGGGACCAGGCCAGGCCAAACCCAGCATCTTGCATGGCTTTGGGTGTCAGAGGCAGCTGTGGGTGTCTGGGCAGGTCCTTCTGGACACAGACATTTGGACTTGGTGACGTTCCTGGGAAATGTGTTTCATCTTGACTCTCTTGGCTGGTGTCATCCATGTCTGAGGCTGTGCCCTCACTGAGGGTTGCTCCTGTGTTTCAGGCTGCAAAGCTGCAGGCTTAGTTTGCTTTTTGAGGACATGGGTGGTCCAGCTGCCTGCCTGTCAGCTGTGGAGCATCCACAGGCACTCCCATGGGAGAGCAGAGCACAGCTTGCATGGGCAGGGCTGTTACCAGTGGTCTGCCCTCCATGAGAGCCTTGTTTTGAAGAAGGGAATATCCAAAGCTCATTTTTTTCCCCTATAGGTCTGGCTGTCTTACAGGGAGGAGAATCTGTGTTCTCATTCGTGATTTTTGAAATGAAAGATACTCTGAGCAAGGAGAAAAATAGGCTTCAAAATGACAAAACACTGAGGAGGTTGAGAGTGTAATGGACACAGAGCTAATGCTGCCAGCACAAAATCCTGTTTTGTGGAGAGGCCCTCTGACATTGCACTGGGGCCACACAATTTAAGGTAAATACTGCAGGAATTGGGGCATAGCTAATGCTTCTCTAATTCTTTCTGTTCCCCAAACTGACTCTGCTGATGGTTACATGAAGAACAGGCCTTCACAGCTGTGAGGAATCATTCACTTCACTTGCTTTTTAATGTTTAAAGCCTCAAGGTCTGTCTTGTTTCTCAAAAATGAGGGTGGCAAAAGGATTGTATTCTTACAGCTGAACTTCATGGGTGTTTCTCTGTTGTGTGACTGTCACCTTTCATTGCAGACAGATGGAAATCAGCTGTGTGCAGCCAGCACCTGGCAGATTTTAAAGGCAGCAAGCGTTCCTCAGTATCTGCAGGGAAGGAGGTGGATCTGTTTAAAAGCTGGCTCTTAGTCCTGTGTTAAATTTGTTAGATAAAGATCAAATAACAGTATGTTCTGCTTTGAAAATTGTGTAAGAAGCTTGTCATGTGTTAAATAGTGCACAAGTCACTGGTTGCAAAACATGATGTTGGAATCTTATAGGCACAGGGAAAGAAATTCTCACATTTCAAAGGGGAAAGGGGATTCCCAGCTCTCTGGAGGGGTCATCTGCCACCTTAGGCCTGGGATGGCTTATAAAAACTAATGTCTCACCACATTTTTGTGAAAATGGTTGTGGGTAATGCTGATTTGAGTGCAATGACATGTATTTATATCATCACATATGTGTGGGTATGCAGTGGCAAGGCTGGATCTCTCATTTGGAGCAATCGTTCACTGCAAGAAGCTTTCAAACTCCCAGATTTTTGCAAGCAGTTGTTTAATTAGTAATTCTTTGTTAGTCTTCCCTGTACTGCAGACTGCAAAGTAAGCACGCAAACCAGCTGAGAGGGCAAAGGCTTTATGAAGGAAGAATTGGAATTTGATGAATTTGCTTTCACTCTTCCTACCTTTATTTTTGGGTGGATATTTGTAGATTTTAAGAGCAAGTGGATAATTAATGTGGGGGTTGTTTGTTTCCTTTTAAGTCCTTCAGGCTACTTATAGACAGGCTTTCAAAATAAAGGCATCTCAGAACATTGTTATGGTTTTTTTTGGGGAGTGGGGATTACTCTTGATTAAAAAAACCCAACAACCTAACAGAGAAAACTTTTCAAGCAACTCCTGCCAGTCCACTCACATTCCTTTGTAATTCAGAGGAAAGTGAAACACACTATGCATTAATAAAAACCCACTTCTGCTGCTTTGTCTAAATGGTTTTGTCCATCCAGGAACCTATATTACTCATCTGAGCCTGAAAACATGGCTTGTTTCCTCTCATTAGCATTAAGCTGCCTTTATGGTTACACTGAAATCATTTTAACACCAAGTTGGTTGGTAAGTCTTTCATTTTAGAGTAGGGTCTTATTCATTGTCAAAGCTCTCCTTTGTGCTTATGGCTGCAGAAGTATCCAAAGCAACGAGCTGAGCTGAATGTGGGTCCCTCTCCAAATTCCTTATTGCATGAGTAATAATTAGTCACAAACCCAGCACTGCTGTCCTTCCCTTAGTCACCAGGCCCCTGCAGTGGCTCCTGGCTGCCTTTGTGCCAAGCAGCTCTGGGGGGGGGGGATTATCTGTGCCTGATAAACGTTCAGCCTGCTTCCATCTCCTCCTCCATCTCGCCTGGGGAGAACAGGAAACGATTATTTGGAAAGCGTGCTCCTGCCTGTTGGAGCCCTGACCCAGCCCTGAGTCAGCTGTACAAAGCCACACCTTGCTCCCAGGTATGCAGGGCAGCCCTCACCGTCATGCTTCCTGCTGTCCCCACTGCTGGGTCACCCCTGCTCTGTCCCTAATGCCTTGGTGGTGGCATGTGGCTGCTCTGAGCCCAGGGCTGTCTGAACTTGGGGGGGATGCTGCCTAGGTGGGAGTTGACACCATCTTTTTGATGCTGATTTGTCTTTGAAATTTATGGAAATGATTTTTCTTTTAAAGTGGCCTTTCTTGGCCAGGACTGCAGGAGCTGAAAGGTGTGGTATGGTTTTGCAAAAGTCCTACTGCCAGGAGGGATCCTGATGAGCCACACCAGCTCTGCAGGACCACAGAAACTGAGGCACTGGGATGGGGAACTTACCACGTTTTGCAAGAGGCAGTTTGGTGAGGGACGCTTCCGCTGAAACAGAACGGGGGGGGTTTCAGGATCTGAGTGAGTTTCCCCTCCCCAAGTTCTCTGTTTGACCTGACGCTGCTGTCATAGCCTGGTTAGGGTGCAGTATCCAGCCTGGAGCAGTGTACTCCTGGAAACTGCTCTGAATGGGGAATTGTGCCAGGAAGGGGTGTCCCTAAAGGAATCCTTTGGGTTGATAATACATTTCTGCTGCCACCTACTGAAAGGTTCTCATCAACTTGCTTTTGTAGTAGTTCACATCAGGCTAGGGTGCAGGAGTTCACTGGAATAATCCATCATTTCCCACTCACCAAGAGCAGCTGTCTCCATCTCTGGAAAGTGCTGTCCTGTGGCTCAGACAGTGGGTCCATGTGAAGTGCTGCTGCCACGAGGCTGGGGTTGGGCAGAAAGGCTGGTAGTTAGCCTGGCTCTCTGCCCCTTACCTTGCCCCTTCTTCTCTTGAAGGCAAGAAGAACAGAAGTTAATAGGGTTTTTCCAGCTTAGATTTTTCAGAGTATGCTCCTCGAGGTGCTTCAGTAATGGTGGGGAAGCTCAGCTGGCTGTGCTGCAGTCGGATCAGTACACCATGATGGTGGGTTTGCACCAGCAGTTCTTTAGGCAGGTGCTTGTAAGGATTCTCTTGAGTTGGAAATGTAGTTGTATGCTTGATGTTTTCTCTTCTACACTCTAACCTAGATAGTTCTGTGGGTCCCCTTTACCTTGTGGAAGGAAGAGATGATGAAAACCACCAGGGTCTGGAATCATCACTTCCCTTTGGTATATGGCATCACACTTCTGTCAGCAGCTGTCGTCAGAAACCAGCTGGTCTCCCTTCCTATTCCAGGCCATTCATTCTTGAGCAAACTCTGGGCAACTTCCTGAGGCAATAACTGCTTGGAAAGTCTTGAAGTGTATCTAAATATTTGGTGGTTGCTGTAGAGTAGTAATTCCCAGTGTGTACATGTGCCACAGTGTTCAGCTGGGTGAGGACCAGTGCTGGGTGGACCCATCAGGGCGTAGGGCTGCCTGCAGACCTACCCCACCCCCTTGCTGGTGTCCACTATTTCAGCTTCTCCTGGAGCAGGAGCAGCTGGGT
>NW_005054386.1:163589-164777 GCF_000277835.1 Geospiza fortis
TAAACAGAGCACGTGTCTTCAGCACATCATCTTCCATGTGCTTACTCTGACCAAAATGTTTGCCTTCCCCAGGGTGTGCATGCCAGGGCTTGGAGTGCTGCTCTCCACGGGGAGTTTGGGCACTGCCAACCCCTGAACAGCAGTGGTGGCCCCAAGAGTGAGGGCAGCTCAGGCTGGTGCTGTCTGGCCCCCAGTGCACAGGCAGCACAGTTTGCCATCCTCCCAGGGAAGATCCTTCTCCAATCAACCATGTGCTCCCAACTCCAGCTCAGGATCTGCTGATCACTTTCCCACAGAGCCCTCAGGCAATGCCAAAAATGGTTTGGGTTAACTTTGGGGGATACAGAAGCTCTTGGCTAGCCACAAGGTTGCTGAGGTGTCACAGGATGAGCTGTCTCAGGGCTCCTGTTTGAGGCACTGCATCATGCCTGAAGACTGCAGTGCTCCTCAATGGAAGCCTTCTGAGTGTGAGAGTGGGATGCCAGAATCTGGTGGCTGGTAGCCAAGCATGCTGAGAGCCTTGGGAAGGGAGATATTCTCTGGGAAGGGACCTGCCAGCTTGTTTTGTCCTCACAAGTTGGGTGTCAAACAAGTTCATAGAAAAACACTATTATGTTTTTAAAAAAACAAAATGGGGGCAAAAAAGAACAGGCTGAAATGAATAGGCATGTTCCAATACTAGATCCTAAAATTTCCATGGAAACATTTTTGTTTGGGCTTAAGCAAATCTGTGTTTGCAGGTCAGAGGTTGAAGCTTTCTTTCATTTGCAGAGGTGACGTGAGAGGAGTGGAATTTGAAGAGCAAAAGTCGATGTTGAATGATAAACCATGACTTGACACAGGAAACTCACCTGTGAGGGGGAGGGTATGGCAGCATGGATAGGCAGGGATGCTGTGTCTGTTGTCTCTGGGAGCACAGGGCTGTTTGGGCTCTTGGGGTGGGTGACAATGCTGTCCCCTGTTCCACGGAGCCACCGGCTGGAGCCAAGGCCCTGCCACACGCGGGGCTGGCAGCGGCCAAGCCGCTCTCCCTGAAGGCAGAGGAGTCTGAATCACAGTACTGGGGGGAAGACAGTGCTTTGATCATCAAAAGCCCATCCAAGAAAAGCTGATTAATAGTTTTCTCTTGCCGTGGAATCTGTGGATGCTGGCTCTTTAATCTGTCAGGAATGCCAGGTCCGGGTGCGT
>NW_005054386.1:164787-170403 GCF_000277835.1 Geospiza fortis
CCCAGCAGCAGCAGCGTGATGCAATGGGAGCGGAGGTGGAGGCTGGAGCAGGAGGTGACTCCTGCCGTGTCAAAAGGCCACGGGCCACTTCTGTTAACCACAGCTCCTTTTCTTCTTTGGGGTGTGAGCTGGAATTGTATTTGTATTCGATCGAGTCTTTCCACAGCTGCTGCCAAAAGCAAACAGCGCGGAGCTGGTCGGGGAGCAGGCACTGCTCCGATGGGGAGCGAAGGGCAGGAGAGGGCTGAGGAACTGGGTGGTGCCAGGGTGAGTCCTCTGATGTTGTTTGGCTGCAGCCACCCGTGCCAGGGCACAGCTGGGCACGCCAGCGCACCTCAGTCAGGAGCGTGCACAGCGAGGGCTGGCTCGTGGTGCTGCCTGCGCTGCCCCAGGCTGCGGCCAGCCGAGCTGGTGCTTCCAGGAGTCTGCACTTCCTACACCAGCTGCCACAGAGGCAGCCAGGGCTGATGGAACCCCAAAGCCATCGCCTGCAGCCCCCCACAGGTGTCTTGGCAGTGGCATTGCATGCCACCAGGCCCATGGCACATCAGTGCCCTGCCCTCCCTTCTCCTCCTGGGGCTGGCGGTGCCTTCCCTGCCAGGCCCTGCAGCTCTGCCTGTGGAGCTGTCAGCTGGACAGGCACCATTCCTCTGGGAAGGGTTCATGGCAGATGGATGTGCATTGCCTGTCAGATGGGGCTGCCTGAGTGGTCAGTCCCATTTTGGGTGCACCTCCAGCTGTGGGAGATGGTGTTTTTAGTGCCTGTAGCTGCACTGAACCACACACACCCTTTGCCCTGCACGCCTTTTTTAGGAAGGCTGCAGGAAGCCTTGGAGGTGAAAAAGGCTTCTGAGAGCTGGCAGAGAAGAATATTGGTGGCCAGATTGGTGATACATCTATACCCAGGGGTAGGAGAGGTGCAAACTCCAGTTTCTGAGCCCCCAGGATGTGCTGGGAGGCCCAGCTGGTGGCATTGGCTCTGCTGCCCAAGCAGGGATCTTCTTGCCCTCCATCCTGGTGCCAGACAGCTATTAGTATGGCAGTTCTGTTTCCAGAAAGCAGATTTAGGTGAGAACACTTCCTTTGGGGCTAGTTTTGAGACAGATCATCAGGGCTGTGGTTTGTCTTGTTCCCAAGTGCTGCAGCCCTTCCTGCCTGGGGAAGGAACTGTCGTTGGGAGTGGTATTAGCTTAAAGGAATTAGGAAACCAGGCTGGGAGGCATTGGCTGCACTGGCTTTTGGGGCCATCCTGTGTGGGTTTGCACCCTGTCAGTGTTCTGCAGGTGGCCCAGACCTCGCTGGGCTGTGGCAGTGGCCGTGTGTTGGTCTCATGTCCCAGTGCAGGTGGCAGAGCCCTTTCTGTGTGGGGCAGAAGGGGGATCAGGGGGCTGTCACCACAGAGGAGAGAGTGGATGAGAACTGGTGGGTGGCCTGTGGCAGGAAGAAATGAGGATGCAGGAACATGTCCTGGGCTGGATCATGTCAGTTTTGGAAGCGTGCTGTCCACCTGGAATCCTGTAGCTGCAAATCCTGCTCCATTCCCACACACCCTCTCCCGTGCAGCCTCCATCTCCCCTTCCTTGCTCTGTGGGGGAGAAGATTCTCCAGTGCTGACGGGACCTGCAGCCCTGGGTCATCCCTCCCTGTGTGAGTGAGCTGTGCCTGGGTCATGGGAACACACTGGCCTTTCTGTGGCAGCGGGGGGGCTGCCAGGGCCTGCCAGTCTTGGTCAGAGGCTGTTCCTCTGAAATAAGTTTCAGTAACACCCCACAAGAGAGTTTTGTAGAATAATTCTCTAGCAAGTGTCTGTGGGAGTTGTGAACCAGGAGGAGGAACCAGCCCCTTGCTGCAGTTGGAGCCCTTGGCTGACACACCAGCTGCTTCCTGTCGTGCCCTCCGCGTTTCCTTGTCACTGCCTTGCCACGCTCCTGGTGACACTGCAGGGGGACAGCAGCACACCAGGGGCACTGCCAAGCCTCCTGTGGAGCCTGGCCCTGCTTGGCAGCCAGAAGCTGGGGCTTTTCTAGGAGCTCAGTGTCATGTGGCAACTTCCCCCTGCTGCCTTCTCAAAGCCTCTCTCCTTTCTCTGTTCTTCCCTGGAGCTCTGTGGCTCAGGCAATGGCATCTGGGGCTGGTTTGGGCACCCACCTTACCTGTCCGGGGGCCCACAGGAGCAGGGGGAGGGTGGGGGCAGTTCAGGGCACTGGTGTGGGGAGGGAGTAGGAGCTCTGGGTCAGCAGCTCGCAGGTCATGCAGCCACCAAAGCCAGTGGTGCAGGGTCAGCGTGCTGCCATGTCCCCTTGGGCTGCTGCCATGTCCCCTTGGGCTGCTGCCATGTCCCCTTGGACTGCTGCCATGTCCCCTTGGGCTGCTGCTGTGCCCCCTTGGGCTCCTGACTGGTGAGCACTGGAGCTACAGCTGTAGGAGTGAAACCAGAGGCTTCAGAGAGCAGCAGCCACCTTTGGTTTCATGAGAGACCAAAACCAGCAGCGCAGTTTTGACGTTGCCCTGGGAATTCCCACAGGCTGCACTTGCCATGGCACAGGTAGCAGAGGATGATCTCCTGGAGCAGCAAACACGTTTTCCCAGGGGAATGCATCAGCTGGTGCACAGCAGCCACAGGCTGGCCCAAACCAGGGCTCAGAGGACATAGGGTTAACTCGGGCTGTGAGTGCAAATGAGCTGGAAGCTGGAGGTGGGGTTGGGGATGCAGGGTGGTGTTCAGGGAACAGATCCCACCAGCCTGGCAGGTCTGGCTGGACCGGAACAGCCTCCAGCATGACTTCAGAGCTGTGCTCTGGTGTCTCGGGCTCGGTGTGAGTAGGCAGAGCGTGTGTCAGCCGCTCGCTCAGCGCGGCTCCCTGGGAGAGACGGAGTTTCCTGTCTAGACCCCGGTAATGGCAGTGAGGAGGGGTTTGCAGCAGCCTCCTGCCCCTGCTCTGATGATGACTGAAGCAGAGCCCGGGCTGCAGTTCCCCCTTCCTGGGGAACAAACACCTCGCTTCTGCCACGTGTCTCGGAAAATGTGGCGCCCGTCTGTGTTCCGGGCTGTGGGCTGGAGTGGGAGCCAGCCCCAGCTCCTTGCCTGGCTGCAGGACAGCTCAGGGTGTTTGCAGCCCCTGGCTGTGGGTGCAGGGCTCCCCTTGATGCTCAAAGGATGCTCCTGGAGCCAGAGATGGGACTCTGGAAACTGCTCCTAGGAGGGAGTAAAAGTGCTGGGACCAGCCCAGATTCTTGTGCCTCGGAAGTTAGGTGACCAAGGAGAGTGATTGAGGTGAAGAAAAATTCCCTGAATCCTGCCCTACCTGGGACTGCAGGTGCTGCCTAAGTGCAGAAATGGCCTTAAACCCAGGCCCTTTGCCCCGGGGAGTGCAGAGCATGTCACTGTGCAGGGGTGGGCAGTGTGGGTCCCCGTGTGGGCCATGTGGGTGCTCCTCTGCTGTGTCAGTGTCACTTGTCCTCGTGGAGATGGGACACACATGGGCACCAGCAAGGCTTCCTGATGGGATGTCTGAAATTCTCTTGGGCTCTCCCAGTGCTGCTGGACAGCGTATCTGTGGAGAGCTGCTCTCTGGAGCTGTCTCCTCCTGCCTGGTGGGAGCAGGAGACAGGGGTAGGAGGGCAGGACCATTTCATGCGCTAATTAATTGGTGTTAAGAAAAAGCTTTAGTTAAAAAATGACCCCCTAGAAGTCAGCTCTGCTGCTGCCACCCTCCTCTGGTCAGCAGAGCGAGGTGAAGCCTTGAGCCACAAGGGTTTTTTGGGCCTGTGTCCTCTTGCTGCCCTCAGACTCAGTTCCCTATGTGGGAAATCCCTCGATGTCTGTGCGGCAGTGTGGGGACAGCGCGGCGGTGACAGAGTCCTGCTCGTGTGTCACTGAGTCACTGGCAGTGGGAACCTGTGGCTGCTCTTCTCCCTGTGGTTTCCTCAAAAGCAGTTCCTGTAAGTGAAAGAGACCCCACGTGCCTGGGAGCAGGGAGAGGGACAAGGAGCCCTGGGCCATAACCCTGGCCCTGGCTGTCAGGAGCAGCCTTGAGGATTTAGATACAAACCCTTCAGCCTTTAGAAGCAGGACTGGGAGAGATGTCCTCATGGCAGGGCCATTCCAGCTGTGTGCAGCTGTGCCACAGCAGGGGGACAGAGGGGCAGTGCTGGCAGCAGGACTGCTCCATGGGCTCAAGGATTTTCAGCATTACAGGTCCCATGGGCTCACAGAAGTCAGGGTGAGGCTCTCAGGGCAATAGCAGTTCTTGCCCTTCACCTGTCCTTGGTTTGGGTGGGCTTTGGGGGCACTGCTGTACTGGAGACTGGCAGAGCCTCTGGCAGGATGCTCTGGGGGGAGGCCTGGACTTCTTGAATTTAATGCCAACCCTGCCAGTGCTCAGTGGGAGCTGGCATGGCCCAGGGCAGGGCTTTACATGGGCAGCACGGGAGCCTGAGCTCACAGCAACGCTGGAGGAGACTGTTGTGTCTGTTGTTTGGAAACCCAGAGAAAATAGTCAAAAGAGCCAAGTGCTGATTTTTCCAGCCACAGAGGAGCACCCAGACCAGCAGGAAAAACGCTGCACACTGAATTCCTATCTGGGGATGCACGGCTTGGGGCTGCTTCCCTGCCAAGCCCAGCCTAATTACAGATGATTAAGGAAACACGTACTTGGTGACGATGCCAGGGAATTGCTGATAGAAAGGAGGATATAGGGTTAGAAAATGGCCCAACTGGGAAAAAGAACCTTTTGTGCAGAAGGAAGGGGTTTTGCTGTGTCTCCATAAGGAGGCTTAGCATGTCAGTCCCTCTCTAGGCTCCAAGAGTTACAGGATCTGATTTGATTTCCTTCCTTGCTGAGGTTCATGGCTCTCACTTTTTGCAGCTCTGAGGTTTCAGGGGGGAACAAAATGCAGTCTGTGTAGACATTGCCCTGTGCCTCTGGGAGTGAGTAACTGCTGTCCCCACATGGGACACCTGCAGTGTGGTGGGTGTCCCAGCCAGCACCCACAGCTCTAACTGGGTGGCTCTGGGCCCTGGGACCCAGGTTTGTGCTGGCAGGGCTGGGGGAATCCTGTCTTACCTCTGGTTTCTGCCTTGCAGCAGAAGAAGTCGTACCTGGAGCGGAGCGTGAAGGAAGCAGAAGACAACATCCGGGAGATGCTGATGGCCCGCAGGGCACAGTAGTGGCACCCCTGGCTGATCCCCACCCACCTTAATAAAACACAGCACGTGTCTCTGTGGCTGCTCTCCCTGCAGGGGTGTGATGGAGAAAGGGGTGGTGGGAGGAGCTGGGCTGAGGGGCCTGTAGGGCATCCCTGCTGTGCCCTCATCCTGTGGATGCCCAGGACGTGGGCACTGGGAAGGTTCTGCTGGGGAGGGGTGGTGGGGGAAGAGGAAGGTGGGCAGGGCTGGCACGGGCATGGACATGGACACAGGCATGGGCACAAGCACAGACATGGGCATGGGAATCGGCCCAGCCAGCCTGTGCCAGGAGGTCATTCCCACTGCTCCGGGCCATTCGCGTTGCCCTCGGTCATTCCCGCTGTCCCGCTCCATTCCCTCTGCCCCTCTCCATCCCCTCATTCCCACTCCATTTCCTCATTCCCGCTCCACTCCCGCTCCATTCCCTC
>NW_005054386.1:170458-177754 GCF_000277835.1 Geospiza fortis
CCTCCCCCAGGTCCCGCTGCCCGGGATCCCGGAGGTTCCAGGTGCCGCTGCCGCCCCCGTGCTGTCACCCCATAGGCACATGGGCGCTCTCACACTCTGGGCTGGCCCTTCGCTGCCCCACCTTCTCCCACCGTGGACGGTGACCCGGGGACTCCACTCCTGATTGCTGACAGCTGCCAGGCTGCCACGGAGGTGACAGGGAAGGTGACAGTGCTCATTCCCAGGGCAGGGACCTCTGGAAACCAGGCCACAGACCTGAGCTTATGGCTGCAGAGGGGGACCCCCCAGAAGAAGGCTCCTGGGGACAGGGAACTGCAAGGGACTCTCATCAACCCCAAACAGATGAGCTTGCCCCAGGCCAGAGCCCCAAAGTGCACTGCTGAGTCCAGAGCTGTGCAGAGCCCCAGGCTGCTCAGCCAAGGGACAGCGAGTGCAATGTCCTTTGCAGGCAGGGTGGGACCCCAGGGTGATCTCCAGGCAGAGCTGGTGTGTGTCAGGGCACCAGGGGGGCTCTGCTCCCAAGGCTGGGGGAGCAGCAGGCTGGGACACATCCCATGGAACCAGCAGCAGGTTTTCCCCACTTTTCTGCAGACAAAAGCTTTGTATCCCTTTTCTGGCCAGGCATGCCATGGGACAGCTTCAGCTCTAAATCCTCAGCACTAGATTAATCCATGGCTTTTCTCTTCTTATCCATTAATTTGCCTCCTGCAAGCTTCTGCTCTGCAGTGTGGGATGATGGATCACAGCTTGGGACCAGCCCTGCCCCAGGAGCTGCTGGGGCACACACAGAGCAGCCCAGCCTGTGCTTCTCCCAGCTCTGCTGGAGAGGGCCCTGGTTCCAGAAGGGAAAAACACAAAGAATAAAAACCTGACTGGGCTGCCCTGTGTGGGATGAGGGGTTTGGAGGTGCCAGACCAAGGACTCCCACCCACAGAGTGCCCACAGGAGGCCAAAGACAGCACCAGAGGGGATGCCCACCCTGCAGACAGACTCACTGAAACAGCTGGGACCTAGTGAAGAAAAATCAACTGTTGGCTTTAATTATTGCGTACGTCTTCGTCTCTAGGGCTAGGAAAATCTCAACTGGTAAATATACATTTCATCAGAATGCCCTTGGCTGAAATACACCATTAGCACATTCTTCAAAGTTACAACAAAAGTCTTAGAAATGTTAAAAAGGGATTTTTTTTTTCCTTTACTAAAATAAAGGAGTGCACCCCCCACCCCGACAAGGCGCTAGGACGGACAGACGGGAACTCTTGGCTGTGCAAAGCAGAGCGTTGATTACAGTAACAGAAAGAAGTCGGGACAGGAGTGGGGAGCCTGCATAGCACTCGGTGAGCGGCGGGGCGGCAGCGGCTCAGGTCAGCATGTCCCAGAGGCAGCAGCAGCAGAGCGCGGTCCAGCACGCCGTCAGGCAGGCGCTCTCGCCCGTGTCGTCCCTCCGCCGCTCCTCCACGACGTACACTGCGGGCACAGAGAGTGTGAGACACGGAGCGGCACCGCAACACACAGAGAGGGACAGGAACCGGGTGTGGCCCGGCCCCCGGGCCAGCTCTGCAGGAGATGCCAGCTGCCCCAGCTGCAGGCACGTCTGTCTGCAGCCTGTCTGTCTGTCCGCTCAGACTGGCACTGCTCAGCCCCCTCGGAGGAGGAGCTGATCCCCAGCACTGCTCCAGCCCTACCACACACAGAACTGCCTCCTTCCCCGGGATGACAGGGCAGGGACCAGTCCTTGTTCCAGCTCTGTGTCCCTCCTGTAAGTGAAGGGACTCTCAGCTCTGTCAGCTCAGCACCCGAGGCACAGGCTAGTGGGTGGCAGTGCAGTGACATCCCCTGGCCAAGGGGCAGGTGCCCAAACGCTCCAGGTATCACCTCATGAATAGAAGCCATCTCTGCCCAGAGGCTCCCGTCAGGCTGCTGGGATTCACTGCACGCTGCCTGCTCGGATTTACTGCACACTGCCAGCTGCTTGAGCACACAGGAGGGAGCCCCAGGTCTGGGTGGAGCACTCCAGGCAGGGTCTTCTACTTGAGGCCAAAGTGCTGCTTGCTCTTTGTGCCAGCTCCTGAGGCCCATCAGGACAGGGGAGCAGTTTATCTTTGGTTCTCCCTCTCTGAGCCCGGGCTGTCACACCCAGAACTGCATCAGTCTGAGGGCAGGAAGGTGAATGTCCTTCCTGGCAGCTTTCCTGGCTCTCATTGCTGTGCTCTGTGTGGGAAATGTGCCCTCACACAGGAGTCCAAGCCAGGCAGGCAGCTAATGCTGGACACACAATGCTGGAGGCAGAAACCTGGGCAGAACACAGCTCATGGCACCAGCCTGGCTCTCCCATGGGCTTGCTCTGTGCCCAGGAAACCCTTCCCCAGTCACTCCTTCAGCTTTGCAGAGCCATGGGCAGAGGATGATGTGCTCCAGCTTACACGATGCCACAACCCTAGCACCACCAAGTGAGGCAGAGAGGGGGAATCCAGTACCCCCCAGTGTCTGTGCTTGGGGACAGCCTGTGCCCAAGCCTCATCAGATTCCCTCTCCTCAAGGGGAATAAAGAGAAGGCATCCTCTGCCCAGGCACAGCCCAGCTCCAGGGGAGCCCCTGCACAGCACTGCTGTCCCCCCTCCCTCTGACCATTCAGGGCCTGCAGCCCTTGCTCCAGGAGTGTCAGCATGGAGGAACCCTTCTCCCTTCAGCCCCAGGAGGAGGTGGCAGTGCTGTGACAGGCTGTGCTGGAGCAGGAGAGGTGCCTGCACTCTCCTCCCTCAGGAGCTGCTGTCCCTGCCCACCTGCAGAGCCCTGGCTGGCACCTCCCAGCAGGAGCAGAGCAGGACCCGATGGAAGCCGGGCTCCCTGTGCTGCTGCCAGGGGGAGGCTGCACAACCTCCTGTCCCCAGCCTGGGGCAGGGCCGTGCCCAGGGCCAGCCCCTGCCACACCCCAAGGAGTGCAGAACAAGGTCCATCATGGTTTGTGAGCCTGGCACCCTGGCTGCCTCCTCCATCCCCCTGAAGGGTGGACCACAGAGCCATCCCATCCTATCCCAAAGGGAATCGGTCACATGGCAGGCAGGACTTTGGTCAGGCCCCTCCCTCCTCCCTGCACTCAAAGCCAAGTCAGGAAGTCTTGCAAAGAGAACATGGAGCCTTGGAGCCCTGACCTTACAGCTCTGGCCACAGCCTATTCTCCATGGAGAGGTGACCCAGGGCCTTGGTCTGGGCTTTATTCACCTTGTGGATCCAGGAGCTCTAAACAAGCAGCTCTTTGGTGTGTTTGTTTGCTCTAGAAGGTCCTGTTACAATCAGCGGAGGCAAAACACACCAAATTCTCCAAGAGTCCTGTGTAAGATGGTGACATCCCTGTGCTGCAGCCCTGACAGCCCTGGCTACCAACCAGCTGTCAGGTCCAAGCTGTCCCACCTCTGAGCCATGGGGAGCTGGATTGCTGCTACCAGAGCATTGCCATACCCAAAACTGAGGGCTCCAGCACCCTGAGACATCCAGATCCACATGGATCTGGATGCCAGTTAAAATCAGCTGTCCAGGACTGCAAGGAGTTTTTGCCTGAAGTATTTATGATTAATCCATGAGAAGTTTTAAGCTACAGCCAAGTGACAGCGACAGCCAACAAAGCACATCCAAGGCATGTACAAAGTGCTGTTATGAAACACTTGCTGAAATATTGAAGGAAATGGCTTTCCCCAGCCTGGGCCTGTGCAGAGGGAGCCAGGCCTCAGCTGGCTCGTGTTGAACACTGCCCCTCTGCACAAGGGGGTCACAGTGTCCACGGGCATCACCCTGTCCCTGTCCCTGCCAGCCCCCTGGCACTGCTGCCATGGTTTGTGCTGCAAGGGGCTGCCCAGAGCTGGACAAAGGACAGGCACAGCTGGGGCAGGACCAGGACAGGCCAAGGGACAGCAGCCATGTCAAGGCCTTTCCAGGACTCACCATGGGTTTGGGGGGAGCCTTTCTGTTAGAAACAATGAAAAAGTGCTCATGTTTGTTCCCTCTTCTTTCTTCTGCTAAAAGCTGCAAGCCATTTAAACCAGCAGGCACATTGTGGCAAAAGCACCTTTCTGTAAAAACCTTCTGAAAAAAGCTGTGCTTTTCCCCCATGGCAGGCAGCTGTGGTACTTCAACAAACCCACTCACCTTCCAAGTTCAATGAATGCCCCAAAGACCCCACCTGAAATACACATTTGAGAGGCTGCTGCCTTCCCCTGCAGAGCTCCTCTCCAAGGAGAGAAGTCTCAAGGGCAGCTCTGGCACTGCTGCAGTCTGAGTGTGCACATCACCAACACTGGAAACTTTCACACCTGGAGAGCATCTGGGCAATGCTCTGGGGACAGACAGCCACCCCTCCTCACAGTCTGTGAAGCTTTCTTTGAAGCCACATCAATGCTTCAGGAGCTGCAGCTTTGTCACTGTCACCACACAAATTGCCAGAGAGATTTTAAGCACAGATACAGAGCATTCAACAGCTTTTCTGATCTGGGTGTGGGGCCTGCAGAGGACAGGAGAGGAGCTGAGGGGTGGTCAGCTGTTCAGTTACAGCTACCAAGGCATGCAAGCTGAAAAGCAGCTCAGAGAAAGGCTGGATGAACTCTCACCAGCCTGGAGACACCCCACACCAATCTGCTCCTTCTGGACACCTGGCCATTGGCTTCAGGGCACTAACACAGTGACACAAGTACCTGAGGACATCAAGCACGTGGTAGCAGCTTTACCCACTCCTCCCAGCCCATGCTGGACAAACACAGTGTCAACTCCCCAAACACCATATCCAAACCCAATCCAAAATCTCCCAATGAAAGGAATTGTGATTTTTGTGAGATTCCTCAGTCTCTGAGTGCCTCCAAGCTGAAGGCACCCATTTTTCTATGGTGAGCCTTATTGGGGATCTCATCAGCTGCTTTGTGCCTCTCTTCTGGCCAAGGCTGGGCCCTCCAACCATCTCCTACAGCACAAGGGGTCCTTGTCACTATGGACAGAAGCCTGGTGGTCCCAAAAAGAAGAGAAACAAGGGTGATTTCTGTTAGAGGCACCAGACAGCACTCAGTTCTAGGCTCCATTTTTGATGGTTTCATTGTTTTTCCTAAAACAGGATGGGAGAAGGTATAAACTGGGAGACCCTCCCAGCTCCTAATCAGCCTTAAAGAGCGTAGAGCACCATGAATCATGCTTACCCTGAAAATGGTATCAGCCCCTGTAATCACACAGCAGTGGCCTGCACAAACCAGTGCAAATAACTCCCACTTTGTTTTTAAAACAAACACTACAATACCTTCTTATTTCATGTACAGTCTGCTTTATCTTGAGCATATACATTTTGTTTCTTCTCACACCTAATTGATATGTTAATCATTAGCTCCACGAAGGAATGAGCTGTACTTTTCAGCCAGTTTGGCATCAGCTAAAACTGTGACCTTAAGAGTGCAATGCCCCTCACTGCAGTGCTTTACTGGGTCTGCAAGGATTGCAGTAGAAGGGCTTTGATGCCAGAACCAGTCTATCCTCTCCCAGACTCAGATATCACTGCCAAGGTACCACCTCACCTGCCTGGGGGTGGTGATGGTGCCTGAGAGCCCCTGAGCTCTCCCAGAGTGCTGCTGCACACCCCGGGGCCAGGCCCTTGCCTGGGTGTCCCAGGTATGACAGGAATGACACCCAGGCACAGAGAGGCAGCAAGGAGCAGGCTCAGTGCCTGGGCAGCAGCAGGGGGAGAGCACAGCCCAGCACCCACCACCCTCTCAAGGTGGGAGGGCTCAAATCCCAGAGCCCTGAAGTTTTCTCTCTTTGGGCCCAGCTGTGTGCCAGCACACACCCCTCACCTGCACTCCTGGCTATGAGGCAAGGCCTGGGGTACAGAGAGGAAGGAGCAGTGGGTAATTTATCCATCACTGCTTCTGCAGCCCCCAAATCCTTCCTGTGCTATCAGAATGGCTGTTTGCCATGGGAACAGCTGCTCAGAGCAGGAGTATTACTTAATACCAATCTCATCTGGGAGGAAGAGCACAGCAGAGAAGGGACCCATAAGCCTCTTCCCACTTGTCAATTAAGTGGGTTTTATCACAAGCCACTTCTGCACCAAGAGCTTTGTTTTCTCTTCTACAGCAAGCAAGAAATCTTGCTCACCACCACTCTGAATGATTTTGTGCTGTCTGCAGCAGATTGCTAAGTCAGGTCAGCCTGTGCATCTGCTTTTACCTTCAAACCATTCTCACCCAGGTCCTTGGAAAGCTTTTCTGTTCAGGATGGAGGCCAAAGAAGGGAAAGTCAGCACAAGTATGTCCAAGGGATGCAGAAGTGACAGCAACAGGAAATCAAATGTCCCTGAGCCCCTCTTGGAGGTGCAGTCTGGTCTGCAGACCCAGAGCTGCAGGAGGAAGGACCAGCCAGCCATGGCCTCCCACTTCTCCTGAAATAAACCCTTCACAGGCAGCAAGGGCAGAAGAAAAGATTTCAAAACTGGGGAACAGGGACTAAACTTTCATTTGAGCTGCCACCAAGGCTGCTCTCTGCATGAGGCCTCCAGGGCACAGCCTGGGCACGGATGAGATCTTACTCTCTTGGCAAGGAAGGCATTTAATTGTTTTCTCCTCTCTGAGGGTATTTGCTCATGCCTAACAGCTTCAGGCCTGTTATTTCCCAGCCCCCCAACTCCCTCCTGCCCAGAGGCCTTCCCTGTGTGCAGTCTCAACCAACACCACACTCAGATTTCAGGAAATACCTCAGTACACTGCTGAAACAGATACCAGAGCCAGATGGAAATTCAATAGCCCACTTCCAAGAAAAAAAATCTTCCAAAGCTGCAAAATGCTCAGAACAAGTTTCCCAACTCCCAGCTCCAAACACAAATGGCTACTGCCAGAGCCACCTGAGCAGAAAGTAGGAAATCAGGAAGCAGTGTGTCAGGAAATTAAAATACCACAGAGTACAGGCAGTTCCACCTGCAAATCCCCTCTGCCACCTGACAGGCACTGCTGACCCAGCCCAGATTTCAGCTGGGCTCAAGCAGAAACAACTGATCCACAACTACTCTGACCAGGTATCAGACCTCTCCTCTTCCACAGCCACACGCCTGGGTTCAACAGGTTTGGAAAATTCCTGCCTTTGTGTTCCTGTAAGGCTGAGCAGCTCTGACAGTCACCCCAGAGAGCTGTTCCAGCTTTCAGGAAGCTGAGCAGGCCACACATTTCAGGGAAATCACTGTGCAGGCCAGCCAAGCCAGCACTTTCCAGAGCCAATGCTGCCCTGGGCAGAGCTGCTCCCCTCTCCCCCACCAGCCAGGGAGCCAGGCACGGG
>NW_005054386.1:177764-185223 GCF_000277835.1 Geospiza fortis
TGGCAGAAGATTTTCCTGCAGCTGAGCTCAGGGCTGGAAAAGGTTTAGTTTCCTCACCTGAACACACAGGGATGGGATTAAGAGCTCTTGGAGATAATGGAAGTGATACCAATCAGTATTTATGGTATATCAATGTGCCTGGGAAGGGTTCAACCTCTCTAAAAAGCACAAGCATTCCTCACAGGAGTCAGCACACCTTCTGTAGAGTACTCAGGTCTGGGCAGGATGTCAGCAGGCATCAGCCAGCTCTCCAAAGCACAAAACCCCCAGCACACAGGTTAGAAAGTGTACAGGAGACATGTCATATGAGAAACAAACTTTCCCTCAGCTCAAATGTACAATAATTCAGGGCTTCAGATTTTCAGCCTGCTTTTAGACTATAATGGATGAGAGATATCTCCCAAAATTACAGATTTTGAGAACTTCCTCTGACATTTTTTTAAATCAGTAAAATCTTAATTTTACTATTAAGGCAAGATGTTTTTAACTTATTCAGCTGCAGGGCTAAAAACAGCACAATCCTCAGCCTGTGTCAGTGCTTACACTGAAAATCAGCATCAGCCCCAGAGTTAAACAAGACCTGGCTTGGAGGGATTTACACAGCACAAACTTCATCTTACAAAGGTCTTGCAAGTGTGTTCTGAGTGACTGACAGGGGGAGGGACAAAGCCCCATTTAAAGCAAAAGGGAAGGTGCCCCAGTGAGATCCTCCTTGTGCAGCCCCACAGGGCCAAGTCCCACAGTCTGTGCAGTGCTGGGAAAAGGCTGTGCACAATTTGCTCCTCACCCAGCCTGGTGCCAGCTGACAAGGACTGGAACAGCAGCCTCATTTAAATCAGCCCACACTGGAGCCAGCCTTGGCCTCCTGAGACCAGTATGTCTGAAGCGTGATTTCAGATACTGGACCTGAATTGGGAATAGTTTTCTTTGCATCAGGTTTTTATCAGATTACTCCCTCCTTGGGGGTGAGAAGCAGTGAAGGTGAGCTGAGACAGCAGCCCCAGGACTGCACTGTTTGCCAGCCAACAGCCCCTGCTGTTTGTGCAGCCAGGGACAGAGGGAGGGATGATACAGCAGTCCTGGAGCAGAGAACGCTGGGTTTTAAAGCACACTAAAAGAATAAGAAGCAGATAAGAGGACAACTGCCAAGTAAGATTAAATTTTCTTTTTGGCAGGACTCCAGCATCTGGAGATGCAGCTCCTGAAGGTACAGGAACAGTTAAACTAGGTGAGCTGACAGACTACTTAGGAAGGGTCAACAGACAGAGAGAAAAAGCCTGTGCTCCAAATTAACTCCTGCTGGAGAAGGCTCAGCTCCACATGGTGTGGGAAGCAAGGGGGTAACCACTGAAAGGCACTGGAGAGCCTCACCAGAATGACTCCAATCTCCTCCTTTCCACACAGGGACAGGTAAAGAGGAAAATCCTGCAGCCCTGCAGCAGCAGGCAGTGCCTGTATCTAGGTGACCTGCTTATCCTGCAGCTGGACAAACATTAGGAGGCAGACAGCATCACTGTGACTGTGACTCTTATCACAGCCAGCTTTGCTACAAGCAATCAACTTCCAGAAATAAGATTTCCACCCTGAGTGTACAATGGCTCAGACTCAATCCTGAGCTCTGTTTGCCTTCAGTGCCCGCAGACAGAGCCTGGTTCCCTTTGGCACAGCATGGAATAACCCCATCCATTACGTTGGCATGTATCAACGGGGAGGGGGGGGGAGAAATAAAACTGCTCAAATTGCTAGCATCAGCTTCTGCTTTTAGAATTAGTATGTCACTTTGTACTTTGGCTCATTCCACTTCTTTTTAAAGCACACCTTTATCAGCTGCATTACATTTCACCTCCAATTTACATAGACAAGAAAGGACCAGCTGAGCAGTCAGCAGTTACTGTGGTTTCCTTACGCCAGCTGATAGCAAATAATGAAAATACTGGTGGGGAAATGAGATCTTCTGGAATGAGGTATTTTCTTCCTCCTAAGCAAGCCCCTGCTGTAAAGAAGAACCTGCTGCCTACACAATGCTGCACACAGGAACCACATTGCTAAAACTGTGTGTTGCCCAGCTTTGTTCTGGGGCAGGCACATCTGGTGAGGCACTGTGTGGCACATCTGCCCTGTCCCAGGAACTCCACATGGACTTTGTGTGGACAGACACAGAGTCAGCCCTCAGCCCTTGCAGCAGAAAGCTGCAGACAGGGATCAGCATGTCAGTTCCCAGAGCCAGGAAGCTGAATCACACACCCTTAAGGAGAATGTCCCTCAGGCCAGCATACACATCACCACCTCTAAAGGCAAAGGGCAAGCTGTTTATTTCTAATGAACAACAGCCAAGTCAGTTGCCAGCCCTAGCAAGATGTGAGACCTGGGGTTTCTTTGGAGACTTTGGTATCAGTAACCTGGTGAAGCCTAAAAGCCATCCATCCAAAAAACCAAACCAATGAGGGCTTCTGTGCCACCTCAGCCAGTCACCAGTGAGTCTCCAGCTTGCTGCTCCTTGATGTGGAGGAAAACCATTTGCTTTGAGGCCTTTCATACCCTGAGTCAGCTGGGGTGACTCTGAGGAGGTGCAAGCTTGTACTCTATCCCCTCTGGGAGAAAGGGCCAAGGATCATTGGGATCAGCTGCAGTGTCCCTGTGCCACAGTGCCCTATGGGGGTGGCCACATGGCAGTCATATGGCCACACCACTGTCTTAACACAAACCACAAGCTGATTTCTGCAGCCCAGACATCCTTGTGGTTGGCTAATCCTGCAGAGACAGCCCAGAGGGGAACACATGTGTTCTCCTTGTTCAGAGCTGCTCTGGACTGCACCTTCCTCCAACAAGCCTTTAGGTTTGTCCCCCTATCCAGTGGTACCTTGAAAAGGTGGTGACATCCCTTTCTCAGCCATTTGTTGCAGAGCCACTGCTCACTGAACAGCAAGAACTTTCTCTTTCCTGATCTTAGCAGCACTCAGGTTAAGCTGCTTCCCTATTACATCTCAGATGCAGCTTTAATACAGAGAGTGAGGCATGTGAGGATTTTTGACTTCTCCAAAGGCCTGGTAGACAGCCTATGTCCATTACTACTCCTGACAGGCTACAAATTAAGATGAAACAACACCATCACCATAAAATGCTACTTTACCATCAGATTCTGAGAGCTCAACAGTAATTATTTCCATCTGTGTGATCCACTCAAGACCAAAATATGACACATAATTACTTCCACACATTAGCATTAGCACATTGGCTGTGCTCTACACTTTGCAGTCTGCCCACACAGTAAAATAATGGAAAGCATAGAATTTGAAGTATAGCAAATTTCCTAATTTTCACTGTGGACACACATTTACTCAGAAATACTAATGTACTACCTGGAGTAGCTTAATTCATTAGATTAAGCAAAATCATGTAGGAGAGCAAAACATCCGCTCTGAAAGGAAAGAATCTACAGAGCAGCTCTTCCCGGATAATTGTCTGGAAACACCACAGTAACTGACAAACCTCAGGAAACCACAGTGGACCAGCTAGGCTGACTGCAAGGCCTTGATTAAATTTAGACATCAATTTTTTATATTAGGAGTTCAGCCACACCAACAGATACATGGCACTAGTGTAACAGATTTATAAAAAATTAGCTTTTTTAGAGACAGCCACTCTAAACTAGACACTCCTGGGGTTCTTAAACAAAGCCCCTTTGAAAGCTCTTTTACAGTGTTAGGGCACAAAGATCAGGTTCCAGTTTGACAGACTGGCCAAAAAGGAGCAAGGGGTGGGGGGGAAAGGGTGTTTAACAGAAGGAGAATGAAGAAAAAGAAAACTTTTGCAGACAAATGTGAAATTATAGCCCTGACTTCACTTTGCAGACATTAATAAATGTGTTTATTTTAAACATTGCCATCCAGAGAGACCTGGACAGGCTGGAGAGGTGGGGGCATGTGAACCTCATGAAGTTCAGCTGGGCCAAGCAGAGGCTCCTGTACCTGGGTAGGGGCAATCCCAAAACACAGGCTGGGTGGAGCATGGATGGAAAGCAGCCTGGGGAGGACTTGGAGCACGGTTAGCTGGATATTGGGAAGAAATTCTACCCTGTGAGGGTGGGGAGGCTCTTGCACAGGGTGCCCAGAGAAGCTGTGGCTCCTCCATCTCTGAAATTGTTCAAGGCCAGGCTGGATGGGGCTTGGAGCAAATTGGGATAGTGGAAAGTGTCCCTGCCCATGGCAGGGGGTTGGGACAGGCTGATCTTTACATTCCTTCCAACTCAAACCATTCTGTAATTCTATCAGTTTTTTACATCTACTTCTGCAAAAGCAGAGCAAATCAGAGGCTCCCAAGGTGGGTTCAGAGACCACCTGTAACTGCAGGAAGGCAGCTCAAGGACGAGATTTACCAGAAGGTTTTTGATTTATGGGTTAGAGTGCTGCTTCTGCAGAGCTGAAGTTGTGTTAGCTTAGGCTTAACAAAATCAAACCTCCTGCAGAACAAGCCTGGGCTCTCAGTGAAAGACACTCAAACACCTCACTGCTTGTCCCCTCCAATTTCTTTGGGCTGGTGCACAGGTTTGTGAGCAGAGCAGAGGACATTCAGCATCATCAGTGCCCTGATCCAGTTTGATATGAGATCCTTCAAGCTTCCAAGGCAACAGAACTGTCTCAAAGCCACAGCCCCTGTGTCCCCTCAGCCCCTGCCAGCACATCCCTTTGTGTGGCTACAGCAAAAAAGCAGCACTGGCACCAACCAAAGATGTTCAACATGGGAGACAGGGAGTTGTCCCCTGCCCAGTACTAAGAAACATCTCTTAGCCACCCCAAAACCCCAGGGAAAACCCTGATTACACTTTGAGCACTTGTGGTGGAAGTGGCGGGAAGCATCACCACGCTGCTGCCTCCCCCTCAAAGGCAGGGCCCTCGCTCTGTTACAGAAGAAGTTGAACACATGATTTGCCCTCAATTCAGTTTCTTATTCACTCACACCAACTGTTCACTGCTAAAATTTGGGCCCTCCTGACAGACCCACACCAGACTGTTCAAACCACTGAACAGTCCCACCTCTCTCAGGTGGGATTAAAGGATTAAAGGACCAGAGCTTCCCCTCCTTTCTGTGAGGAGAAGCTCTGGTCCTTTAATCATCTTCTCTGCCTCTGCTCTGGCAATCTGAGCCTGCAGCAAGCCCCAGGAGAGCAGTGGGTGCCAGGGCATACCAATGTGCCACCCTGTGGGGAGGTGGCACACAATGGACCAGCCAGCTGCCAGAGGGAAGGTGTACCATCCTCCCTCCCTTCCCCAGAAATCAGGGTTTTTCCATAGAATGGTAATAACTTCAGAAAAAACCAAAATGCCCAGGAATGAGTAGATCACTTGGACAGATACTGATGGGCTCCAGAAAACTGAGGCCCATTAATTCAGTAGGAATTGTACATTTGAATATTACAAGCTTTAACTATGCAGCCTTTGGCTGAAACTTATCAACCAAGGGACAGGTGGAATGAGAGCTGTGGCAAATCTAAAGCCTGTGCAACAACCTCAGCATAAGGATTCCCTTGAGGAATCAGCAGTGAGGATGCTCAGCAGTATTCTCCAACAACCAGAGAGAGAACTGTGAGAGACACTACAGCAAAATAAAGCATGAAAACAAGCTGCAAACAAAATGGGCACTTCAAGTCTCCACCCCCTCCAAGGCCATTAGGGCCAGGTGCTGGTGAACACTTTACTTCAAGGTCAGCATGTCCCTGAGGTGGTGCTGCTCAGCCATACCTGTGTTTTTCGGCCCATCTGCGTACACTGGTCCTGGTGGTGGTGGAGGTGCATTCTGCCATCCATACTGGGGATATCCTTGGTAGCCTGGCTGGCCTGGCTGGTAGGGCCCGGGGGGATAGCCAGGGTAGGGGCCAGGGGGGGCCCCTGGCTGCTGGGCATAGGGTGGGTACGGGGCAGTCGGGCCCGGGCCGGGGTACGGTGGAGGATTATCGTAGCTCATGTGGGATGCACAATCTGGCCTGCAAAAGAGGGAAACAAACAGGACAACTGGTTTGCTTTTGTCTGCTCATCCATGACCATATGAGTTCCTTTTCACACTGCTCTCCAAGGGCCCTATGTTGTGTGAGAAACAGACTCCAAAATACCTAGCCAAGCAGCGAATTTATTTTTAACCCCATCACAGGGGCAGGGAGGGAGTTGAAGTGATTTCTCTAAGTGACATAAGTTTAGCTGAGCAGGAGTAACATGCTGCTTTCCAGCCATGCATCAGCTATTCACCTTAAGACCTAAGTCTTGCAGCAGCAAAACAAAACCCTCTGCTTCCACTCACAAGTAAAACACTTTTAAGAGAGACTCAGAAGTGATTATTTCCTGTTTCTGTCAATATTAGAAAGGAAAACAATATAAAAATGCAGCCTGTTCCAGGCATATTTGATAGTTTTGACAGGAGAAGGAGTGAACACAAATGTCCACTACACTTCTGGTAATTGTTGAGGCCTCCAGACCACTCTGGAGCAAGGCTGTATGTGAATAATTTCCTGATGCCACTGCACCCCAGCACGTTGTGTAGTCTTCCAGCCATACACAACCGAATCATTAAGCAGCCACAAGAAATTAGGGCCTTGGGCTCAGCCTCATTCAAAAAGCAACATTAAAGACCCCAGAGAGCTGATGCTCATAAAATCTATGTCATGTATTACTCATGGCACAGCCATCAGAAGACAAGACTGTCACAATACTGCAATTTTAATGAACCTCTAAGTAGCATGACTAAGCAAACCATTTCTTACATTAGGCTCCCGAAGCTTCTCCCAGTCTGAGGAGCAGAAGAGTATGTTAATATCCCACAAATTCAGGAACCTTCCTGGCTGAAGCAGCTGAACCCTGCTATTTCCTTCCCCTATTACAGGGTGCAGACAGATCACCAGTTCCCCTTTGCTGCACACCTCCTCCCACACGCCACAGGGAGAAACACCAGCAGCACAATCTGCCTCGGCCAGGCTGGCTGCTGCAGGCTGCAGTGGGAGAGGCTGCCCAGCAGGATCCCCTGTGGATGGCACTGGGATGGGCACGAAGCTGGGCTGGGCTCACTGCTCAGCCCTGAGCTCCCACTCTCGGGCATGGGCAGCAGGAGCCACAGGCACATCCAGAGAGCTCAGGCTGATACAGACTGAAGGATTCCATCTGAACTCAAATTCAGTGAGCAAATAACAAACTCAGCCATCCCACTGCTCCCCTACCAAGGGGATTTGAGCTGGAACTGCTGGGGGCCACCCTTCTCCGCCAGGACTGGCCATTCACTCCCTTTGGTAGCCAAGCAGGGAGCCTGCCTGGCCTCTGTGCAAGCACCCAGCAGGGGAACATGCCAGAACCCCCTTGGAGCCAGCGGAACCACCCAGGTACCAAAGCAGCTCTGCAGAAAGGGCTGAGTGGGGATCAGGTGTACCTGGTACAGCTCAGAAACCTCTGAACCACCTCGGCACGGCGAGCGGAGCCCA
>NW_005054386.1:185257-195083 GCF_000277835.1 Geospiza fortis
CCCCCTGCAGCAGAGCGAGCCGTGGGTGTGTTTCCAGCCCGCTGTGTGTGTGTTTCCAGCTCCCTGTTTGTTTATTTACAGCCCCTGTTTGTTTATTTACAGCCCTCTGTGTGTTTGTTTCCAGCCCCGGTATGGCCCCGGAGCGCCGGCTGCCCCTCCTGGAGCACAGATGCCAAGGTTCTCTCGCTTGTTTTTACACGTTGCTCCTGCCCGAAGGTCGGCAGCACGATGGTGCCAAGTGGCACTGAGCACACAGCCCGGCACCGAGCACACAGCCTGTCTGATCCCTGCGATCCAGGGGCTGCTCCAAGGGGACAGGGCTGACCGCCCGCCCTGCAGGACACCGAGAAGCCCTTGAGGCTCACAGGCGGCGGCTGTCACTCACCTGAATTCATCCCAGCGCTCCTCTTGGTGTGCCAGGCACAGTCACAGGATCACAAACATGCTGAGTTGGACAAGGACCATCCAGTTCAATGCCTGGTTCTGCACAGGACACCCCAACAATCCCACTCTGTGCCTGGGAGCATTATCCAAGAGCTCCTGGAGCTCTGGCAGCCTGGGGGCTGTGACCATTCCCTGTTCAGTACCCCCCTGTACCCTCTGGGGGAAGAACCTTTTCCTGAAATCCAACCTAACCCTGCCCTGACACAGCTCCAGCCGTTCCCTGGGTCCTGTCACTGGTCACTGGAGTCTCTCTCCTCTTCCCTTCACAAAGAAGTTGTCCCAGCCAACTGCTAAGGCAGTCCTATACCCTGCAGATGATGCCTTTTAACTGCTTTCTCAAGAGTTTTAACGGCTTAACCAAATGCCAGGGATTACAGGAATTTTATTTTATTTATAATTGTTTTTTTTTTTTTCCCTCACTGCTAGGCTAGCCAGACCACTTAACTGCTCACTTTAAAACTGACAAGCACAACATACACTTAACTCAAGGCTCTTTAACCACTGCACTGCAATGCAACACCCCCACCGAGTCTCCAGCAAGGAAATTCTTCCTTCAGGGAGGCAGGGAAAGGCAGGCAGCAAGCCCTACAACTCACTTCAATGCAATCAATTAGAGAACTGGGACATACCAGGCCACTAATGCTCATCTAACCCAGAAAATTATCCCAAAATAACATCCAAAAGCAAGTTTCCAGGGAAGAACAAGGCCAGAGTGAGTGCGTGTGTGTATACCCACAGACCACTGCATGCTGCAGAGGAACCATTTGGTGCCCAGCCAGGGCCCAGCCAGCCCTGTGAAGCCCCAGGTTCACTCAGCCTCCCCGCCCCAATGTACAGCTGCTGTGCCTGCTCCTGGGCACTGCTCTCTGCCTTGTGGAAAACTGCCTCCTGCCCCATCAGGTCACCCTCCTGAATTTAGGGATGCACCAAACCAGGGAGCTGGCATGTGGGAATGCCCTAGTCCAGATCAGAGAGCCCCAGCCTATTGCCTGCTCCTTGGGCAGGGGACAACCTCTCCATCCATGTCCCCCTTCTCTGTTCAAGGGTGTAATTTCACACCCTAGGTACAAATACATGTGTTTTTATATACACATAACACAAGGCATTCAAAGGCAGCAAACAGACCATGTTTTGTTCATAAACCTTAAGAACTCCCTGGGCTTAGCTTGCTTTGATGAGCACTGTCCAGCTCCAGCACATGCACCTGGATTACTTCGGTTTTTCAAAGTCCTTCTGCCCAAGAGGATGGTCAACTCAGCCCATCCTTTCCAGGGAAGGTTAGTCCTCCCTTCTGTCCCTTCAGATGCATCAATTAATTTATCTACATTCAATATCACTGGTATTTTAGTGCTGAAGCAAGGTTTAAGATAATGTGATTCAGCTGGCTGCAAACTCAAATTCAGACAGCAAATAACCAATTCAGCCATCCCACTGCTGCCCTACCAAAAGATTTGTGCTAGGACTGCTGGGGGCCACCCTTCTCCATCAGGACTGGCCATTCACTCCCTTTGGTAGCCAGGCAGGGAGCCTGCCTGGCCTCTGTGCAAGCACCCAGCAGGGGAACATGCCAGAATCCCTTTGGAGCCAGTGGAA
This sequence comes from Geospiza fortis, assembly GCF_000277835.1. Classification (NCBI taxonomy): domain Eukaryota; kingdom Metazoa; phylum Chordata; class Aves; order Passeriformes; family Thraupidae; genus Geospiza; species Geospiza fortis. Next base: position 187,295 of record NW_005054386.1, read on the forward strand.
CCACCCAGGTACCAAAGCAGCTCTGCAGAAAGGGCTGAGTGGGGATCAGGTGTACCTGGAACAGCTCAGAAACCTCTGAAAGAGCGTGGTAAGAAGAGAGAGCCTGGTTCAAACCAACAGACATAGGGATGAACAAGAAAAAAACTTCACATCAGCAGCTCTGCAGAAATGTCTGTGAAATGGTCAGAAGGAGTTAAAAATCCAGTGGCTTGAGCAAACAGGGAAGTGGCAGCATAGGGAAGAAGAAAGAACTACTCGTGTTCTTTGTTTACCAGCTCTGTGTTAGCCGTGTCAAAACAGTTTCTGAACAGAAGGCAGGTTTGGAGTGGAGGCAGTAACTGAGATTCCATCTGCTGATATGGGAGAGGTACTGAGGGGAAAACTGGCCAGAATCTACTGACAGCTGTACAGATACCTGGGCAGAGACAGCAGAACAACAGAACAGAGGAAAAGACAGAGATTAAGAAGAGCATATTCCACAAGTGAGGGTAAAGCAACATAACTGAGATTAGGCAAGAGATAAAAGAGAATGTCCAGCATGAACACTTTCAGCAGTCACTGGGGATTTGTCTGTGATGAGTGAGGAAACTCCTGAAGAATTCCTCAAGGCATTCAGCAAACCCAGGAGGTAGCTGTGAAACCAAAGTTCTCGGAAAGAATCTTTCCCTGTCCCCCAGTTTCAGTGCCAGTCATTGCTACACGTACACAAATCCCTACTTGCCCCTTTTGAGCTGTGTGACAACACTGAGATTTCCTTCAGTTTCATGACCTCATGCATGGCTTTACACACTTCCCAGCACTATTTACTCACATGGGTATGTGTTTGTATGGCAGGGCTTTGAATCATGAAGCAGATACTTTTCAGAGACATACCTGAGCTCTTAGTCAAAGGTATCACCAAGCTTTGCTGCAGCTTCTCACTCCAACCAGTAATTCTGTGTGAGCTGCAACCAGGACCAGTCCCTGTGAGGTTGCATCAGAACCGGTATCTGTGGCTTTCCTGGTCAGCACTCTCAGAGGCAAAGCTCAGAAGAAAGAAGCCAACCATCAGTAAAGCCCTTTGCTTTCCATGCACTGCAGGAGGTCCAGCAGGAAGAGCCACTACAGAGCTCAGTGGTCCCTGCACAGCCTCACAAAGAGATTTCCTTGCAAACAAAGAGACTTCCTTGACTGTCACTAAGCATTTGCCCTGTCCATTGCTGCTTAACAACACAGAAATTGCTAATCCATCTGAAGAGAAAGGCAAACCACGTGCCTATTCCTCCTCCCCACAGCATCAGTACTTTTGCTAAGGGGCAAGTTCATTGGTACATCATTGTTTCCTTAAGTTATATTCAAACTCCTTTGTTCCACACTGCTAAGTAAACATTATTTCCCCTACCCCAACAGCAGGGTTTCATTTTTAAACAAGCTGCTTACCATATCCCAGCCAGAAGGCTGCAAAAGGTCTGCAAAGCAGAAGTCACTGAAGTGTGGTGTTGTATAGAAAATGCACATGACCCCAGATGGGCATGTACACACACAGGTACCAACAGGCAAGAACCACCATCCTATGGGAGAACATCAGTCCCTCTACAGCTGTAACCTGGCTCTGGCTAAGGCTTAGCAAAAGGTGCAAGTACAGAACTATAATGCTTTGCATTCACTACACACACATATATACTTAGCTAGTCTATTTTGGCAACCAATCCTTAGAGAAACAAATTTCACCATTAGGCTTTGAAAAAAATTCTGATTGCTTCACACTTACTGCCTTGTACAAGGCCAGCAAACCAAGGCAGCTGCTACAGAACTAGTCAGTCATTGCTCCTGATCCTCCTCTTCCAGCACACTCATGAATTTATTATCTTGTTCTTTTTTCAGACATCTCTCCTGAGCTGAAGACTGTCTGCTTCAACAGAGCCTGCAGCATCCTTGATTATTCTTTCCAGCCAGCGCTGTGCCTTTCAGTGTCACCATTTGTCTAGAAGCAAGCAGGCAGAGTCTCTCTGCACAGTGCCACAGCTGTCTCCTGCTTCCCAGCCCACTCCCAGGGCAGCTCTTCCCATCCATCAAGCTAAAAACAGAGCTCAAGTTGCACTGAATGTCATTGCAGCTGCGAGATCCTTCCAAGTGGCAACAGCTCCTCAGAGCCTGGCACTGCACACGTACAGCTCACCCCACTGCTCACCAAGGGACAGCACAGCCTCTCCCTGAAAACAGCCCCAGCTTCAGCCTGGAGGAGTCTCACCATCCACAAGTTGCCACCTCTAAAACTAGGAAAAAAGGAACAGGAAGCCTAATTTAGATGGCTGTGGGATATGTCACTCCATAAATGCATCCCTATGGCACAGCCTGGGGGTCTGGACAGGGAGGACTTTTGGTCAGAGGGTAACATGATGCATGAAAACAACCAAGAATGAAGAGAATAAGGGAAAGCACGTTGGAAAAACACTTTTCTGTTAGCACAAGGGGGGCCCAAACAAAGAGCCTGCCAAGATGACCCAGTTTCACCCTTTTCCCTCCTCCAAAAGGCCACGTACAAGGCTGGTGCTCCCAAATATCTCTTGAGGTCAGACTAATTATGGTCACCATAATTATTGGCCAAATGATGGGAGAGCAGTAGGAATCTGCTTCGACCTGTTGGCACCTTGTTACCTTGGCAAAACTGAGGAGAGCATGCATAAAACCATCTGCATTTTTACACAGTAGGTGTTCACAGCTACTAATTCACCGGCAAAGAAATACCAGTCCCTATGGACAGCTGCCTGCAAGTCAGATCCTTCAAATGCAATCTCCAGTGCAGGCAAATCCAACTTTGCAAGTGGGGTGAGAGGGCAACCTAACCAGGGTGCTGAAACAGGGTGAAATGCCTTCTCTTGCATAGGGAACGGTGCAAGAAACAGTCCTATGAAAACAAACACCAGATTAGTAAATTAAACAAACAAACCAACCAGAGAAAATTAGCAGTCTGGAACACAGAAGAAAACCCCCCACAACAACCCAAAAGCAATTAGCAGATTTCCGGAATTGAAAGGTGAGAAGTTGCTTGTTTTTAGGACAGCAGAACAAGCATTGCACCTCGTGCTGCTGTGGTCAGGAGGAATCACGTTTTGGGTATGGCAGGTATTGATTCAGCTGGTCTTTACAGAGATGAAGGTGGAGAGCAGGGTGAGAGGCCAGACCCTGAGAAGGACAACTGGGGCACCCTGATGTAACCCACCCCTTCCAATGCCTGCAGCACTAGGAAGCAGTTTTCCAATACGCAGCTCTAATGGAAAGTACATTTAACATCAACAATCCAGCTCCTGGCAACCAGCCTAGCATTTAAATTACATTTCATATGAACAGTATCCAAATGAAAAAGAGCACAAGTGGCTTTTAAATGGCACTGGCTCAGTGTTTCCCTCTTACCAGCTTATTTGTCAGCTCCATTTACTGATTGTATGAAAGGTATGTTAAGAATAAATTGAAAGAGATTCCATTCTTGCTCAGTTTGCTTCCAGGAAAAGCTTCCTCCCTGGTTTGCCCTCCCACTTCACCAGGTAGTTCCATCAGCCTAGACTAATAGATGAGGGGGAACAAGAGCTGCCCCCACTTTTTCTGACAAAAGCTGTTTGAAACTACTTTAACTTACAAAATGTAGATGTAGGCAAAAGCAAAAAGCCCAGCTTTGTTCTGTAAAAGGAAAAGCTAAAACCCACTCCTCTGTTCAAGCCCATTTCCCTAAGAGGTGTCCTGGATCCCAGGACACTCCTAGTCCTTGGGAAGAGGGGCTTTTCCTCATGTTTAGTTGAGTCCCTGTCAGGCATCTCCTGCACAAAACAACTGCTGCTGCTCATGTGGCTGAAGCCACCAGGTCAGACAGCTCTGTGCAGTGAGCAGTGGTTTGGATGAACAAGCATCAACCTTCCTGAGCCAGGTATTCCCTCCTCCTGGTGTCCTCCAAACCCTCCTGAGATCTGAAGTCTCCCCATGTGTGAAAATGGAAAGTGCAAATGATGTTTGAGGCTGACACTGGTGTCTACAAACCATCCCAGCTCCTCAGTCCCATTGTCTGCTCTGCCCTCTTGGCAAAAACATAATGGATATGCACATTTCCAGGTGATTTTGGTTTCAGAAACCAGGATTTGATCAATGCTAAAGGGCTGTCATGCTGACAGTTTTTGCCTCAGAGGCAACATCCCCTGTGGAGTTTCAGAGTCACAGATCTCCACAGAGCTCTTACCAATGCACCCTCACACCCACACAGCATTGTACGCCCGGATTTTCCTTCTTCAGACAAATTTCAATGTCTCATCAATTGTTACCAACACACAAACCTCTTCAGAAACACCACCCATCACGTACTGCCTGCCCACTGTCTACCTACATGTTCTGCATGGCAGAAGGAAAGTATGAAGCTGATATAATTCCTACAATAAAGCATTAGTGGAAAAAACCCAAATCCAATGCCCTGCTACTATTACTACATGAACTGCAACTTTATGGGGGGGAAATTGTGCAGTTTTTCAGACATCTGATGAAAGCCTTTAGATGAAATATACTTTAACACCAGGAACTAACAATTACAAAGATGGAAAGCATCATTTCACAGTCCCTCAGGTGGTGTCAGCCATGGTACTTGTTGCTGACACACCAAGTGAGACTCTGCCCAGGTACAGCAGTGCCTGGGGCAAAACACACCAAAAAGCAAAGTCCTTTACTGAAATAAGTTCAGAGAGAAGCATCAACATCTTGATTTCAGGTTTTGAATGCTTTGGCATGCACTGCTCTTGTTCAAGTCTTTGTATGATGTGTTGCCTTAGATAATTCTGGAAATACACAACTATAATTTGCTGTTAAAGTGGTGTACTGACTGTTTTAAGGTGCAACAAACACCAAAACAACAAAAAACTCAATGAAAACACCTGATTGTCAGGTAAAACTAGAGCTGCAAATAACAGTTAAAGCAAGCAGCTTTGTTGGTCTAACTGAGAACGTGAAAGAAACAGTTTGACGGGCAAGAAAATTAGTAAGCACAGATAATACATTTGTATGTTATTCAGATAATACATTTGTATGTTATTCAGTTCTGACAGCATTCCAGGCATGGAACAGCAGCAGTCTTTCAGGAAAACTTCCCCAGCTCTGAAACACTGGTGGATTAAGTGGGAGATACCACCCAGAGCAGGATGATTTTCCAGCACCTCAAGCAGAAGCACACACAGCTCCCAAGGCACAGCTATGTTGCTGTGTGCAGACAGAAATACAGACCTTTTCTACAGCTGAGATCTCATTACTCAGAAAGAGATTTCCACGATAGGCTGGAAAATGGAATGAGACTGAGATTTCTCCACCCCCCTCCATGTTTTCTCACTTTTTCTGCTTTTCCATATCTTTCATGTGGCTCTGACATGATGCTTTACTTTGCCTGTAGGGCGTATGCAAAAATCCTCTTTAATGTCTGCTTGTCACGGGCCACTCCCAGATTCTCCCAGTGGTCCCCAAACCAAGAAAGCCTTTGCCTTACCCTGTCAGGGGCTGAAAAACTTCCATGCATCAAGGGACTGCCCTAAATAGCTGGTAAGACCAAATAATACCTCAAGAATACATCATAATCCTAGTATGGAAATCTCTCTCTCTCTGATATTTAAGTGACAGAAACAGCAGCTTTTGTTCAGCATAAGGAATACAACAGGAGGTCCATTCCCCAAAGCTTCTGCAAAGCCAGCCAGCTGTGGGCAAGCACTGGAGCACAGCACTGCTCCCTCCCAGGGCAGGGTGGGGATGGCAATTCCACACACGGGGATCCCAGCTGGGAAGGGCTCCCAGGACACAGCACTGGCCTGTCCCTCAGCAGGGCTGTGAGGCCAGGCACTTCAGCAGGAGCCCTGGGGAAGGCAGGCTCTCCCACGCTGCACTGGGCAGGCGGTCGGGCTGCCTGTGGGAAGGCAGGCAGGATGCCAGGCCTGGCAATACCGACAGCCTGCCTGAATGACTCGGATCCTTCCTATCTTCCCCTGTTCCCAGAAATGACGGTGCTATTTTCTACTCATTGAGCCATTGGCTTTGAGGTCAGCAGCAGGAAGTTGAGAAAGGCAGGATACACAGCCCAGAGAGTAGAAAATGTCAATACTGACAGTAGAGAATGAGTGAACCTGCCCATTCAAGGCTCCACTGCCCAGGAGAAGTTTTCAGGGAGCCCTGACAAGCTTCCAGCCGTGCCACAGCGAGATCACAAATGGGACAGGAGAAATGCTGACCTGTTTCTTGAACATCCAGAGTTACACAAACTTGCTCTGCCCTTGTAGAAAAAAACCAAATCAGGTAACATATTAATCTGATCCTGCACAGAAGTACCTGAGAACAGGCAGCTCCTCTGTTTAGGGCACACAAAGCCCTCCAGGTCCTTCTCCATCATCCCAGTGCAATGCTATGAGCAGGAACATCTCTGCTTACACTCACTGAACACCTCTGGTTTTCTGAGCAGCAAACCACCACCAATTTTAAATGTAGCATGGCCCTGGGGGACACAGGGCAGCAGAACAGCAGAGCTCTCTGCTCTGACTGACACCAGGGCATGGCCTCACAGGGTCTGCTCAGACACACAGAGCCCCCACCCGTGTCAGAGCCACTCCTTTACAGGACAGGCTCCTCTTCGACCTCTGCTGCAAGGACACCCACCAGCCTCTGCAGATTATCAGTTACAGCTCTCACACCCTTCGGGGAATGACAAATCAGTATTTAACAAAGATGGCCTTTATAGCATGTGAATAAGGGGAAGAGGGTAGCAGACTTTGTGGTGCAAGAAGTTCCTGTGCTTTGAAAAACCACTATTCTGCGCAGTAGGAGATTATTATCTAACATGCGCATTAATCCCTGACTGTCCCCAAAAAGCACTGAAATGCGATCAGAAAAATTTATAAAGTCTCAGTGTTTTCAGCCTCCTCCTCAGCCTACCTGATATAGTAATGTTATTATTATCATCATCAAAAATTTCTAGGAAGAGTCACTTATTATTTAAGCAACTGATGAGAAATTCCCCATTGCTAGTACAGCAGCACTTCCCACACCTTGTATCCTATCCCTGTATTTACACAGCACAAGGAGAAGGCAGCTGCTCAGCACAGTCATTATAAGTCACCCACACTCACTACCTTACCCAGACTTACCCTATTTACAACCAGGTTGTTCAGACACGTCTCGTAGTACAGGCATCAAAAGCAAAAAGCATCTTTTTTTATCCTTTCAGATAAAGCTAAACACAAGGCTGGGATGAGTGGCACTAGCCTGGTCAGAGAGGGGCTGCCCACATCCATGCGGCAGAGACAGCAGACGAGTCCTCTCCGTCCCTCAGTCTCCTATTTCACCGTGACATTTAATTATCCAAATGAGGTGTCCTCAGCTATAGCAACAGAAAACATAAATCCAGGACAACCATAACGGCTTTAAAGACACGATGCAGCACTATTATTTTTACTCCGAGTGCTGCCATCCCTCTCGCTGTACACTAAATAAGCCTGAGCATCAGTTCCACCTGTGCCCACCCGCTCTGGGTGCCCGCCCTGGGTCACGCACGGACGGCCTCAGCCGGGCAGCGCCGCGTTCCCCGCGGACAGGGCAGCGCTGGGAGCCCCAGCCCCGCTCCCCGGGCCGGCCTGGAGCTGTCCGGGGCAGCCCTCGGACAAAACCCGCACGGCCGGCGCTGCCAGGCAGGGCGGCACCCCCGGGCTGGGGGGGTTCACCGGGCCGCTCCTGCCGCGACCCCTCCGCAGCGCTGTCCGCAGGGTGGGCACGCAGCGCGGGCTGCGAGGGACGGGACGGGGCC
>NW_005054386.1:195249-205012 GCF_000277835.1 Geospiza fortis
CCGCCCCTGCGGCGCCCCCCGCGGCCCGGTGACGTCACGGAGGCAGGCCACGCCTCCTCCGACCGGGGCGGATACGTCACTGTCCGAGCCCCGCCCCAGGGGGCGTGTCCATGATGGGGGCGTGTCCAGGGGAGTGACCAGGGCGGTCCCGGGCCCTGTCCAGCAATTGCCCCTGTCCCTGTCATTGTCCCTGTCCCTGTCCAGCTACTGCCCCTGTCCTTGTCACAGCTACTGCCCCGTCCCTGTCATTGTCCCTGTCCCAGCTACTGCTCTTGTTTCTGTCTGTGTTCCAGCTACTGCCCCTGTCCCTGTCATTGGCCCTGTCCTTGTCCCAGCTATTGCTCTTGTCCCTGTCCCTGTCCCAGCTATTGCCCCTCTCCCTGTCCCAGCTGCTGCTCTTGTCCCTGTCCCTGTCCCAGCTATTGCCCCTGTCCCAGCTATTGCCCCGTCCCTGTCCCTGTCTGTGCCCCATCCTAGCTACTGCTCTTGTCCCTGTCCCTACCCCATCCGTGTCCCAACTATTGCCCCTGTCCCTGTTGTTGTCCCTCCCCTGCCACAGCTACTACTCTTGTCCCTGTCCCAGCTATTGTGCCCTGCCCCAGTCGTTGTCCCTGTTCCAGTTACTGCCCCTTGTCTCTGTCCCTGTACCTCTCCCTGCTCCGTCCCTGTCACAGCTATGACCCTTGTCTCTGTCCATGTCCCATCCCTGTTCCTGTCACTGTCCCTATCCCAGCCCCATCCCTGTCACAGCCACTGTCCCTGTCCCCGTTCCTGTTCCTGACCCAGCTGCTGCCTCTGTCCCTGTAGCTCTGCATGTCCCTGTCCATGTCCCTGTCCCTGTCCCTGTTGCCCCGGCCGGGCAGCAGAGTCTCACCAGGGACCCACTTGCACAGCAGGGCTGGGTTGGTCCCGCAGCGCCCATAAACCTCGCCCTCGCTCCCCTCCCTGCGGGGCCGGACGGGACACCTGTCTGGAGACCGGGACACCTGGCTGGACACCGGGACACCTGGCTGGGACCGGGACCTTTGCACGGGCGCTGCCGCCTGCTGCTGATAACGGGACACGTGCGCAGGAGCGGGTCCAGGCACAGAGCCTGGGAAAGCAATTCCGGGTTTGCCCAGATAAAATAGGTCAAGGACGCAGGTTGGAGCGCTCAGTCACCGTCCCTGCCCCTGGCACATGACCGTGACTCACGGGGTGGCCAGCGGCGAGGGGACAGCAGTGGCCACCTGTGGAGGGACGCTGGGGCATGTGAGGTGGGCTTGGGGACCGTGGTGGGAATGTGGCTGGGGACCGTGGTGGTCTCCAGGGAGTGGAGCAGCATGATGCTGCTCCTGTGCATGCTGGGACCTGCTTCTTTTTCCTCACCATCGATTAGTAGATGTAATCAGGCCAGCTTAATGCTGGGTCCCTAATGAGGCTCGACCAGGAAGAAATTATTTAAATTAGTTACATGACATGCTATATTCTTGGGTGAGAGAAAAACAGGATACACAGCTACCCCAAGAGCTCAGCCAGCACCTGAAGGGTATCCCAAAGGAAACCTGCTGGCTGATGGGAGGTGTGGGAGACATTCAAGAGCCATTCCAGGGCACCAAGGAGAGGCTGCAGTTCCCTGGATGCAGGCAGTGAAGCACCATCATTCCCCAGCCTCATCTGCCCCAGCCATGCTGCCCTCCTCACACAGAATCATTTAAGCTGGAAAAGCCCTCTGAGGTCATTGAATTCAATCATTCCTCCAGCACTGTCAAGGCCACCATTAAACCATGTCCCCAAGTGCCACATCCACATGTCTGTTAAACCCTCCTAGGGTGGTGACCCCACCACTGCTGTGGGCAGCCTGTTCCAATGCCTGAACACCCTTCTGGTGAAGAAATTTTCCCCAATATTCAGCCTAAACCTCCCCTGGTGCAACTTGAAACCATCCCCTCTAACCCTGTCATTTGTTGCCTGGGGGAAGAGGCCAACTCCCACCTTGCTCCAGCCTCCTGTCAGGGAGCTGTACAGTGGGAGAAGGTGCCCCCTGAGCTTCCTTTTCTCCAGGCTGAGCGCCCTGAGCTCCCTCAGCTGCTCCTCCTCATCAGACCTGTGCTTCAGACCCTTCCCCAGCTCCACTCCCCTCTCTGGACATGCTGCAGCACCCTGACATCTGGCAGAGCTTCCCAGGAGGCAGTTTGCTGCACAGAGTGGGGAAAAAACCCATCCAACCAACCAACCAACCAACCAACCAACCAACCAACCAACCAACCAACCAACCAACCAGCCAACCAAGAAACCCCTCTGGATCATTCTGTGCCACACCAGTGGGTCCATGTGGCTCACATGAAGGGTCTGAGGGAGGGCAGGGCTGGCATGGAGGGGCCAGGGGAAGGCACTGCACACGTGGGCACGAGCTGGGGCTCTGCTCCACTGCCCTGGAGCTGCAGAGAATTCCATCCCACTCTGTTTCTTCACCCTACAATGTCATTTCCATAGGCCTTTGGGAATGAAGCTGCCCAGCCAGGAGCTCAGAGCAGCAGCAATACACATTGCTCTGCTGAGCAGCGCTGCTCTTGTCCTGGTCCCTGCCTCCAGTGCCAGTGGGCACTCACTGTTGTCCTGTTAAACATTAACTGGGAAAACAGCTTGGAAAACATTGCTTGGCTTCATTAAAACCTTCAAAGGACACTTGATACTTACATATCCTTATGAGCAGTTTGCACATACTTTAAATACTAATGCAGGCCAGGTTTATGGCTCTTGTGATCCCTCCAGCAGAAATTATACACTAATTTCTAGGTGCAGCTGTCTTTACCCTGGGAATGAGGCTGGTAGGCAATGCCACACAACAAATTGGGATTTAGCTCCTACAAGAAGAAGACAAGCCAGCTCTCCTCTGGAAAAAGGAGAGGCAGGACACTGAGCAAGGACATGTGGAAGGCACATTCACCCAATTTCCATCGGGGGTGTTAGCACATCCCCAGGAGCCACCTGAGGGGTGTGGGAGAGCCCTGGAGGTGTTCCACAAGTTGAGCTGATGGGTTCTCATGGGCTCCCAGGGAGTTTTCCCTATGTGTGTGTGGTGTGGCTGCAGCTGAGGGCAGGAAACCCCTGAGACACAGGAATGGGGTGGTTTGAAAATGGTGCCTGAGATTTTGGAGGACAGAGCAGGTTTTGCACCCTTTGCATTTCTACCAGTGGTTTTTTCCCTTCTTTTCTCCTGTTCCCTGACATGACCCACTGTTATTAGCAGATGTGAGAAGGGAGGTGTGAATCCTGTTTACTGGGAAGCCTGTGCTGCCTGGAAACTCTGGTTTAGCAACATTTATCTGCCCCCAGCCCTCCCTGTGCCTGGCAAACTCAGAGGCTCCATAATCAAAGCTTTTGTCTTTGCTGTTTACTTTTTTCTTTCCGATTGCCTGAGCAGCAGCAGCCAGAGGGAAGGAGCTGACCTTGCCAAGGACGAGGGCAGGAGCTGGTCCTGGACAGCACAACAGGCTGTGGAGAGCAGGTGAGCAGGAACAGCAGAGAGCAAGGCCGCTGTGGTGGCTGCTTGCCCCCCTTCCTTCCTGCTGGTTTCACACCTCTTTCCACACAGTAATGTGGTAAAGCCCGTTGCAAAAGCCTTGTGAAACACCCCACTGTCTCTGCAAGGGCTCTGCGGGACTGCAGGCTGGGCTTTGTTGGCGATTGGTTTGGGTGGAGGTGTCTGCAGGGCAGAAGGGATCAGGGAGGAGATGTCCCTGTCCTTGTCTCTGTGACAGCTGAAGGGATCCTGCTCCATGCCCAGAGTCCCACCAGCCTGTGCCTTCCTTCCCACCACCTGCCAGGGCCTCCACAAAAACACGTTTAGGACCTTGTGAGCAGATCCAGGATCAGTGGAACAGCTCAAAGGAAAATGCTGTCTGGGAGGATAAAATCCCTGGATCTGCACTCTCTGTCCTGAAATCCCAAGCCCTGCCTGGGACAAAGGTCTTTCTTACCCATCACCTTTACTACTGGGAAATTTTCCTGACTTGCTTGATCAAAATTCATGGTTTGAAAGTTCAGATCCACAGTGATCTGTGATCTGTTAAACAGATTCAAGTCCCTTCACATCTGTCCAAGCTCATCTGGGTGAACCTAAGCCCTGCACTCTGACAACTGGCTCTGTGAGAGAGGAGTGGTGCAGGATGGGTTCTGCTGTGCCTCCCAGTGATTTACAAAACCCTCCAAGTGCCCCTGGTCCCAGCTGTCCTGCCTGCAGGTGAAATGGAGGGTTACAGGCAGCACACCCCCCTCTGCCCTCCTCTCTTCACAGGGCTGGGAGGCTCCATGTGCTGGGGCAGTGACAAAGCTGTCACCCAGCTCGTGTGCCCAACCTGTGCAGGATGGTCCTGAAGCTGATCTGCTCTTCTGCTCAAAGGTCCCAGGGCTTTGGTGCTGGGTCCTTCTGAAGGATTGGGTTTCTGCTCTTCCTTACACTCAGTGTCCTTTGATCTTTGCCTGCTTCGTGCTTATCTCTCACTCCCACTCAGTAACGTGAGATTTATGCTGGTAGATAAGATAGGAAGGCTGTTATATTTGGGTGTGGGAAAACAAAACATTGTCAAGGGCCAGGCTGGCCATGAATGGAAAGAGAACAGATCACCTGGCAGGTCCAAGGCTCAAGGACCCCCTTACAAAGGAGCCTGAGTGGGGGAAGCTGGAGCCATGGCTCTCCTCCTGCTGTACCAGGCTGAGACAGGCTTGGGATGCCTCAAATCCAGGGATGCTCCCTGCACTCCAGTGTGGCTGGTAGAACTGGGATGTGCTCCATTGAATTCACAGCTGTTGGTGCTGCTCAGCTGGCTCCTGGGCTTGCCATGGGGGTCACTTCCCTGACTGTATGTTAGAGCCTGGTGCTCATTAGTAGCTGCTTTTTGCTCTCACTGCTGCTCCAGTGCTTATCAGCTCGCTGGATCATGCCTGGGAACACTTTGATAACAGCCAGCGATGGGCCTGGGCTGGCAGGTGGCCAGGGCAGTGCTGCTGTGTCTGTGCTGAGAACTCAGGTCTGAGCCTGAGCTGGAGGGACTGGGAGGTGTGAATGAGCCCAGCACGGAGCACAGATCCACCTGCAGGCCTGGGAGAGCCTTGCCCTGGCAGGGGGTGCCTGAAGGAGAATGGGCTGGAGCAGGTTTGCTGCAGGACCTCTGGGGAGATCCAGGCTGGAGCAGCTGGTGAGGAGCTGCAGCCCCTGGGGAGGAGCTGTGCTGCAGAAATTCAGGGAGGGTTGTCTGCTGTGGGTCAGACAGCAGCAACCCTCCATGGGCTGCTGTGCCCTGCTGCCCTGGAGGATTGGGATGTGACCACACTGATGGTCTGAGCCCCTTGGGGAAGCCAGGCTGGAGTTCAGTGCAGTGTTAAATCAGGAAACCTGGCCCAAAAGGACCAGGGATGGAAGTTGCAATGAATCTGTAAGTTGTTGTAAGCCATGATTTGAGTTGTGTGTTTCAGGGATTACTAAAACAGGCACCATTCAACCCAAAGCAGGAGGAGGCTCCCAGGAAGCAGTGGCAAGGCAGCAGTGACCTGACCTGAGCTGCCTTTGGTGCCCAATAACTGCCCCTACCCAGCACCTCTGCTGTCCTGAGTGACCACCAGAGCAGATGGAGCTCAAACCATGGGCTAAATGAACTAACAGGCATTTTGCTGATGCTTTATAAACATTTTCCAGAGTGGTCCACAGACTAAGGGAATGATATCTGTGTGTTAGATCAAAGAATGGGAAGAAGTGTGGTGGCTATTGAAGTTGTACTGAATAGTGTGGGAGCTGGAATGCTGCAAAGGGTATGGAATATGAGGTGGAATGTGCTGGGTTTGGCTGGAGTAGAGTTATTTTCTTCCTAGTGTGCTGTATTTTGTATTTGTGCTGAACACAGGGGTGATGATATGGAGATGTTTTTGTTATTGCTAAGCAGAACTTGCACAGAGCCAAGGCCTTTTCTGCCTCTCAGGCTTCCAGGGGAGCTGGGTGTGTGGGGAGGAGACACAGGGGCAGGACAGGAGATCCCAGCTGAGCACAGGGATGTTCCATAGCATCAGATATTCCTGAGCACAGGGATATTCCATAGAATCACTGCTTGGGGTGGCCTGGGTGGCCCTGCAGAGTGGGGTGTGTGTGGAGGATGGCCATGGCCGTGTGGATGCTGTGGATGCTCCCCAGGCAGGTCAGGGAGGGCAGGGGGTGCAGGATGAGGCCTCAGCAGAAATTTTACCTGCATGGTGGATGGGAAGGGGGACAGATGAGACAGAGGGGATTATATCTGAGTGCTTGCAGCTTTCTGCTGCCAGTAGGCCAATCACCACCCTTACAGGGCTTACAGGAAAGATGGGGCAAGACTGTTTGCAAGACTATTTATTTTATAGTGACAAGACAAGGGGGAGTGGGTTCAGATTCAAAGAGATTTGGTTTAGATTGGATATTAGGAAAATATTCTTTGCTGTGTGGGTAGTCAGGCCCAGGCACAGGGTGCCCAGAGCAGCTGTGGCTGCCTTTGGATCCCTGGAAGTGTCCCAGGCCAGGTTGGATTGGGCTTGGAGCAGCCTGGGACAGTGGGAGGTGTCCCTGCCATGGCAGGGGTGGCACTGGATGATCTTCAAGGTCCCCTTCCAACCCAACCCATTCTGTGACTCTGTGACCCTCTAGAGCACACAGCTGCAGGCGTCCTGTGGTACCCAGGAGCCCTTGGCTCCCACAAAGCAGAGAGAAAGCAAAAACATTAATGTTTTCATAACACTGCCTTGTGCTTCCTACAAAGCCCTTTATCCCAAGAATGCCAAGTGTTTTGCAAGATCTTAAATAATTAAGTATTAGATCAGTGCTGTGCAAGACAGAAATATCTCCCTCCCTCCTCAAATTCATCTCTCTGGGATGGCCCACACTGGGAACAAATGGAAAGGGAAAGGGAAAGGGAAAGGGAAAGGGAAAGGGAAAGGAAAGGAAAGGAAAGGAAAGGAAAGGAAAGGAAAGGAAAGGAAAGGAAAGGAAAGGAAAGGAAAGGAAAGGAAAGGAAAGGAAAGGAAAGGAAAGGAAAGGAACAATTACCCAAAGCTCCATTGCTCAATGTGCTCAGAGCAAATCCTGAGCTGGGGTTCCCTGGGACACCCCCAGTTCTGCAGGGGACATGAGGCTGTTCAACAGCAGTTCTCTTCAGACTTTAATTTTGTTCAAGGTTTTGCTGGAATGATCCTGGGGTTTGGCCCTGGTCCTGGAAGAGCTGGCATGGGCCACACCTGGAGAGCTGTGCTGCTCTGTCCCAGGGCTCCAAGCTGCAGGAGTGAGCTGCCTCGAGCCCTGTGAGTGATGCTGGAAGCTCCCTGTGACACGAGCCAAGGGATTTGGACTGAAGCAATCCCAAACCCCACAGGACACCCACATGATCCACCTGCAGCCCTTGTCCTGGCCCTGTCCCACAGCCAGCCCTGCCCCAGGGCACCTGCTGAGATCAGACCCTTGTGGAATTGCAGCCTGGGCACTGCCAGGGCCCTTCCCCATGGCCTGTGAATGCCATTCCTGTGCTGGAAATCCCATGGGACAGCCTGTGGACATCTCTCCTTGTAATCAAGGGCTGTGCCAGCCCCTTCCCAGCCAGCCCCCAGTGCTGCACACTGACCTCACCCGCAGATGCCTCAGCAGCAGTTTAGCAGCTCGAGGCCACAGGAAAAGCCCACCTCTGTCTTGCAGGTGTTTGGGTTTGTTTCCAGCTCTGCCTTTCCCCCTCCCAGCAGCAGGACCCAGGTGATTTCAGCCTTGGCTGTGCTGGGGGGATTTGGCTCAGCAGCTTCTGAGCTTGAATTCCCCTTTTCTGGTGGGAACAGCATTGCTGTGGTGTCACACAGCTCTGGAAAAGCCTCCTGCTGCCAGAGACAGGCACAGAAAGGTGATGGAGGGAGGTAAAGGCTGAAATCACCCTGGGATGTATCCTAGGGAGCAGCTGAGCTTTGTATCTGCTGCTCCAGGCCTGTGGCTCCACAGCTGGGCAGGCTCTGGAGTTTGAACTTCCCAAGAGGGAATGTGGGTGTGCAATCCTGACAGCATCCCACAGCCACAGACCCCTGTGCCCTGCTGGGACAGCTGAGGGACAGCCCAGCTCTGCAGCAATGCACTGGCACCCTCTAATGACACAGTTGTGAATATTCAGGGACCTCTCCTGCAGCCCATCCTGCCGTGCTGGAGCTCCTGGAGCTCTGCTCACAGCGATTCTGGAGCCTTTGGTGGGGCAGGGCTCCCTCTTCTCCACCTGCTGCGCTCCAAATCCGCAGCTCAGCTCCCTTTTGGAGCCGAGTTTGGCGCAGACACCAGGGAGGGTTTGTGGCTGTGCACTGCTCTGCCAGGTGAGCTGCCAGTGAGCTCTCTGATCCCTTCCCTCAGCCCAGCAGCACAGCCAGCTGGGTTTGCCCCTGACCAGGGCTGGTGAGCCTCTGGCCAGGTCCTGTAAGCCCAGTTTTGGCCACACTGCCCCGGCTGGCCCAGGAAGTCCCTTTGCTCCCCCTTGTGCTGCCCCAGAGGCTCTGGCACAGTTTGCCAGCCTGGTCACAAAGCTTCAATTCCTCCTTTCCAGCCCACCCTGGGGCAAAGCCAGAGAATGTGTCCCTGAAACGGGATCACAGATCATGGCACGGTTTGCATTGAAAGAAGCATTAAAGCTCATCTTGTTCCACTCCCCTGCCATGGCAGGAACACCTTCCACTAGGGCAGCTCCAAGCCCTGCCCAATGTGATCTTGAACACTTCCAGGGATGGGGCAACCTCAGCTTCTCTGGGCCTCACCACCCTCACAGGGGAGAATTTTTCCCCAATATCGAATCTAAATCTCTCCTCTCTTAGTTTAAAACCACTCCCCCACGTCCCATCACTCTCTTTGTTTTTTATAAGCCCCTTGAAGTCCTGAAAGGTGACAATGAGTCCTGAAAGGTGACAATGAGTCCTGGAAAGTGACAATGAGGCCTCAGCTCAACTCCATCCCAAATGATGCTGAACCTGGTGAGAGCCTGAGCTGCACCATTGTCCCCTTGGTGTCATCGTGCCATGGCCAGAGTCTGGGTGTCCAGCCTGGCCTTCAGACAAGCCCAGCAGGGCACAGAAGCCCAAGGGAGGGGAGGCTTCTCTCCAGCCTCCCCAGCCCCACCTGACCCTGCTGCCTGGCTCTGGGAGCCCGGGGCAGCTCAGTTTGCTCTCGAGGATGCTTCAGCCCTGCTCAGGTAAATCTCAGTGCAGCTCAGTTTGCTCCCAAGGATGCTTCAGCCTTGCTCAGCCACCTCCCAGGGCCTGGTGGCAGCAGCTCTCTCAGCACAGAGAGGGCAAACACAGCCAGCTCGTCCCTGGTTGTTGTGCTGGTTGATAAAAGGCTTTGGTGCCCTGGAGCTGAGGTTGTCATTGGGAGGAGCAGGGCAGCCCCAGTGCTGTCCTGCCAAACTCGTGGGCAACATCAGCACCTTCCCACCTCAGCTGGGAGAAAGGGAGAAAGGGAGAAAGGGTGGGGAATGGCCCTGGCAAAGCCAGGACTGTGGATCTTGTAGACAGCCCAATGTGATCCTGAGCAGAGAATCCACAGCCTGAGCAGGGCCAGGAACTCCCAGGGGAGCCTTTGTCTCCCCTGACAGATGTGAGGGCTGAGCTCTGGTCCATGTGCCATCCCTCCTGTCCTGCAGGAGCTGCCCAGTGCTGTCACCCTGCCAGATGTGCCCAGAAACCTGGGTGGGTTTGGGGATTTACAGACAGGAGCAGAGGGGTGGGATGGGATGGGATGGGATGGGATGGG
>NW_005054386.1:205072-234134 GCF_000277835.1 Geospiza fortis
GAGGAAAAGGGGAAGGGGTGGGATAGAGGTGAGGAGGGAAGGAACAGGGTTGAGATGGAGTTCATAGACAGGGCTGAGGAATGGAGCTGTGGTGGAGCTGGGGAGAAGAAGGGAATGGGAAAGGGGAAAGGAGGGAATCAGCTCTTGTTCAGACAGCGCACGTTCAGGCGGCAGCTCATGCTAGCTCAGCCTCATTGGTCACAGCAGCTCTGGAGAGCCCTGAATGCCTTTCTCTTCTGCTGCTGTCCCAGGGGGCTGTGCTGCTCTGCCAGCCAACTGTACCAGCAGGATTTTATTTTACATTTATTTTCCTAATGGCTTGGGTGGCCTGAAAACTTGAGCAGTGAATTGTGACTGCTCAAGATTGGGTAAAAATCCACACAATGGCTGTGCACTGCAGTGTGGCACCAGGGATGAGTCACTGAAATTGCAATTAGGAAAGAAAATAACAGTGGGTTTACAAGCTCCTTTCCAGGAGCATTGCATTTCTCTGGAATTACAATGGCTCCTTAGAGTGGTTTATGAGACACTGCTCCACATCAAAAAATACATGGAGCTGGAGGAAGTGGTGGCTGATGTAAAACAGTTTAGCAGTGAAGGGAGGGAGGAAAAACAGCATTAATTTTTACAGTGACAGCATAGGTGCTTTGGGAGGGGCTGTGGGGTGAGCAGAGGAAACCACAGCAAACCCCAGGGATGTGGGACAGTGGAGCTGTGCCCACATGGAGCCCAAGGAGATGCAGCAGTCTGGGCAGAAAGGGCACACAGGGAAGGAGGCCCTGGGAGTGACAGAGGTCCCACAAGTGTCCCCTCCTCAGCTTGCAGAACCTTGCTGGAGAGAAACTCTCAGCAGAGAGCAGCAAACAAGGAAGATGCATCACCCTTGGATTGCTGGAGTCCTGGAAAGCAAAAGTCAATCTTTTGTTTGTCTCCAAGAGCTTTATTTTGGCTTTTGTCTGAAAGGTACAGACTGCTTTGCAGTGAGCAGGGGTGTAAAGCACTGGGCAGAGAAGCACCATTGGCAATGGGCACAGATTTAATCTTTGTGCCTTGCAGCAGCATCAGGTGTCAGAGAGTCCTGGGGAGAGGCTGAGCACAGCCCTCCTGTCCACGTGGTGCCAGCAGCACTTCTGGCTTCTGTTCCCTCTTTTCCAGCCGCCCCAGCTCCAGGAGGAAAGGCCAGCAGCTCCCAGGGGCTCAGCCTGCCTGGGGCACAGGGGCTCCCTGTGCATGCATCGGGCTTGGCTTCGCTCCCAGCTCAGCAGCTGCACAAGAAACTCTGCAAAACCAGGGCCTTGGGGATCCTGACCATCAGCTCACCGCAGAGCAGAGCCACAGCTGTGCCACCCACCCCAGGAGCAGGGCAGAGCTGCTCCTCACCCTCTCCAGGCCAGCAGCAGGCACCAGCCAGCTCTCACCTGTGGGCTCTGAGCAGCCCTCATCTGCTTGGATTGCCATGCTTTTAATGACTTTAATTAAACACAGAGATGTTCCAAGGTGGAGACCAGGCAGATTCTGCTGCTGCTGTCGGGAAGCAGAGCCCTGCCTGCTCTCTGTGACCATTGTCCTGCACTGTCACTGTCCCAAAGCCACAGGACACAGCTCCAAGAGGGAGCCAGAGCCCACGTGCCATTTTCCTGTGCCCTGGTGCTCCTGAGCAGCCAAACAGCCAGTCCAAGGTGTCATCAGTCCTGGCTGTCCCAGGACTCCCAGGAGTGTCAGACCTGGTTGCAGCCTGGCTTCTTGGGGAGCCAGGCTTGGTCTCCTCAGCTTCAGTGACACGAGGGAAGACTCAGTCCTGGTCAGCACAGGGTGACATTCTGGAAACAGCTGCCATTTGGATTTGGGAGGTGAAAATACAGAGGGTCCGCAGCTGGTTAGACAGATTTGGGCTAAAAACAGCCTGTCTGAGAGACTGCAGGGTCAGGTGCCTCATCCTGAAGCTCATGAGTGAGACAGGAACTGTAGACTTCAGAATCCTGGAGGGAAGGAAGGTGAAAAGCCCTGAACTTTGTGAGAGCTTCAGCCCTGAACTCTGTAAGACTGTGTAAGTCTTCAGCCTCTTCATAGGCCTGCTTGTAAGAATCCCATTGGATAAGGTAAAGAAGCACCCAATGCCCACAGGAGAGTAAATGTCACTCCTGTCTTTAAGAAAGGCAAAAGGAGGATCCAGGGAACTACAGGCTGGTCTGTCTCATCTCATCTCTGGAATGGGAACAGCTAATCCTGGATATCATTTCCAGGCACATGAAGAACAAGAAAATCATCACTGTTTGACTCCCCATGTGGAAAATGTGTCCAGTGCTGGTCTTCCCAGCACAGGGATGGCCTGGAGAAACTGGAGATAGCTCAGTGGACAGAGCCACAGAGGGGGTGGAGAGGCTGCATCATGTCCCATGAGAGAGCTGGGACTGTCCAGTCTGGGGAAGGGAAGGCTCAGGGGGACCTCACAGTGTGTATAAACACCTGAAGGGAGGCTGGAAAGAGGAAGGATCCAGCTCTTACCAGTGGTGCCCAGTGACAGGAGAAGGGACAATGGCACAAATGGAGACACTGGAGGATCCTCTACATACCCAGGAGTTATGGAGTCTCCATCCTTGGAGGTATTCAAAGCCCAAGGTCATGGTCAAAGGGCTCCCATGGTTGAATGGGGTGAGAGCAGGTCCCTGCCAGCCCAGCCAGTCTGCAGGTGTGTGATTCTGTCATGGGGCACACAAATGCCAGGGTGAGCTTTGGGCAGGTGGGACAAGGTGGGCTGGAGCAGGTGCTGCTGGGTGCCCATGGAAAGGACAGAAATCCTACAGAGGTCCCCAGCTGTCCCTGGAGGTGGCACAGGCACAGAGCTGCTCAGTTTGCTGGTTTGTGCATTTCTTCTGTCACACTCTGAGCATTCACCACATGGGCACCAAGGGTGTCCTGCCCCCATCACCTGGACAGTGAACACCAGGACTGAGCCCAGCCAGAGAAGAGCAAGGTAAGAACAGCACAGTTTGCAGCATAAGCTGATTTATTGTATGGGCCAGAAGAATGCTAAGTACTTAAATAAATGCTTTAGCCTATATTTAAACAGCTACACAGCTCCTTTGAATTTTCAGAACTGCTGTGAACTGAGCTGCTCCTGTGGGACACAGGGAGTTTGTTGAGCTGGCTGAAAGACAAATTAGAGGTCAGCTTTGGGCAATTTTCTTCACAGTCCTGGGCTGGTGCTTCACACACACACACAGACACATATTTCATGTGAGCATCTATCTGAGTGCCAGCAGCAGCACACACAGAAATGAAGCACTGTCAGCCTTGCCCCTGATTTATGAGGCTTTCAGGCAGCCAATTCCTTCCTGCAGAATGAAAGCTGCTGGCAGAGCAAAGGTGGATAGGCAGGGTCACTCCTCCTTTTGCTGTCAAACCAGCCCGCAGTGAGTGTGACCCGCAGGTGACAGCTCCGCACCTTCCCGAGCGTGGCCACTGCCACCTAGGGGGCTGAGCTGGGGAGGAGAGAACATTTCCCGCAGGGGTTGGGGTGAGGGAGGAGGGATGTGCACAGGGGCTCGGGCGGTGCAGCCCACACGGGGGTGAGTGAAGGGGCTGGGGGGTCTCTGTGCCTGGCTGCAGCCCCTCTGAGCTTCCAGGATGCTCCATCCCACCAGCACACCCCCAACCTCTGCGCAGGGTCTGCGGGACCCCAGCCGGGGGCATCTTTCCCCTTTATTTCCCCTCAGCCTCACTTTTGCTTTGCATTTCCTCTTTCTGCCCCTCTTGTGGAGCAGAGCAGCAGGAGTCACTGCAGACGTGCCAGGGGAGCTGAGTGGCACGACCTCATCATTAAAATGCCTGTTTCATGCTTAAAGAAATGTCCAGCCTGGATTTTGATCCAGCTGTGGATATTTTATGACAGATATTTTCTGTCATATTCCCCTTCTCTCCCCCCCCAGCAGTTGAAGCTACTGCACAGGGATCTCTAAGATGCTTTTTTCTAAGGAAAATATAATGGCCCTGTAAGGAATTTTATAGCAATTAAAAGAGCAGTGAGTTGCAGAAGGAGTTTCAGGAAAAGCAGGGTTATAAAACCGCTTTTCTGCAGTGCCTCTGGGGCTCGTAGCTCGGCTGAGCTGTCACTGCAGCCTCCCCGTGCTGGGGAGCAGCTTCAGGGCTCCCTCTCCTGCCTGGCCACCCCTCCTCATGCGGCTCAGGGCAGCTGAACCACCCTGAGATCTCTCACACACCAATTTTTACTCAGATTGGCCGAAATGCCAAGGCTGGTGGGGAGGGGACTGTGCTGAGCATCCCCAGCCGGGCTGTGCCATGGGCAGGGCAGGATGAGCTGACACGTGGGCAGCAAAGTAGGCCAAGAGCTCAGCTCCAGGCTGGGCACGGATGGAGTCAGGGACAGCTCTGCCGCAGGTCCTGGCAGGGAACAGGGACGGGAAACACCCCTGAGAGAGCGGGGCTGGCACACAGGGACTGCCCTGCCACCGGCACGGTGCCCCAGGGGACATCCCGGGGGAAAGTCGGGCAGAAGGGAGAGGAGGAAATCCCGAGAGCGGCTCAGGAGTTACCACCAGAGGGCACTTAAATATTGCTCTGTGAACAAATGGTGTTTCCTAGCGAGACGCCAGCTCCGGATTGCCTGACAGTGCACATCTAAGCCTGAGTCATTGCTGGCACAGAAAGCAAAGGAAAGCTCTCAAAAGGCATTTGAGAAGTCATGCATGAATGGGAGTTTACTAGCAGAGCACAGAGGATTGAACTTTTCTTTCAGCCGCTTTCAGAGGGGTCTGCCAAGGGGTCTCCACCCTGCCGGGGGCAGCGAGGTGAGCGGAGCATCAGCAGCCCCTGAGCCTGTGGCAGCCGCGGGGCTGGCACCGGGCACGGCTCACACTGCCCTGGGTGCTCCTCTGTGCAGGGCTGAGACAGGAGCTACAGCCCTGCCAGGACCTCCCCAGCCCTGCTGTGCTGTGCAGGGCTGAGACAGGAGCTACAGCCCTGCCAGGACCTGCCCCAGCCCTGCTGTGCTGCTCACCTGCAGCATCTCTGCCCTGCCGCGTGTTCCAGAGCTGGGCAGAGATGGAAACGTTCTGTGTCTTCTGGGAAAAATTGGAGGGAATGGGGAAGGAAGGAAGGAAGGAAGTGTGTAGGATTTGGGTGGGTGCCAAATAAGCCATGGGCTGCAGGGGTGAGGACAGCCAGGTAATGAAGATGGAGAACCACTTCACGAGGATGGAGGAGAAGAAATTCCATCCTGGTGTTGTCTCAGCACTCTGTGCACGGCCCAGGACGTCTCAGAGAGGCTCTCTGGGGCTCAGGGCAGGATGGGGGAGCTGGGGGCTCATCCGTGGCACCTCTTGGTGCCATGCTTGGAGATCTGCTCTGAGCACAGAGCTCCATGAGGATCCCAGGGCAAAGCAGCAAGAGCTGGGAGTGCTGCAGGTGTGGGTGATGGAGAACTGAAGGAGGGTGGCCTCTGGGAAGGAAGAGCTGACTGCAGATGACAGAAAGCTTGTGCTGTGTTGGTAATGTTAGTGACACCTGCACATACCTAGAGAAAATGGGTTTAACCCTGCAGGGAGAAAAGGGGCCCCAAGGGCTCACAGAAGGATCCCTGTGCCCTGAGAATCCCACCTGGGTGAGCCCAGGGTGGTGGCAGGACAGGGACGAGCCTTGCTTTATGATGTGGCATCTCCCAGCATCTCCTGGGATCATCTTCCAGCAAATTCTGCTGCCTTTGGAGCAGCCAGAGGCCCAACCTGGGCTTTGCAGCAGGGTCTCCCAGGATGAGTAACACACTCTGCCCCTGGGAATTGCCTCCAGGGGACACAGGAGAGGATTTAGAGGAGCCCTGGGTGCTGCAGCACGTGGGAGCTTCTGTCTGGTGGGGCATGGGAAGAGCAGAGATGGTGTGGGAGGCACTGGGGTCCCATCTCTGGGATTCTCCCATCAGACCTGCCTGGCACGTGCCCTCCTCCCTCCAGCCAGGGCCACTGCCTGTGCCAGGCCTGGGCTCCCTCATGCTCTCAGGTTTGGCTGATTATTTGCAATTAGCACTAATTAGTGTCTCTTTTGACAGTGCCTTGTCTCTGCTTTCCCCTGCCCTGTCATGCTCTGTGCTGGGTCCATTTCCTCCTGAGGCAGCTGCCCTGCTCTGGGCAGAGGAGTCAGAGGGGGAATCTGGGGCTCCAAGCTGCTCCCCTGGAGGAGCTGCCCCCAGGGGCTCCACTGAGGAGGTGTCTGGTGCTGTCCTGGGGGCTCCCTGGTTTGCTCCAGCTGTGCTGCCCGGGCTGTTGTGGTTCTGGTTCCCCAAAACCAGATATTGACTGATATTATGGGGTGTCTTTGAGCACTGCTGGCAGAACAGGACTGTGGGGGCGCTGCTGGGCCTTTGCCAGCCCCCCAGAGCCATGCCAAGCCCATCAGGGGGCTGAAGCCATAATGCTGGTGGGCACAGAGTGGCTGGCACTGCCTGGCCCTGCTCCTGGCTCTGCAGGTGCTCAGGGTGTTAAACCCTGCTGGGAATTGGTACAAGAGAGGTCTCAGCAGGCAGAAACATTTAAAGCTGTCCCACCCTGTGCAGGAGTGAGCTGGGGTGGCAGTGGGAGGGACAGGAGAGATGGGCTGCTTCCCTGGAAACAAGCCCAGGAGAGGCAGAGAGGAACCCTGAGCCAGGAAGGATGTAAAAAACATTGTGAAAATAATACATCAAAGAATCACAGGGTCACAGAACATGCTGAGTTGGAAGGGACCCACGAGGATCATTAAATCCAGCTCCTGGCCCTGCACAGGACACACCAATAATGCCACCCTGTGCCTCAGGGTGTTGTCCCAGAGCTCCTGGAGCTCTGTCAGGCTTGGGGTGGTGACCACTGCCCTGGGGAGCCTGGTCAGTGCCCACCACCCTCTGGGAGAACAACCTGGGTCTTGTGAATGCCAGAGAGAATTGTCCACTAACCCCACAATATTTTATAGCTGATTAATCTAACAGGCTGCACAGGAAAAGCGTTATCACCTCCACCTCCCCAGGCTTGGAGCCTGATTGCATCAAACATAAATCTTGTAAATGGGTTTGTACTTTTCTCTGGGATTTATTTTTAAAAATGAGCATTTTATTTAATCTCACAAGCATTCAATGTGCCAGGGAGAGGTGGAAGCTCTGGGCAGAATTAAAGTGCATTGCATTTGGGCTGGGGTCATTTTGATGGGCTGAAGCCTTGGCAGCACATGTGATCTTCATGCACTGATGAGAAACCTCTGTGCCAGCCAAAATCAGCTGGGAAACAAAAGGAAGGTCCTGCTCCTGTCAGGAGGTGTTGGGAAACCAGGCACAGGTGATGGTTTTATTTGGGTGTTGTTGGGTTTGGACACAACTTTGGTGGATCTTTGTGCTCGTGGTTTCGTATGTCTGCTTGGAAGAAGAGCTCAAGACTGCCCAGGAACTGCTGAAATCCCCAAATCCTTTGTGCTTGGCTGGATTAGAGACCTGAAAAGCTCTGATATGTATTTTTTCAATACTCACAACAGTGTGGTTTGGTGCTTAGTAAATAGCTGTTTGACAGCAGAACTCACAGCAGTTGGCTTCACTCATCCTTTAGAGATGCTGAAATTGGAGAAAAAGATTTCAAAGGCAGAAAAAAGAAAAGGATTTTAAAAAATGCTGAAAGGAGGCAGAGTCAGAAAAGACACAGGCACCTTGGGAGAGCCAGCTCCAGCTGCCAAAGGTCAGGAGCTGAGGGCAGGGAGCCCTGCAGGTTGTCAGGGGTTGGATGTTTGGGAGAGCCAAAATCCCTCCATCTCCTCTTACCCCCCAGCCCAAACCTTTCCTTTCCTTTCCACATCTTCCTGGGGCACCCTGAGCTGAGCTTAGGAGTGCTGGGTTTGCACAAGGCTTGCTCAGGATTGCCTGCTAAAGTGAGTGGAAAACCAGATTTCAAATGAATTTCAAATCTGTTTAAGCCAAACGTTCCAGTGGGGACATTAGGTGAGAATCACCACATTGTTTTGAGCAGGAAATCAGCTTTTCTAGAATAGACAGAGAAGAATTTTGTAGCCAAGCTTCTTTGTCAGATACTGGGGCTTGGCTCCACGCTGGGCTGCTTCCTGCAGCCATGGAGCGATTGTCCCTGATCCCCAGGATGGCCCTGGGGACCTCTTAGGTGAAGGGAAGGTGCTGAGCAAAGCCTTGGCTGGTGAAATACAGGGGTGGAGGGACAGGGCAGAGGCAGAGCCTGAGCTGACACCAGTGGGTGTCCCCTCCTGACACTGGCTGCTGTCAGAGGGGCTGTAATTAATTACTATTAATATTCTACTTGAGCTCAAAGCACACGTGCTGGGCATGCACAGGAAGCAATTATTGTTATTATGAGTTATTCCTTTCAAAATAGCAGTGTCATTAAAAAAATATTGCAGCTAACTCCTCTTTTCCCCAGGGAGCAGGTCTGTTGAGGGCTCACACGTGTGAAGTGGCCTCTGCTGTGACGTTGCTCCACAGATGGTTTGTATTTTTCTGAATCACTGATTCCCATTTTGTGTCAAGGATCTGTCTGGGCAGAAAGACCTCAGGGGGCCCAACTGGAAGGTGAAAAAGCCAAAAAGCCACTTCTGTTCTGACTGAAGTGGGGCCCCAACCCAGCTGTACACCAGAGGGTCCCAGCACTGCACTGCCTTCCTCATGCTCCTCTTCCTCAGGCACAGCTCTGTGGAGAGGCTGAGAGGAGCATCCAGCATCAGCCAGCAGTGCCCTCACTCAGCTCCAGCAGTCCCAGCTCCCAACAGGGTCTGTGTGTGTCTGCCCATTGCAGGGCTCAGGCTGCACCTTTCCAACCACCTGCAAGGGGCTTTGGGAGCTCTGCTCACCTGGCAGGACTGGGCTGAGCCTTAGGGGTGAGCTGGGCTGCTGGCCCAGGAGCCCACGAGAAGCCTCACTGGGCACATTTGTGGTATGAAGTGAAAAAGAGTGCTAGAAATTTATCCTTCATCTGGCTGCCTGACTCATCCCTGGGAGACTGAGATTTCCCTTTCAGCAGGGGCTGAACAGCTGGGAGACACTCAGGTTATCAGTTCCCTAATCCCAGGTTCATCTCCTCCTCCCCAGAGGAGCTTGGGTAGCAGGTGGGAGTTTAAGGGGTTAGGAGATCTTAGGAGATCTCCTAAGAAGCTCATCAGGCATCCCACTGCCCATCATGGCCCAAAGCAGGGCACAAAACCACATTGCAGGGAGTAGGTCTGTGTGAAGGCCAGCAGAGCTCAGGACACCCTGCCCAGTGTGTGCCCAGTCCAGTGGCACTGGGAGCTGGAGGTCTGCAAGCAGAGCAGGAGACCATGGGAGGTGAGAAATTCTCTTTCCTGCCTGTTCCTTGTGGCATCTCCTCCCAGGGTGGTGCCAGCACATGGGCAGGAAGGTCTGGGGGCTCTAAGGCTGACAAATGGCGCAGAGCTGGTGTCACCAGCAGTTCCACATCTATTGGACTTGTGCCCACAGCTGTTCTGGGGCATGGACTGGGTAATCCCTCCTGCTTCCCAAAAAGCCTTGAAGGGCTGTTCCTGCAGCCAGGGATCCCTGTGTCCCAGCACTGGGACAGGGTCACCACAGGCTGTGACACCAGCAGGGCTCAAGGGTACGTGTCCTGGCTCCAAACAGAATCCTTCACTCACTGAGACACTTCCTGGGGCTTCTCCTTCCTTAAGCACCTTTCCCAGGTGTTTTGCTATTGCCCAAATGTTTTCAGGGTTTCAAGACCTTCTTTAGGTTGGTGAATGTTTAGCACTTAGTAGAACCATGGAGTTTTAAAATCAAAAGGTCATTTCTAGGTTACTGAATAATTACTATTGCTGTCCCCACTGTCACTAATTCTATCACAGAGAAGCAGCAGCTTGCTGAGAAATCCTTGAGCTGCAGGCTGAAAATGAAGGGCAATTCACCACAGAAAATGCAAGATTAGCAGCACTTAGTGCCACAGGCTATTGGAAGGACAACCAGGGCCAGGGGACATCAAAGCTGGCACAGGGATTCCCTTCATCCCTGCTGCTCCCCACATGGACTGAGCTCACCCTGCACAAGATGTTACTCTCAGAGTGCTCAGCACAGTGAGGAGGTGCCTGCAGCTCCTTGGTGCTATGCCCCCAGCACAGGTCTGGCCTGGGGGGTTTTGGGGGCTCGCTCCTTTCTTGCAGCCCCTGGGCAAGGCACTGTGTTGGGCACAAAGTCTGTGGGGACCTCAGTGTCTGCTGTGAGCCAGGGCAAACCCTCACAGGGCAGGGGGAGCCACCAGCTGGAGGGAGAGCTGTGGCTGTTCATGGAATCATGGAATGGTTTGGGTTTGGAAGGGACCTTAAACTCATCTTGCTCCTCCTCCCTGCCATGGGCAGAGGCATCTTCCTGTATCCCAGGCTGCTCCAAGCCCCATCCAACCTGGTCTGGAACACTCCCAGGTATGGGGCAGCCACAGCTGCTCTGTTGATGCTACAGGTTATTTTTTTGGGGAGCAACAGGATTTTTCAGCTGCATTGGATTATCTTGGGATGGATTCCCTGACTGGCAAAGTGAGGGGGAGCATCACCAGCTGGTAGGGGCAAATCTGGCTTCCCTCAGGGACCCTCTAGGAGCAGGAATTGCTCACTGTGGGGTGGAGCAGCTCCTCCTGTGCTTGTGGGAGCCCAGCACTACACTGGGCCATGGACTGCCCTTGTGATGGCCAGGATGTCAGCCCAGCCCTCAGCCAGTGCAGCAGGCAGAGCGTGGCAGGTGTTTTTCCATGACCATTCCTGGGAGATGCACTGCAGGTTCAATCCAAGACCACGATGAGCAGCCTCAGCTGGGGATCCTTGCGGGCTGTGAGCTGTGCTGGACATTGCAGGCATTGTTTGTCTGTCTCACACAGGCACTTTGGGCATCTCCTGCTTCCAGTTTTAGGAGGATTCAGTCCTTCTGGTCACTCCTGGCGGTGTTTGCTGTGGCTGTGATGGATGCTGGCTCAGGGAGGCACTTCTGGGATGAAGAGTGAAGGGAGACACAGGGAGGCAACGCCTGTTGTAGGGTCAGTAGGGCTGAGCTGGGTTCTGCTGCTCCAAACCAGTCCTCTCCTCTTTCCCACTGTGTTTGTGGCTCTCCCAGGGCATCCTTGGCAAGTCAAGCTCTTCCAGGCATCCCTTGGCACCCAGCTTTGGCTGCCTCATGGGGACATTTTCCCCAGCAGTCCCTGGGGACAGGCAGCTGCCCCCAAAGGCTCTGGAGCAGCTGGCCCCTGGCTCTGGGTCCCAGCTTGCCCAGGGGGTGCAGAGCAAAGGCTCCCCAAGAGTCACAGAATCACACTGCCTTCCTCCTTGCCTGGCAGCAGAAATCACCCTCTGTCCTTGCCTCAGCTTTTGATTCCCAGGCCAACTGGAATATTGGGTATGTTATAAAGTTCCTCACCTTCAGCATCTCTGCATTTTAGATTTGGAGAAACAAATCCAGGACAAAATTATTCAAGTATTCCTTTCAGAGTTCCCATGCTTTGCTGGGTTCAAAGGGAAGCTCGTAGGAGATGGATCAAGCTCATGTCTATGCCTCCTGATTGCAAATATGCATTCCTGGAAATCCAGAGCAGTCTCTCTTCCCAACACCTGCATGGCAGGACTGGGAAGGATTGGGCAGCTACCAGTTGGCTTTTGAGTCACTTCTCCATGTGAACAGCAGTGGTGGAAGCAGCAAAAATACCTTCTCTGTTTCCCTAGGTCAGGGATGCCACCCTGGGGCATTTCTTTTTATCTTGAATAACCTACTTCAGCCAATTCCCAGAAAAATCCCAGGTTCTCTGCAATGCCAACCAAACCAGCATGGAAGGAATTGCTTTGGTTGGGAGCCATCCTGTGAGGCAAGGCCAGCTCAGGATGCTCCATATCTGAGTAACTGGAGCATTGCCCCATCCATTGCAAACAAATGTGAGCAACTACAAACCCCAAAACTTTGTGACCAGAGTTTCTGTCTGATGTTTCAGTTTGGTTTTTGCTTTAAGCATTAAGATGAGCATTGGAGACATGAGAGGCAGCAGATTCAATGCTGAGGGTTATTCCCATGTGCTACAGAAAGTGTTGGGTTTGGAGTGGGAAATTAGGCTAAAGAGGAAGTATTTTCTTCCAAAATAAGGGCCTTTCATGGCCTGACAAGGTGTAGAGCAGCTGTTTCCTGCTTCTTCTCAAGCACCCACCATTGGGCAGTGGGTATCAGCTTGGAGAAGCTCTGGCCCAGGTGAGTTTCCTGATGTTGCTCAGACAAATGGAGCCATGTCATCGGTGTGCTCTATTCCTCCCAAACCAGAAAGCAAATTTCTAGGAATATATTGCTCCTAACCATGGGCTAGCTCACAAAGGAGATAGAGATCTGCGTAAATATGCTCTTCAGAGGAGTAAGAGAGAGCAGAATAATATCTGGTGGAAACAGTGTGGTCTGACAGGTGAGCTGCTGCAGTGAAAGCCCAGGAGAGCTGGGGTGGTGCTGCAAGGCCCAGGGATGGATATCTCAAACCTTTCCAAACCAGTGAGGGAAAGGGGAGAGGGAGGGGGCAGGGGGAGGCTGGGGGAGGCACTGTCCATTTATACAGAGCAGGGTCCGGGCTCACCCCTCCCCAGCCAGCAGAGCGAGTGTGGGGTGGGCCGGGAATCCTGCCCTGAACACGAAGTGTGAAATCCATGTCCAACAAGAATTTCAGCTGGTGCATAATGTAAGCACTGGATGGGTTTGGAGCCAGGGCTCTGGCGCTGAGAGCGTTGAATTAAACATGGGGTGACTCAGCGCTGGTCCGCGCCAGGCTGGGAGCGGCACTGCGGGGACAGGTGCATTATTGATGCTTTCATTTTCCCCAGGTTTGAGCACCAGGCAGAAAAGCAGCGGCTGCGGCGCTTGGAGGGGGACACGGTGTGGCCAGACTCGGCATTTGCAACGCCTGCCTGCTCTTGTGCCGCTCCTGGTACCGGGATTTCTGCATCCAGCCTCTCCACCTGCAGGAGGGAGCCCCAAGGCAGGGCAGCACCGGCCCCATCCTCCAGCCCTGGAGCTCCAGGCCGGCAGAGAGCAGCCCTTGGGGCTTGGAAGGGGTGAGAGCTCCTGAATTTGCCTTTGGCTTTGCTGATGATCCAAAGCCCTCATCTGCTTCTGGTGATTGCCCGTGGACCCAGGGCCCCTGGGCTGGGGACAGGGCCGGGAGCACAGGGTGTTCCAGCAGCCCTGGAACAGCAGGAAGCAGGACCAAGCCTCGCTGGAACTGAGTGTGACAACTCATTACCTCACAGGAGGATGTTCTACTTCTATCCCAAAGCTTTCTGCTGTAAAAACCTCATCCTGTGTCTCCAGGCCCCAGTGAGCAGCAATGAGTGCTGCAGGGCTTTGGGCTCAGAGCATCCTGCTCATCTCAGCTGGTTTGGATGTGTAGGTAAAGCCTCATGGAAAGGGTTGGAAAACGTGAGCTAGCACTCCTGTCAGGCCTTGCAGGGAGAGGCGTGGTTTGCCTCTTCCTCAGAACCTAATTTGAACCACAAGGATGCAGTGAAAAAAAAAAACCCCAAAACCTGCGTTGGAAGATTTTAAAGAACAGCACGAACTAAAAAAGCAGCTGCCAAACCGAATTTCCATTATTAAAAATCAGCACTGATAAGAGCCATCTTAGATCAAATAATTTATTTAGTAATTCCATGTAAACACTTCAGATTTACTAGCAAATACAATGCTTGCTGTTCTTTTAAATAGATCATTCAAAAAATAAGAATCTATTATTAATGGCAGGTTGACTAGAGATCTCCATACTACTGTACAATAAGGAATTTGTTTTCTAATGGATTTAACATCTCAATTTTTCTTGTTCTGCATTTGCTTTACACAAAGCCCAAAGGACACAGGTTTAAACTGCTCCCTGACGATGCCACTGCGGCCCGGGGTGTTTTGGGGAAGGTACGCAGGCAACTCCTCCCATCCTGGCATTGGTGTGAGCTGATGTGAGGGTGGGGTGGCAGAGCTGGCGTGAACACTGTTCACAAACACACGCCTTTTCGGTCAGAAAACAGACAGGGAACGGTGGAGAACTTCTCTTTGGGATGTATAAAAGCAACGAACTCCATCGTTGGCATTTACTTATCAACACAGCAGTACACATACACGTATCCACAGTCTGGAAAAGCATCCTATGAGCTGGAGAAAGCAGTGGTTCTGAGGCTTGGTACACCAGTGCACTAAAACCAAAAGAATGATACCTTCTTACATAGTCAAATGAAAAATAAATATCTTTATTTTCTGCCTACTTTATTTCAGTTTTCAAATAAATTTTAAATAAATCTGTACAAAGTATACTGTTACAGTATATATTTGTAAGTGAACTGAAATGCCTAAGTGTAACAACACTACAGGAAAGCAGTAAAGATTGGCACATCTCTAATCAAGATTAACTTTTACACTCAAAAAATACCAACGCCTGTGAAAACCCTCAAGATATTTTTGGTATTTTTTATGCAAGTTGTAATGACAGACCAATTCTCCCCTGCCTTGAAAAGAAAATCACTTCTCACGGTTTTCAGAGAACATGAACATCTTTATGATGCTAAAGGGACACCATCAGGTGAAAAGAGAGAGAGAGATTTCAATTTTTAAAAAGCAAACGCTTTGGTCAAAAATCAAGTCAAGTTTGAGATTTGTGCACTTTTTCCATCTCCCCGAGCTGCGGCTGGGGCCGGGCTGGGGCGGGAGCAGCGGCACTGCCGGGATGGAGCTGCTCTGGCCGGGGACACAAAGCCTCGGGAGAGGAGCTGCTCCCCTTGCGAGCCAAAAGGAATTCACACGCATGCCGCACGGCTGCGTTTTGTGGTTTCTTTTTCCCCCCAAAAGCAAGAAACTAAAATTGAACTGACAGTGTCCCTTCGCTCAAAATAAAGACTTCTGTGCTAGAGAGGTCAGGTACTGAAATGAACTTTTTCACAGGGTCAAAGAGCCAGGTACATCTCAAAATTCAAGTTTTCAAATCCAACTGCAGTTATTAGATTCATGAGCTCTCAAAACCTCCTAATATTTCGTTAAATAATTACCAATTGGGAATTGGGGATAAATACTACAGATTAAGAGTGAGAGTTTTCTCTCTTAATCTTTCCAAAGATATATTCACTCAAAGTTTACATGCTGAAAGTTAATCTTACATTAGAATGTAATTGGCTGCAACATAAACCTATAAATGAATCAACTACCATAGATTAAACTCTGTTAAATATTTCTAAGTTAATAAAATATTGACAGTATTATAAAATTACAGTATTTACAATAAGAAAAATCTAGACTAATATATACCTTTAACAGATCTCTTCTCCAATTTGGGATTGCAACGGAATTATGAATATATGAACAATTTATTAGAAAGTTGCATTGCAATTATCAGGTTTCCCATTAGAGCTAGAGAGGGTGAGCTATCACTGCCTTTGGAAAAAACAAAAAGTGACTTCTGGTGGTGGGGTGTAGCTTTTGAGTACCAAACTGGTAACAGGAGTCCTCCGCAAGACGTCTGAAGATAAGGTAGGACCAGCCTCAACTGCTCAGATTAAGGTTGTATTACAGAACTGCCAGCAATCAGAACCACCCAGGCTGCAAAAGGGGAGGAAAGGTAGTTTTCAGCTCAAAGTGCACAGCTGGAAGGCCTCCCCTCATTCTGGATTCCACCTAAGGCTGAGGAGCTCTGATCAGCTCTCAGGAACCTCAGCTCGGGGTTGGTGAGGAGGAAATGAGCCACGGTGCTCCTTAAAGGGACATGGTTGGGCTGCAGCTATGCCAAAAACACCCCTGTCAACCATGGAGGACAGAACCAGACTGGGCATTTGAGATCCTCTTGGACTTGCTTTCTTAGGAGGTTTTTTTTGGGGAGGGTCAGGGATGGGCTTTGGTTTGAGGGTTTTTAAAAATTTTTTAATTTTGTTTGCTTGGGAGAAAAAATTTGGCCTGGACCATGCAGTAAACTCATTTTCTATCCCTCATCAGGTTCTCTGTTTCTGGGATATTAACAAAACGTGCAGTGTTTGGGTGGCAAATACTTGTGGGGAAAAAGGAGGCGTCAGCATTCCCAAGTCAATTTGTCTTGGGATAAATCAAAAGCAATTTGAGTCCTTAAAAATCGCCAGCTGCTTTTGGGGTCTCAGACACCCAGTGATGTCCTTTTAAGGATCAGATCTTTCACTTGCCCTTTTTCCCAGCCTTGGAGGAAGAGTTTACAATGACTTTAGGAAGGGCCATGTTCACATTCTCTCCCTCCTCCCCATGTCACATTTGCTTTCTAGGAAAAAAGGGGGAGAAAAGTAAGTTTCAAACTCCTTTCCCTCCCTTCCCTCCCCCGGTCCTGCTCACAGTAAACCAGAAATGGCAGTTTTTAGTGTATATTTTGGGATCAATTATTTTTTCAGCCCCAAGCCTGAAGATGCTAGTGAGAGACCTACCCACAGGCTTCGGAGAGGAGGAGCAATTTAGGGGTTTCTACCAGTCCCCGTGGCGGGCAGGTGGGAACACCTCTGTCCTTAAAAGCAGGATTTAAAATGGTAAAAGAATAATTTGTAAACTCGGATCTACATTACCAACAGAAGGCTCTAGGTCCTGCGGGCTCCAGTTCCCAGAGATGCAGAGCAGGAAAACTAGAAAGAGAACTTGGTACCTTTCAACCACCTGCTGGGTTGTACTGGGGGGGAGTGGGGAATGAGAGAGACAAAATGCCAACTGACCTTATAAACAAAGGTATGTTTAGGGCTTCTGGTTTCAGGAATAAACCGATATTTACTGGTAAAAGTCTGCCAAAAAACAAAAACAGAAACACAGGATTACTGGTAAATATTGGTTTATATGGAGAATTAAAAAAAAAAATAAAAAAAGAGATGTCATTGTGCTCCTGATCTCCACGTGCTCCCAGGTGGGAGCTGAGAACCGACCCATGGCATCCCTGCACCCAGCAGTGTCTCTGGCACCTGGACACCTCAAACCAGAAGCCTTGTGTTGAGAGGAAAATCATGTTTATTTCCTTTACTCCCCTTAAACTACGTGTTTCTGGATTCCCCCCTCCCTCCTCCGCAAGGCTGGTCCTACGGGGGTTTGGCTCAGGAGTGGGAAGTCTGCTTCCAAAAGCACTTGGAAGTGAATTTGTACATAATATGGTATCTCAGCACAAGGCTGCTGGGGCCTGAGCCTCGGCTGCTCCCTGAGATACCATAAAATATACAAGACTGAGTGGATATTTTAAATAAAGCATTTTCTTGTAAGTGGCATAAACCCATTCATTTTATTTACATGCTTATTTATTTCCAAAAATAGAGTTGGTCCACATTGGACAAGAGAAATCAAGAAGCCATACAGTAGAAGAGTTAAAAGTCCAACATTTAACCAAAGTACAATGAAATTCCAGAAGTCTGTGGCTGACTTGAACCACAGAAACATACACATGAGCCACACAGACATTTGTACATAGAGCATTATATTACCAATAATATTTGCAAACATGAGGTCAAGATGGCTAAAAACCCAGCAGGACTGACCCGGGCGTCCTGGCTGAACAGAAGTGGGTGCTGAGGGGCCGTCACTGCTGTGGGGAAACACAACTCTCCAGAGATTTTGCTTCACTTTTGGTTCTTTTCTTTAACTGAGAAAGTCCTAATTTTTCTGCCCTGGGGATCCAAATTGAGGACACGGTGAAAGCCAACCCCACATTAGGAGCTCCCTAAATGCCAGGGTGCCGGGGGCTCAGACCTGCGGGACAGCACGGGTGCCACAGGGCACCAGAACCCCACAGAGGGCAAAACTCTGCCCTCTGCCACTTGGCCTTAAAGATCACCTGGAAAAGAAAAAATGGGGATTTATACCCTTGTGGTGTGCTGAAAAAAGGTCTGGATGGGGTTTGCCTTGAAAACAAGGATTTCCCTCCCTTGCCATGGGCAATTTTTGGCATTAGTTATTTTAGTCCTGTCTACCTTTCCTGGAAGATCACAAATATTCTAGAGGATGTTGCACTGACGGGTGAGGGAACAACTTTTTACATTAAAAAAAAAAAAAACAAACAAACAAAAACTTGGAGGATGGACAGCAGAAGAAAAAAAAAACATATGGAAAAGATGCCTTATCTGTGTGAGGGCCCAGCTCTCTGGGTATCTCCATGGACCTCACCATGACAATATCTCAGTGTCTCCAAAGGATGGAAAAACAGACTTAAATCTGTATGTTCTGCTGCAAAGAATCACAGCAAGTAAAAAGGGGAAGACATTTGTAGCACTTCTGGTACTTCTACAAACCACCCACTACATGGAGTAGAACCACACAAAAAGGGTATAAACTAATTTTCCTTTTTCAAGTCATCTTTGACACTCACGCTATTAAGCCTAGTCCAATGTGAATGCTAGAACAGAGCTAATGTACAGAATACCAGCAATAATTATCAGTACCTAACAGGATTTAAAGGCAAGTATACTCAGTACATTTATAAAAAACACTAGGACCAGAACCAGAGCTCTGACAGCAGTTACACAAAGCAGCCGTGCAGGTCTCTACAAGGACAGAGCCTTTAGCACAAGTCTCTATGATCATCTGAGCCTGTGACAGACAACTCGATCTCCTAATTTGTTTCCTAGAACATTTCTAATTGCAGATGTGAAATACATTTGAAAACAGAGACGGGCCTGATCCTGTGCAGTTGAGTACGTACAACACACCCCAGTGAAACTCAAAGCCCAAATTCCTAAAGAGAGAGCACAAGAAATTGTTGTCTTACATCAAATAACTATCATGCAAGCATACCACGACGGTTTTATATTGAGTAACTTCAAAGTCAGCTGGTATAATTTAACTAGAAGTGAGCAATCTAATGGATTTCTAGGGGTAGGGACAAAGGTTGTGCCAGTGACAACCACCTGATCACAGGGGAGAGCAGCACAGGGGCACTGTGGGGCTCTGATGAGCTGTGGAACAGAGGAGCTCCTGCTCAGCAGCCTCACAGACCTGCACCACACCTGGGATGTGCAGGATTCTTGTGGCAGGCTACAAACCTTCCCTTCATTTGCTCTGCTACCACAATCAGAGTTCTTCCTCCTGAATGAACAATTCACTTACAGCCTGGCATACTGACAGAGCATTAAAAATTACTCTTTTTCACCCCTGTTGCTGTTGCCTCACATGTCCCAGGGTCAGCCCCATGCTCACTGCACCAAACTTTATGCTCTTCTCAATTTTCCAGCCACAGCCAGGCTGGGGTCACTTCTCCAGTATAACCCAACCACTCTGCTCCTTCTCTTTAAACAAACTCTGATTGAAAGCCTCACAGTGCCTGCAGTTATCCTGTTTCTATTGCAAACTCCAACAACTTATCAAAGCACTCACTCTTTGGTACCATCATCTACCAGAGACAGGGAAGGTGGAGAAGCCAGGGTACTTGCCATGACTCCTGGACTTTTAAGAAGCCTAAAACTAAGCCAGGGCAGCAAAAGGTTGCTCTGGCTGACACCAGTTACCTGTGAGTTCTCCTGGGTCTCTTGGGAAGAGAGGTAACACAGGTCTGCATGTGCACACACCAACAATCCCCCCTCAAGGACAGTCCCAGGCAAGAGCTGGAAGATGCTGCCCAGACCTCTGTTCCTACTCCTTCCCTTTCTGCCCATTATAAAAGTCAAGACCTCTGAGTTTTTCCTTAGTAAGAAGCAAACAGAACATAGCCACAATATCAGCTGCTGAGGCACACTCTGGGGTCTGGCAGACCTGCAAGTCCAGCTCAAGGCAGGAATTTTAACTGGGGGTGTTGCTTTACAGGAGAAATCTAGATTTCTCTAGATTACCCAGTATTCTGGGCTTGTTTCTCCCCTCAGACCAGACTTTGCAACCTGGACCTAGTGCTGTCCACCACAAAAGTTTCATGAAAATCAACCTTTCTTCACCCAGCAACTTTGGGTTTCATTAAACCATTGAGTGGAACTCATTTGCTCAAAGGCTGAAGATGCAGACTTGGAAGCCTTTAATCACCTTCTCGAACTAGACTTTGGTCTACCTTTTGCTCCCCAAGTGACAAATAGCAACTGCAACCAAAGAAGGACTCCGTGGTATTTCTCTTCTCATTACAAGCCTATTTTTTATCCTGCTCTTTGCCAATGTGTTGAGACATTCTGGTAGGTGCCTCAGCAAACCAGACTGATCATAGAATCAAAGAATGGATTGGGTTGGAAGGGATCCCCTGCTCCAATCCCCTTTCTATGCAGAAAGTATGTTGCTTTCTCCCTCTCACACACTGAAGAGCTACAGCATTCCAGCCTCACCTTCTCAAACTGGAGTTCAGGGTTGCTGATCTGCAATTCCCAGTGCCCTGACTAATACTTTAATTAAAAAAAAAAAGAATAACCTGACATTAGGATGTTATCTAATAATGGAGAATACTAAGCTGTTTTTTGACAGCCCTGTTTTTGTTAGTCCCTTTAAGTGTTTCAGTCCCAAGCTTTTTTAAAATCCCTTGATACATCTGTTGCTCCTCCACTTGAATTTCCTACTTTGCTCCAGCATCTCTGCCTCACTTGAGTTTCAGAGGAAGGCTCCTTATTCCACCCAAAAGGACAGCAGGCTCTCAAACGTGCCCTGTGCTCCAGAATGAGCGCAGGGCACGTTTGAGAGGACTGGAGGAGTCACTTCAGCAGCATGAAGTAGTGCAGGAAATGAATTCTGTCTTCAGTCCTGCACAGCCAGATTTTCTCCCCAACCTTGTCTCTGATGTCCCTCAGACAGCATTGGCTTCCCAAAGCCCCCAGCTCTGCAAAGCCCCTCCTAAACTGCTTCATTTCCTACTCATGGTTACCTGCCCTACCACATGGCCCTTCCAGTCTGCTCCTCCAGAGCTGGACTTCTGTCCTTGGGTGGAATCTTCCTGAACTCCAGAAGTCTCTTCCTTTATAACTATTTTTAACAACAGTTTTAGGGTTGTTCATTCTTTCATGGCAGAGTTCTGCCTCACCTGGATTTTAGTAACCTTCCCAAGTATCTGTGGTAAGTCCAAGACTTCATTTTTCTGATCTTCTCCCCTGCAATATTTTGGAACAAAAGACTCACTTTTAGTCACCTTCTACCCTGAGAATGCTGAACCTGCAACTCAGTGACCCCCAGGTGGTCACTGTTACTTAACAACTCAACAATAATTGTATTTTGAATCAGGTCTTATGTTTTAGTCCTGAACAAAGGCTAACTCTAGACCAGGCTGTTACAAGAAACGATCCTTTAAGTAAATCAATATGTTTGCTCACCAAAATGTTAGCCAGTTCCCCCCCAAACAATCTGGCCAGATAGCATGGTCATAACAGAACTCACTTTTTCTAACAGGTTTATGAAGATGCATGAGCCTGTTTTTTTTCCCGAGGGTCATGAAATCCTCAACTTTCCTTTTGACTGGAATAGAAAGCTTCCTAATACCTCCATGTCATTAAAATACAGAATTTATATCCAACATAAATGTGGCTGTTTGGTCGTCAGTACTCCAATTTCCTCAGATTTTACAGCAACCTTTTAGATGTAGTGTTCCTCCTTTATGACCTAACATACCTGCTACAATGGCAGGTAATGCAGTATCTTATTGATTTCCATCACCCCCACCATGCTTCAATCAGAGCAGCTGTGCTGAGGTCTTTTTTCAACACCAAGCAGTCTACAACAACTATTTTTGTCTCCTGTTTCCACCCTGTTGTGCAGATGTGCCCGTTCCTTACTCCAGCCCTGTCCCTCCCATGCACACAACTCTGCTCCCAACCTCCTGCCCCAACACCTCAGCCTCCCACCAGCCTCTGTCCTCCCCAAACCCTGCCCAGCTCCCGTGCCACCAGGCTGGGGACACCTGGAATGAGGTGGAAATGCTGTGAAGTCACAGCTCCTCAGCTCACTTCCCTGTCACAGCCTTTTCCCAGGCACACACACAGACTTTAGGAAGAGGCACTGCCACGTCCTAAATTCTGTCTCCTTCCTGGACAGCCGGTGTAGTTTCCCAGGTATCTCAGCTTCAAGAATGCAGGCTTGCCCCAAACACTGTGATACCTTTCAAGGTTTATGTGTCCAATCAACAGGGAAACAGTTTGATGGATCTCCTAATCATTGGGAGCTTGTATTTCCCATCACCAAATCCTCTGCCATTCAGACCTCCCACAGCTGCTTTTCCAGATTCTGGAGGCATTTCCAGAACACAAATCAACTCCTCAACCAAGGCTTTGGTTATAAATCACCCCTTCAATCCTGTCCAGTTTCAAGTCTCCACAAGGCAGGGCAGTCAGTGCTGCGGTGGGAATGAACCCTGACCATGCTTATTTATTTCCAAAAATAGAGTCGGTCCACATTGGACAAGAGAAATGTCCAATTCTCTTGGATTGGACAAGTATTTGGTGCCATCTCTCCTCAGCAGCTCAGCAGTTCTGGCCTCAGGATGCTTCCTGGAGCCTGGAATGCCCCCACTTGTTGCTCCATATAGTATTTCATCAGCAGATAATCACTTGCAAAGCGTGTCCTCTCTGCACTCTTGTGTGCAGTTCTTTGTGCAATTAAGCCAATGTACTTTGATTCCCATAATTAAGCTAGGAATTTTACTTTATGACCATATAAAGTCCATCTTTAAACCAAAAATAGACTGACCGTTAACAGATTCTTTTTTTTAAATGACTTTAAACCGCCAATTAGAGACTTGCATTGGACAAGATAAGTTGCATATGGCCTTGCAGAAGCCTGCAAGGACTCATTTTCCAGGACTTTTATTGACAGGTGAAGCTCAGAAGCCAACTTTTTTTTTTTTTAAGATAGAATGAGCCTCTGATCACAGCAGATCTATCCACAAACCAAACTGTTCACATGCATGAAAGCAGAGATGGCTTTTACATGAATCTGCAGTGCTCAGTTCAGAGTTATTAATGACAGAAAATAATTCAAAGCCTTTAGTCCCTACTTTGCTCAGACCTGCCTGGTTGCCCTTCAGCAGCCCCTGGCAACAGTGAACGTACTGTCATTTATTATTTAAATAAAACAATCTTTTTAATAAAAAGAAATTCTGACCCCATTTAAACTCTCTACCTGACAAGACAGCAGCTTCTTTCCTTCACCTCTGGTGCTGCTCATGCAACTTTTTTTTTAAGCTGACCTGCCCACACAGCTTCTGATAAGCCAATGCTACATTGCCAGCTCTCCTCAGCATCACTCGAGTGGGAGGTTTAAATACCAGATTTCACAAAACCCTTTCTCCATGATTCCTAGCCCTGGCATTTCTTGAAGTATTGACAGATCGGCAAGCCTTCCCAAAAGTGAGCCAGCTGGACCTGCTTCTGCTGGACTGCTGCAGAGAGAAGAGCTGGTCCCTGAAATCCCAGCACTCACCTCTTGACCCCTAGGTGAGTTTTGAGGAGCCTGGACCGGCTGACACCGATGTGCCGATGCAGACTCACTCCCCAGGAGCTGCTGGTCTGAGCTCCCCTGCCCATATGAGATGCCTGGGCAAAAGGTGAGCCCAGGCAAGTTCCAAACCTCAGCAGACTGCAGGCAATAAAGCCAGCAGCCTACATCGTGCTCACTATTGTGCAACCAGGATGGAGCACGGAGAAATAAAATGCATTCCCTAGGGAGACACCAGAGCAAGCACAAGCTGGGGGACAGCCACACCCAAACCAAGGTGGCTGCTTTTCAAATGACAATGCTGCTCCCAGACATCCCAACAGACAGGTTCTGCCCGATGCACAACCACTCTCCTGCCCTCTGACAGCCACCTTTCTACCCAGAGTGAGAACAAAACCCCCCCAAACCTCTAATGGCCCAACCTCGATGGGCACACAGCAATTTGAGCCTGAGTCGCACAAGACATTCACCAGTAACAGAAAAAACAACCACTGCTCATTTACTGACTCTCAATTCCCAGAAACAGAAACTATCCCGGTCCACGATAGGGACACAGCCTCCTCCAGCCTCACCTCAACACCAGCCACATCAGCACAACCACACTGGGGGGTCAGCCCTGCAGCCACCCCTAAACCCCCCGTGCCAATGCTGGCTCATGCATCAATCCAGAGCACGGGGGTGATGATGTCTGAGAGCCCAGCTCAGCTCCCAGACCCTCCTGCAAGCCTGACAGTAACACCTCCCAGCCCAAGCCGCTGCCCTGTGTCAGGCAGACACGATCTCTCGCACCAAGGCTGCACCCGCGGGACTGCTGCCCGGTCTCTGCACCGTGCTCAGTAACACAGCCAAACCCACCGGGGTCAGCACGGTCACGGGGCTTCAGACACAGCTTGCAAGCCACTTTCACAAGCAATTCTCCATTGAAATCAACATCATGACTGGGATGACATTTCAACACAAGGAGGTTTTTCCCAAAAAGCTGTCTAAATCTCTCCAAGTCATGCACTTGCCGTCCCAGCGGCGCGCACTGGATCAGCTCCCACAGCAGCCACCTCCCTCCAAGGCCTCCCCAGCCAAGAGGGGCAAATCCTTCCATGCTGCAGATGTAAATCCACACCTCTCACCTCTCCAGTCTCAAACAGAAAGAATGAAGCTGGTTTTTCTTGCTTCCTGCATATTTCAAGATAGTGTTTCAAGAAAAAATGCTTCAATGCCACAGCCAGGGAGACTCAGCAGAAACTCCCACTGCCAGTGTTGCAGCCAATCTTCTTTGCACTTCAGTCTGCTGTGTGGCCCAAGACTCAGAAAGGGCTAAGGTGTATTTTTGCAAAGCTAATGTCAGGATGGATTAACTGATCACCAACAAAGCCAAGGAATTGTCTGAGTTAAGACTGAGTTCCTGCTGGGGAGATCCAGCAGATTCCCGTTCAAACCAAAAACCCTCCCAGCTGATGGCTGATCCAGAAAGGAGCAGAGGTTCACCACATGTCATGAACTCAGGCCTCAAGAAGAGATGTGGAAATGGCCAAGGTCACCAAGTTCAACAGCAAAGTAGGCCCTGCTTAGGACCTGACAGCTATGTTACCTGTGTTTTGGATATTTCACTCTCCTGTGAGCTCTAGCTTGGCATGATAAACTTAATGCTCACTGGCTGGTAAAACTTGTCTTAGTTAAACCCAAACTGCATCAGGTCTTACGGTCTTAGGCTGCTCCAAGACACCTCACACAGGGACAGTAGAAGTTCCCTACCAAACCACACACCCAACTCGAGCTGCAGCGGTACTGCCACAGCCCAGGTAATGTCTGATCACCCAAAACAAGACAACACCCACATGCAGGCAAAATCTATGGCCAGCCTGAGCAGGCTCCACCTTGGCTGGCCACAGTGCCTTCCAGAGCAGAGAGCTCAGGACCAGATCCTGTCTCTGGGTGAAGGAGTGCCAGCAGTATCGATCTGCAGGGGGACAGTGAAGCACTCTTTGGGGATATCCAGCCATTCACTCTGTCTTGTTTTAATCAGTCAACATTCAAAAGACAGATAGTGAGGCCAAAAGTCCTCTATCTTTATCTTTTTTCACTTAATCTCCAGCGGACATTTTTTTCCATGAAAACACGCCTCGTTTCTTGCTGTATGACTTCAGCTCTCCCTCTCCTGTGATATTTTGCCTCAAACAGGCTACA
Source organism: Geospiza fortis (assembly GCF_000277835.1). NCBI lineage: Eukaryota > Metazoa > Chordata > Aves > Passeriformes > Thraupidae > Geospiza > Geospiza fortis. The sequence goes on from NW_005054386.1 coordinate 230,604, forward strand.
CAACCGGTTACTACTTTTATAGAGGTGGGAGTGACATGCTTTGACTCTTCCAAAACACAAAATGCTCATCTGGTTTCAGCCACCAAACTGCAACAATGGGGACCAGCAGAACCACCCCAGCTGGGGAGCTCAGTGTCCTCTGCTCCACAATCCCTTGGGACCAGCTGCCTGACACCCCTCAGCTTCTTGCGGCAAAGAGCCACTGTCATCAGGCTCTCAGGGGCTTCTTTCAGTGCCATACCTGTGCTGATGCTGAGGCATTTGCATGGCAGCCCAGGTGCACCTTGGCCATTCACCTCTGCCACATCCCCTCTCCCACCTTGCTCCGAAAGCCTTTTCCCACCCTCCAGACACACAACACCTTTGCTGGGACTGCTGGGAGCTCCTCCCCTGGACAAACTCCCTCACCCAGCCTGAAGCTACTGGCTCAGGAAATGCCTTTTTTAGTGACAGCACCAGCCTGCCCCAACACCAACCTGCTCATCCTTTCCCTTCCAATGGACTCCTCCAGCAGCAACTTCTATGCCAACCAAATTGCAGTAAAATATCCAGAATGCCATTGGAGAAGTAACACCGTGAACCGCCGGCAAATGGATGATTTGGCCTTTACTTCTCTCTGCTATCTGCAGCTGTTCTGCACTAACAACAAGCAACGCACAGCCCAGAAAAGCCTCATGGCCCACTTGTAATTCACAAGAAGTGGGATGGTTGCAGACCCTGATGCGAGCTGCCTTTCTCCCAGACTGCAGTGCTGCTAACACACAGCCCGTCAGGAACTGAAATGCTTCGGAAAGACAAGCAAAGGAGGATAGGCAGGCTAAGAGAAACTCCCAGAGCAGACCCAGGACCATCTGGCACAAACAGGAGCCTCTGCTGGGAGCAGAGCAGAGCAGAGCAGAGCAGGGCAGAGCAGGCAGCCCGGCTCCAGCTGCGGAGCTTCCGGAGAGCTGCCACACGAGAGGAGCATCCTTCCTGTGCCATCACCCCCAGCCATCCCAACACAACACACACCTCTTCTGAGAAGAAAAAAAATACCAGGAACTTCAGGCCCAAAGATTAGGCTCTGGGAAATACGAGCTTTTAAAAAAGGTTAGAATTTTGGAAGTCCATTTAAATTAACCTTAACTAGCTTTAAACTCTATATACGTATCTCCTTGCCACGCTCACAACCCACGCACATTTTGCAGTGCCAGTGAGCTAAATCATGTGCAAGCGAGCAGAGTAAAAGGAACCACATAAAAAAAAAAGCTCTGGGCAGAAACTCTCTTTCATTGTTGCAAGCGGCAAAGGAGATGGCAACAGCAGAAGGAATCAGGAATAAAAATGGAACTCGCTTGTTTACCTTGTCGGTTTTGTCAAAACATTGTGACAACGCTTTGCGTGCAGTCAGTTTCTCTGTTCTGCCACCAAAAATTCAGAGCCCTTCACCTTTCTTCACACATCACAGGAGAAAGCCAAGAAGAGTAAAACTTTTAGGGAGAGAAATGAGTGTGCAAAAGATATAAAAAAGCCCAGCATGAGAATTTCAAACTACTGGGCTCGTCTTCCAGATAGTCCAAACACCACCAGGAACAGTGACCCTCCAGCTGCACAAGCTGAGTTAACGAGGAGCAGGCAGCCAACGAAGGAGGAGAGTAAGACAATAAAGGGAAAGTTTGGGTAAGCCTGACAAAAAGCAAAAGAAAAAAAGAAAAAAGAAGTAAAAAAAAAAAAAAAAAAAAAGCCAGGAAAAACTAAAGCTGCAAACTGGGTTTCTAAAAAAGATAAATTCTTGACAGTGTCTTCTTAAAAGAGAAACTCACAGTGCTTCAGGCAGAGCCCTACCTCTCCAAAAGCCACGCAATCCAGTAGGAAGCAGCAGGTTTTTGAAGGAGCAAATTGCAAGCTGTGGAAGAATTTGCCTTTACTGCCTTCTTTCCAACTCACCTAAGACAGACTCAATGTCTACCTGGAGGACTAGCAAAACCGAGGAAATTGGTTGGTTCTAGTTAGACTTTTGAGGTTTTCATGCTTGAAGAGAGCCCCTAAAATGTAAACCTGTTTTAGCATTCTTGTACATTAATGTCATCGTTCTCCCTGCTGACTCCCACAACTTCTGCCACAGACAAGTCAATCAGATTTGGTATATGCCCTGGGACAGGGAAGGGGTGGGCTGGGCTTAAAGCAAACAAGCAACCAAAAAATAATTATGTCAGTGCTCTGCAAGGTGTTGGATCCAAGCTCGGTGGATCTGCTGAAGTCTTCGATCCAAAACACTTGGCAATTTTACTTAAAAAAAATGAAACAAAAAAAACTTGACCTGTTGAACTTAGTTAGAGAAAAGCAAGTGGCAGACCCCTGAGGAAGGGCGACAGCGTGTGAGGGTGCAAAAACATCATGTGCTGTAGTTCACCACTTTAGAAGAAATCAGAGTTTTGCTTTGGTTGGTTTTGCTTTTTCTGAAGTGCCAGGGAAAGGCGCTTCCCAAAGGGCGACTTTGGAATTTACGGGCGCCAAGGTGGAAGCGTGAAGTGAGGACATGCCAAACACATCAGGTTTGCATAAACCCTTCTGGAAAAAGTGCACCGTGGTTTTAGGAAAAATGCATATCTACCAAATCTCCACTGACCAAGGGGCCACTTGTGCACGCAAAATTGCATCAATTGGCAGCATCAATGCTGACATTTTTGCCTTCTCCTTCCACCCCCCTCCCCAATTTTTTTTTCCTTGGGAGACATAGAGCGCCACTGCATTAGAACGTACAAGAAATGAAAACAGTGAGTACGACTGATATAGATCCATTGACTTTTTATTACAAATGTACTTGATCACTTGGCTTCAAAAAAGTTTAAATCAACCCCTATTTTCTGTACGCCAGTACAAAGTAAAATCTATTTTACAAATTAAATACCTAAAAATTTGACAAAAATATTAAAGTTTGATGGAAAAAACAGTTATAAAAATCTTAAATCCCCTCTTAAGAAGATAAGAGATAACATTCCCTCCCAACCCCCACAGTCCTGTTATACAATATTAATAGTCATTTTTTTAGAATAGGTAGGTAAGTTATATCTTGCTGTTAGCATACAAGTCACTCTAATAGCTTTATCTGTATATACTCCAGTTAGTGCATGAATGTCATCTGATTGAATATAATCAACTATCTTTAACTGATCCCTAATTTACATTTCATAGCTTGCATAGTTTGAAGGGACAAAGGTTACACTACAGCTAATCATAAAAAAAGGTGGTTACAGTGCTATTTTTAAAGGCAACAAAGTAATTGCTCCCAAAAAAAACCCCAAACCCAAAACTAAACGAAAACAAAGAAGTTACCGGTCGGCTCTGAGCAGGGGTTAAATCCCCGGCAGCAGCTCTGCCTGGCTCACGGGGTGGGCTCTGCGCCCGCCCGCTGCCCCCTCTGCGCTTCCCCCAGTCCCGGGACAGGTCGGGAGCCGCTCTCCCGGCAGCGCTACGCCCAGCGCATTTCAACCCCTGCGAGGGATACGCACAAAGTGACACTGTCAAGTATTTCTTTCTTTTTTTTTTTTT
>NW_005054386.1:234219-237673 GCF_000277835.1 Geospiza fortis
CCGCAAAGAAGAGGCAGGAAATCAACAGCGGCTCGTGCTGTTTCTTTTTTTTCTTTTTTATTTAAATTCTCAAAGACAGAGCAATTTCATTTTTTTGTTTTCATTTTAACAAAAAAAATAGAATTTGAATTCGGAGGACATTTCCCCGTTAGCATAAAACCACTTAAAAGGTGGTTGTATTTCAATGGTAAATTACTTGACAGCGTCCCTTTAACTTAAAAATAAAATAATGTCAGTATTGCAATGAATTTCAAGTTTTCTTGCACGTAGTCATTATAAAGTAGCTTTTATCATGCTCTTGGACCTATTCTACAAGACATTTAAAAGCATATCATCAAGGAAAATATAAGGCATACTTCTCAGGAATTAGGTATCTTGGCACATTTGAGCATACTGTCTTTTTTAAAAACAACACATATGGTCAAATATACCTTTCTTCTTCTAACATTAAACAGGGTTTTCTGTACTTTGTTTTAAATACTGAGATATTAGAGCCTTGGTAAAGTACCGAGCACCTCCGGGAAAACAAAAATTAAAACAAAAAAAGCAAAAAAATAAATCCAATGAAAACTAAAACAACGAGGAGCAAAATCCCACGAATCTTTACAGTCATTTTAGTCTTTCGTTATCATCATTCATCAAGTCCTTGGACATACAGAACGTGCGTTAAAAGAAGAAATAACCAAAACGAAACAAAAAAACCAAGGAAACGCAGAAGAAACCCAAAACGAGACAAAAACTGACCACAAGTTCTCGGCCACTGTTCACAGAACTGCCCGCGGGCTGTTCCAGGCTGTACTGGTTTGACTGGACCCGCGCGGCCCGTGCGCTCCTCCAGTCAGCCGGATCCTGGGCAGGATCCGGGCGGCGCGGGCGAGGAAGACCACGGGAGGAGCCTGCCTCGTTAGCGATGCTCCCAGGAGCCGGCAGGGACGGAAGGACACTCTGCCGTGCTCTCCTCGCCTCCCGCTACTTATTGCTGGGAACGCACCGCGGCGGCGTTGGAACTACGGGCGCCGGAGCGCGTCCGTCGGCAGCGCGACAACTTTGGGGAGGGCAGCGAACAGCAGGACCGAGACAATCAATCAAGTAGCAAAAAAAACCAAAGCAATTAAATTCCTAACTACGTCTAGCAGCATGGAGAGTGCAGTCCCGACACATCACAGTTGAAGTACAATAATCGCTGGAACTGCCCATCCAGAGCCTCCGATTCAGAAGCAGGTTATCAGACACATGTTTACATGCAATTGAGAACCATTTCAAATGTCACATTACGCACTCTGAAAAGCTTATTTCACTACTGGGAAATAGGAAAAGTGCACATTAAAGCAATTTTAAACATTTCCAGTGATTGTTTAAAAAGAAACAGAAACACCTCGCTACCAGCGGCTCGTGTTTAACTTTCTGTGAACACTAACAGCAAACTTCTTTCAAGGGCAATAATGCATGGTACAATGGAAACAGCTTGTTTTGACACTTACAGTACATCTCAAAAAAAACCCCCAAAAAACAAACCAACAAAATAAAAACCCCAAGAAGAAAAAGGGAATTATAATTTCAACTGGGAATAAAATGACAGCAGGAAATCAAATTCTTTAAAACAAGCTTTTTTTTTGTTTTCTCCCCACCCTTCGGAAACTCCATCCTTGCCCCTCGGTAAAGAAGTGCTGGCAGCTCCTGCTCGCACAGGAGCAGCTCAGGTCTACCTGACCCCTAACTCAGCCAAGACCATTCAGCAAAATGATTGCATTCCCAAAAAACTTCCGAGTGGAACAAGATTCTAGTTTCTCTGAAATGCTCTCTACTGAATTCCAGCCAAGAAAAGAAAAGAAAAGAAAAAACAAAAAATAAAGTTTTGTTTTCACTGTTTAAGGCATCTTTTTTATAACATTTTCTCTTCACTCGCAATGATGATAGTCATGCAGCAGTTTAATGATAAAAATATATTAATATTTTACTATACAGCAGCAAGAAGTTAGTCAATTAAAAGCACACCAACATTTTTTTTAAAGAAAAAAAAAACCATAACTGAAAAACAACGAAGACAACCTGTAAAAGTCTATTATTATTCTTCTTATTATTACAAACAATTTCAATTTGGAGAACACACCTGGACAGATTTAGTGTTCTGACAAATCTGTGTTCGCCTAGCCTGGGCTTCGAGCAGAGCCCGCGCCCGGCGGGAGCTGGGACGGGGAGGGCAGGGCACGGCCAGGCTGGCCAGGTATGTAGCCAGTAATAATAACTAGCACCACAGCTACATGGAAATCCATGACGGACACACACCGGCTTGGCTTTCACTGTCCAACCAAACTCCGACCCCCATGGCTCAGTGGGATCACGCTGCCCTCGCTGCACTGCTTCCTAACAGGCCTACGGAAGTTAACAGGGATCAAAGCATCGGTCCGGACCTCGCCCGAGCTCAGGAGATAGTGCTAGTGCCAGTGGCCACACAGAAAGACTCGCTACCTGCTGTCCAAAAACAGGTGGACTGGAAACCGCTGCACATCAGGTTAAGTACTTTAAGTACACAGAATAAAAAAAATATATTATGAACAATACAAGTACATCTCATATACACAATAATGACAATACGCCTACTCAGTTGTAAACCAAACAGGTGCAGAAAAAAAATATTATGGGAGGAAATTCTTTACTTTTCGTTTTTTTTTCTCTCTCTCTCTCTTTTTTTTTTCCTTTTCCTCTTTTCGTTTTTTTTTTTTTTTTTACTATTTGAATAACTTTGGTTCAAACGTAAAAATCACAAGTTAGCAATTTCATTTAAATGCCTTTTTTAATAATTTTTCTTCATGTTCACAGAAGTTTCACTGACCATTTTTATATGTTTAAGGTCCAGATGCAATGCATATTGTATAAAAGAGAGCACTTATTGTTTACCTTGCATGAATTAAACCTACGTACCTTTTAACTCTACAAACTTCTGCATAACATTTAGACAAAGCTCAGACACACAGCATGCCTAGCCCTCATATATATATACACATCTCTAATCACAGGTATATAGGGTGTCAAATATACTATAGTAACCTCCATGTAAGGTTCAAAATTTGGTAACAAAATGAGAAGAAAAAACTAAAAATATTATTTTACGTGTTCTAAAATATCTCTTTTTTTTTGTGCTAAAGTCAAATGTTAGCTCAACATGAAAAGGACTTCTTTTTATATAATTCAGCAATATTATAATCTTGACCATTTTTGCAAACACTTTTAATAATAATAGCTTAAACGTGTACAAAAGTTCTCGGTTAATTAGGGAAATAAACACTCAGTTCTTTATATTTTTAATCAAGTAGGAAACACAGTTCATATATAATGTTATTACTTTTTTTTTTGACTCTTTTTTTTTTGTGTGTTTTGTTTTTTTGTTTTTTTTTTTTTTTTTTTTTTTTTTTTTTTTTTTTTTTTGAAGTCTTTTTTTTTTTTTTTTGGGGGG
>NW_005054386.1:237875-238333 GCF_000277835.1 Geospiza fortis
GGCGCGCTTGTCCCGCTGCTTCTCCTGGATCTTCTTCATCTCGTCCGAGTACTTGCAGAAGGTGTGGCCGAACTTGGCCCAGACCTTGTAGGGGACGGTGATGGAGTTGCGGTAGGTGGGCTTCACCTCGCTCACCCGCATGAACACGCCGTACTTGTTGGAACCCACGTCGAAGAAGAAACGCTTGTTGTCCACAGTCAAGGAGGTGCCCTCGGGCAGCTCGGCCGGCTCCTCCTCCACGCCGTAGTCGTCGATGAGCTTGGCCAGGGCGTCGCGGAACTCGATGAGGCCCTGTGCGGGCAGCGCGATGGTCTGGCCCTGCGTGGAGCCCAGCCCCGGGCCGCGGTTCACGGTCTGGCGGACGCGCAGGAAGCGCCCGCGCTGGTTCTCCTTCAGATCCATGTAGTACTTGCGGTTCTCCCGCACCAGGAACTCGCTCTTCAGCGCCCGCCGGGGCC
>NW_005054386.1:239181-251466 GCF_000277835.1 Geospiza fortis
CCGCCGGGTTCGTGCTCCCCGCAGCCAACCGTACGGGAGAACGCTGAGCAGCGGGCCCTCCTCCCGGCTGGGATGCCCGGGATGCCCGGGTGGGATGTGTGTTTATTCGGGGTTGATGATGAAGTGAATTAATTGGCCTATGGCGTGGCGCGGGGCTTGGAGGCTCGGGAGCGCTGCGGGGATGCGGAGCGGGGGGATCGGGCGTCCCCCCGCAGCGGGGGTTTGGAGGTGGGGCTTGGAGGTGGGATTTTGGAGGCTCGGAGGTGGATTTTGGAGGTTTGGGGGTGGGTTTTAGAGGTCTGGGGGTGGGTTTTGGAGGAGATGCTTTAGCTTCTAGTCCTTGTTTCCAAACCCTCAATTTTAAGCCAGCTCCAGCCCAAGTAAGGATGTTTTCTCCTGATGCTGCAGGCCAGGGAGCAAACTGGTAGGATTGCTCTGGGTAGAAGTCTGTTCCCTGCCTGCTGCTTCCAGGACTGCTGACTTCTGTGGAAGGCATGGATGTTCCTCTAGCATCCCAAAAACCCTGCAAGTGTTGCACAAAGAGTGGTGCTATGAGGTGAATTTTGGGGTGGCCTGTGGAATGTGCTTGGCACACAAATGACTTTCTCAGGGGGACAGCGAGTGAACTGCTGAGACATCTTGTTGCATTAGAGGATGCTCCAATATCCCGGGAGGAACCCCCAGCCTGCCCCATGGCTGTGGTTAAAGCCGTGGCGATGGTGACTCCATGGGTAATAAGAAAAATACACAGAGAAACAGTTTCCTTTTACCACAGAAACAATATTTCAGCACTGGCTGAGCTGCCGCTTGCCCTGAGTGCTGGGGATGTGCTGTGCTCTCCGCAGATGCTGGGTTTGATTTTCAGCCTGCCTGAACTGTCCTGGGTGTTTCCTGGGTGTCCAGCTTGGCATCCCCACGCTGCCCCCACGGCAGGCTGCAGGCTGGTGCTTTGGCAACGCCTCTCTCTTGATTTGCTCTTTTTATCCTCAAGTCAGATGACATCAAACAACCTAAGCCGCGGCCTGTTGCTGTCACCAGCAGGTGTCCTTATGGATGAACCACGCTTTATCCATGTGGTACAACTGGGAACTGCATGAGGAGTTGTGTTTGTGCCCTTGTGGCTGGTCTGTCTGACTGGGGTGCGGAGAAAATCGCTGGTGCTGAGGATGCTGGCCAGCACAGAGGTTATTTTTCCTCCCCAGCACCGGCCAGTGGTACTTTTTCAGGAGTGGATGTGCTCCAAGTGGATACCAACAATCCTGGGAACAGTCTGCCAGTGTTGGTGCTTTGGGGGATGATGTTTTGTGGGATTCTGCTTGCCCAGCACCTTTCAGTGCTGGAAGTCACAGCCACCACCTAATGCTCTGATTTTGTGCCTGAATTTGGCTTGAATAAGGCATTTGCTTATTGAAGTAAGCAAAACAAAGGAAAAAAAGTGTTTTTCTTCCCAAAAGACAATGTTTTCGAATGGGAGCTCTACCACAGCAGCCCATCCTGGGGACCCACAGGAACTTAAATTGGTCTGACCAATGGTAAAACAGGATCATGTGGCCAAGGCAAGCTTGGGATGGCTGCTGAATGAGGCAAGGTGCAAAATAGGATGGACCAGGGTGATGGATAAATGCAGGAGCCAGGGGAGTCTCTCCAAACGTTGTCCAGGTTTGGACTGGGATCTTGCAGGGAGCTCCTGGTCACAGGCTGCCCATCCTGGCTGTTATCAGTGGCTCCCATGTGGTTATCAGGCTGCACACTGTGCTGCCTCTGTGGCTTCTGCTGAAACCCATCCCAAACCTCTTTGCTCTGAAAATCAGAAATCTTTTCATCTTCAGCCCCACAACTCTCAGTTTGGAGATTTCACAAGATTTTCTAACAGCTTCTCTCCTTCCACGTGTCTCTTAGTAGCAATTATACCCCCTTCAGCCCTGTTCTGATACCTAAATGAGACCACATTTAGGTAGCTTCCTCTCATGAGATAATCCTCCTTTCTTTGACTGTTGTAGTCATTTTCCACACCAGTCTCAGTTCCTTGGAAAGATAAGGGAAAAGATTTTCAGAGTTGTGGCTGGAATTTCAGGCTTAAGATCAATGGGCCTTTTGTTTTGAAATCCAATTCAGTGGGCTTTTAAGAACATGTCTGATCATTACTGTGAGCATCTCAAAGTTTGGAGCCCCAGCCTGTAATCCAGCTACGAAACAACAACTCCGCTGACTCCAAGAACTTGTACAAACATTTATAATCAACGGGAGGCAAGCTAAGAGCCATGCAAAGAAGAGATAAGATTAGTAGCTGGAGTGGCTGGGCTGCAATTGTTATTGTGCAAGTCAAAGAAAAGGCTGTCACACACAGAGGATATTGCCAAGCAAGATTCATTTGAGTCGCCGAGTCATTCTTCTCTCACCCGCTGTCTGAATTCTCTTGCAGATCTGCTCAGGATGTGTGTGATCTGCTGGGTTAGGGGGTGACTGAGTTTAGACTTTTTTCCAAGTTGTGTCAGATATTTCCCTTGGTGCTGTTCTTGTCCAGCAAGAACTCTTTCCAGCATGGGAAAGGGAAGTTCAGAGAACTTCCTGTGCTGTGGCGATGGGAGCTGGAGCATTGAAGCACCAAAGCCAAGCTGCTGTTGCCATCTCTCAGATGCAGAGCACTCAGAAGGCTTTTACAGCCACGGGGGGGTGTCTGGGGCTGGGTGAAGGCTCAGAGCAGCCCCTGAACAGGAACCTGTAACAGGATGGTGAAAGCTCCCTTTGCTTTGCATCTGGCTCCTCCTTGGAGCCTGCCTTTGGAGAGAGGAGTTCAGCATGGCTTGTCCACTGCTGTGGGGCATTGCTTACCCTGTGAACAAGCCCCATCGTGTGCAGCAAACAAGAAACCAGCACACAACATATGAAAGTCATTTAGGAAGATGGGAATGATGAGCGGCACACACAATAGCGTTGCTATTAGGATCTGTCGATCCTAATTAAAAAAATACTTCTCAATGAAAATTATTTATAAAAAGAAATCACAGTGACCCTAAATCAAATTATTTGTGAATGGTTTTTAGTCTCCCAGATCAGTTAAAACTCCTGTGTTAGTCACTGGACGTCATCCAAGCTACATGCTGAATGAATAACATCCCTGCCAAATTTCATTTTTTTTTCACCCTCACCCAGTTTGGCACAGGACAGTTAAAGTCATTTTTCTAAATATCTTTCAGAACATCAAGCGACTGTAAAATAACAGTGGGAAAGCTTGGCCACGGACAACTGCAGCCCTCCAGTTGGAACCGCTTCTCTCCAAGAGAGCAGCTCCACTCCCTTGGATGATCTGTTTTGGGGCAGCACCCAAGCAAGGATTCCTCCACGGGGGAACTGCAGGGTCACTGCCTGAGGGATAACCCTGCCAGGGAGCCTGCCTTCCAGCTGTTCCACAGTGGGGCAGGGCTGCATCCACACTGGCCCTGGGCACTGGGTTGGTGTCTTTTTGGCCACCTGCTAGAGGGTGACATCCCGAGGACATGTCAGCCATTCCTTGTCCACAGCGGCAGTTTCCATGGTGAGCTGTAACGACGCCGCTTTTGCTCACTCTTCAGAAACTAAAAACAAACAAGAAAGAAAGAAAGAAAGAAAGAAGGGATCAGTGACTGCACAATGGCAGAACAAGTTCTTGCTTCTTGTGTCTGCAAATATAAAGGGCTAATTCTTCTAAGCATTATGTGATGTCCTATCCAAGTGAATTAAGTTTGGGATTGTTTTCACCATGGCTTGTTCCGACTCCAGTGTGCTTTCTCTTCTCCTTTGACTGGCCTGCAAGTAACCCCCTGCCCTTTTGCCAGCTGGCTTCCCCCTCATTTGTTCTTTCTGACCATGGAGGTGTCGTCACCTGCAGAGAGCGAGGACCCTCTCCAGCTCTTGGTTCTCAGAGACATTAAGAGGGAAGCATAGTTCTTCAGCTCCCCACATAATCCAGGAAGTGCTGGCTGGTGTTGAAAGCTAGCAACAAATGGCAACCAAATTCCAATCTTGCTGGCTTTCAGTGAGAATAATTTATAAACCCAGGGCTCTCTGCTCCTTGTCTCCCAAGGAGGAGCAAGGACTAGAGCCCAGCAGTTTGCAGCAGTTAGCAAAGGCTGTGTCACCCGTGTATGTGACTGCCTGCTTCCCAGTATCCAGGTGGCTTCTTTGCCTCCAGTTGAACTGGTGTGATGCTTGGGTGGGCCTCCCCCTTCTCTTCCCATGGCAGCCCATGGCATTGGCTGGGAAGGTGCTCTGTCCACAGGGATGTCCAGGTTGGTGGGCATAGCTGGCTCACAGGCACAGCTGCTCTGGCTCCTGTGACCAGCTGGTTCATCCTTTTATGGTGATGACAGCACCTCCTGGTTTTGCTGTTTGATTCCTCTTGTTTTCATGCTGCCTTGCTGCTGTCTCCAGGGCTGTGCCCAGCTGGTCCTGTTGTTCCTCCAGCCATGACTGCTGGTTCTGGACTTGCACAGCCATGCAGCAAAGCAGCTGACACCCTCTCTGCTCCTGCTTTTCCTTCTGGGCTCATGGACATGCTGGGGGTTGTGGGCTGTGAATCCATGCCCTCAAGGCACGTTTTTGGGAAGTGTGCTTTAGAAAGCACTGGCTGGCACTGTCTGCAGCATTCTGGGTTTCTCAGCTTTGCCTGATAGAGGTGCATCCTCCTCCCGTGCCACAATGCCTGCTTTGCCCTGCCATTAATTTGCAGCCTCTAAAGCTGTTGGATCACACCAGGTGGGGTCCCTAATGTGCCCAAGAGCAGTCCAGCTGGTGCAGGGTCCCAGAGGAGAAAAGGGTGGGAAAAGGCAGAGAGAAGTCTTGGCTCCAGAGACTCCAAGGTACGAGTGTGCCTGGGACCTCCACACCTCCTGCTCCAGCCAGGGGAGCTTTCTGGCCATTTGTAACTTCTGGGTTTGAGGTTAATACCCCAGCCCCTCCCCAATGCAGCTTTTTGCAGGCTGTGCTTCTTTCTCAGATTACTTTAAACCCCCTTTCCTTAAAAAGTATGTGAGGATGTTGGAATAGATCTTTTGCAATCTGTTCCCAGGGAGCAAGGGCGCTCATAGAGCTGGGGTGGAATGGGCTGACTGCTTCCATGTGGGACCAAAGAAACCCCAAACATCTGCAAGGATGAGAAGGAAGATACAGAACAAATCATCATTTTGAAATGAGATTCAGAACAAATCACAGTTTACCAGTTTTGCATCCAAGAGAAGGATGCTTTGACATTTTCTTTTGCCCAGAAGTTTTTCTCTGAAGATGCTGACCTGGCTGTTGCCACTGGGAGAGGATGCAGCGAGTCCTCTGCTCTCAGGTGGGCTGGCTGCTGCCAGCATGACACAGTGCTGTGGTTTGACCCCAAATGGCAGCTCAGCACCATCATCCACTCGCTCACTCCCCCCTGATGGGATGGGAGAGAGAATCAGAAGGAGGAAAGTGAGACAAACTGGCAGCTGAGATAAAGAGAGTTAGGGAAAGCAAAAGCTACATGCACCAGCAAAGCAAAGCAAGGAATCTGTTGCCTCCTGCCATTGCAGGAAGGTGTTCAGGCACCCCCACGACAGCAGAGCTGTGTGCTCTGGGATGAGCTGCACCAAGGGAAATACAGGTTGGGTATTAGGAAGAAGTTTTTTACAGAAAGGGTGATAAAGTTCTGGAATGTTCTGCCCAGGGAGGTGGTGGAGTCCCCATCCCTGGGTGTGTTTAACAAAGCCTGGATGTGGCACTGGGTGCCAGGGTTTAGTTGAGGTGTTGGGGCTGGGTTGGGCTTGATCTTGAAGGTCTCTTCCAACCCAGTGATTCTGTGGATTCTGTGGATATCCCTTGGGTCAGTGGAGCCAGCTATCCTGGCTGTGTCCCCTCCCAGCTCCTTGTGCACCCCCAGCCTGCTCACTGGTGGGGTGATATGAGAAGCAGAAAAGGCCTTGGCTCTGTGTAAGCCCTGCTCAGCAACAACAAAAACATCTCTGTGTTATCAGCCATGTTTTCAGCACAAATCCAAAGCACAGCCCCATAGCAGCCACTGGGAAGAAAATTAATTCTACCCCAGCCACAAGCAGCACACAGAATCCCAGCTCCCCATCCTCTGTGGGGTTTGGTTTATATGACTCTGAAAGGAAAACTCTCCCGAAACTCACACAAGGAACAAACTGCAGCAGTGCAGATGGAGCTGTGCAGTGCAGACAGGGGCTGGATTGCAAGGAGCTGATGTTCCTAAGGTGGAACCTCTTGCTGCATGCAGATAATTGTCTCCCTGGACCCTGCACTAGTGATTTTAGTGGCCCTGGTTTTGAATCCCCTTTTCCTGTGGTGGTAAGCAGCAGCCACAAGGCTAATGGGTGTATTCAAGGCTTGTTCTAGCAGTGTTAAGCTCATTGCAGAGGCTCAGGACCTGTCTTTTGGCTCCTGGGGGCAAATGTGTGTGTGTGTGAGTGAGTGAATGCAGCCCTGCAGGCACAGCTGATACCTAAAGCAGTAATTTCAAGGATGCTACATAAACCCAGGAATAGAGTAATACCTACCTGGAGGAGAGCAGAGGCACTGGAACTTAATTTAAACTTTTCCAACTCCCCTCCCTCCCAATTCTAAGATAAATGGACAAAATCATGCCCTGGAAGCTCTTGTGGAGCCCAGCCAGAGATGAGCAGGAAGGAGCCAAAGGCATTTCCACAGCTTGTCTGGCTGTGCAGGAGGCTTGGAGAGGTGTTTATAAACACCTTTTCTGCTCACAGTGCTCTTGGCCCCTCTCTGGCTCATGGCCAGGCATGGCCCTGCTCCAAGCTTGTTTTGCAGTGTTTCATCCCCCGTGCTTTGCCTTGGTGCTGAGGCTGAGCAGGGGCTTGCCCTGGGAGAGGTCCATGCTCCCAGAGAGGGTGTGAGCTGCTGTGCCAGTCCAGGAGACAGGAATTGCCCCCTTCAGAGCTATTCCTGGAGGTGGCTCTGAGCTTTCACGCTGGCCCTGTGCTTGGTCTTGCTCTGTCTGGGACAGGTGATGTGTCCCAGGAGGTTGATCTTTCTCCAGGGCTGGGCCTGGGGTGGGGCAGGGATCCCACAGCCCAGTGGGGTGGGCACAGAGCCAGGCAGGGGTCCCACACCCCAGTGGGGTGGGCACAGAGCCAGGCAGGGATCCCACAGCCCAGTGGGGTGGGCACAGAGCCAGGCAGGGCACCTGCTGCTCTGCCCAATGCTGGTGCTGATGCTGTTTGGCAGTCTCATCATCAGGACAGGAATCTGGTTGGGTCGCTGGGATGAAAACACTTGGTTGACTGTAAACAAACCTATTTACACAGATACTTCTCAGCCTGGCCTGGAGAAGGAGGGAACTTTGGTCCAGAAGAATTTATAGCTTGTAACTTCTGAACTCCTCGTTGTGCACACATGAGAACAACCAAGGCTTCTCATCTCACCACAGCAGCTGGCTATGGTGGCAAAACCTGATTAGAGGAGATACAAGATGATCTCTGAATGTGATTTTGTGGAGTGAGGGGTAACAGGGTGAGTGTTTGAAGCCATTCTTCAGGTATTGCAGCACTGCTCTGTCCTTCTGTGGCCCAGCCAGGTGTCCTGCCCCACACCTGGGAGGAGGCATCTGCTGGACCCCAGTCCCTGTCGTTTCCAGAAGGACAAAGCTGTTCTTTAGGCCATACTCCAGTGCCTGCCCTGGTAGGAAGTCACAGCTGTCCTTCAAGGAGGATGGAGATCTCAGCTGTGCTGGCCCATGGAGGTATGGCCAGCTTTGCATTCCTCCTGTGGGAGGTGAGAGGGGCTGCCACAGCTGGGAGGTAGGTGTGATATCACCCTATGAAGGTCCATAGTTTTCCATAGAGGAAGAGAAAAGCCAACTTGGCTTCTCATTTTAAGCTTTACCAAGAAGAGAAGGGCTGTGGTGTGGGGTTATCTAAGGCAGCAGAGTCACTTGTCATTCACAAGGTGGTGGGGTTGATTCCTGCCAGCCCTGAGGTGAAGAGAGGCCCAGCTCACAACTGCAGGGTCCTGTGAGCCTCACCTGGGTGCTGTGACAAGAGTCAGGCACTGTTCCTTTTCTGTAAGTGACTTCCCATGGGCAGCATTAAGAAATGTTGTTCTGTAGCAGGGGAATGTCTCAAAGTTTATTCAGTAATTATTTAACATTTGCCTTTATCTCTTTCAGAGCTGCTCTGGGAGTGTTTTCTGGAGCATCATTGTGGCCCTGGGTGGGATTCCTTTCTGTCCTGTTGAAACCTGTCTGGGATTTGGAAACCTGGGATTCCTGCTCTCTGTGGCTTATCCAGAGACTACCAGCTCAAAAAAGTTGTCCCAGAACTCATCCCAGTGTTTTGGATTTTGCTGAAGAGATGTACAATTGAAAACCTCTTAGTCCATAAGCCAGACCCTTACCACAGAGGCAACATCTTTTTGCTTTTCCCTCAAAGATGCCATGAGTAAAATGATGAAGGTACTGAATTTTTCCATGCTCTGGTTTCTCACAGAGCAAATTGGCTGCAGAGTCCACTCTGGCTTGGTGTCAGAGGGGAAAACCTTCACTTTTATGAGGTAATTCCTTGTTCTGCTTTTAGACCCACAGGTCCCAGCTGGGGCTGTGCAATAGCCCTGCAGGAGACTGAAGGACTGAAGGAGCACAGACTGGATCACACCAGGAGGAGGAGAAAACCTTGGCTCCCCTAAATCCTGCTGCTGGGAGAGCAGGAATTGCCTGGTGCCAACACAGAATGCACCCAGCACAGCAAGAAGTTCTTCTCCCTCCCCAGGGGCCATGAGGGGGTTTCAGCCTCTCACAGTGTCTAGATAGAGGAGCTGGTTTGAGGATATTGCTTATGGGAATATTTTGGGAACTCATTAAAAAGAGAATTAGAGACCAGCCCTGGTGTGATTGAGATAACATGGTGTGTAAATGTGCAGGAAACATGAAAATCCTCTCAATAATTAAATTCAATTAATTGTTTTACAGCTGCTCAGCAAATACCATGAGGTTCAGGTGGGGAGATGCAGTGCTGGGATTCCACAAGGTTTGGATGGAGCAGGTAAGGGACTGTGGTGTGCGGAGCACGTGGTTTGTGTTGGAGAGGAAAATTATTTACAAAGCAGAAGCATTGGCGAACTGGCTTTGCTGGAGACCTGTGGGGCAGTCTGCAGGCAGCACAGCAGCACAGCCCCTTGTTCTGGGGAAAGCAGTGCAGGGGGCTGGGGAGGAAAGGGGTTCTGGCCCCTGTGAGAGGGGGTTAATTCTACATCTCAGTATGAAAGGCCTGACAGCAAATGGCATCATAAAACAGATGCTTTAATAAGACAGAATAAAAGGAAGGATCTATAATGGCTTGAGGAACCAAAAAGGAAGAACTTCTCTCCAGGGAAGGGATATGTGCAGCACTGGGGAAAATCCATCCTGGGTCCATCCCACGCTGCACAAGTGCAGGGTGCTCTGCATCTGAGGGGGCAGGAGGCTTACTTGCCCTTGATATTTCACTTTTCACTCTGCCTTGTTTAAACAGATATTTTATGAAGCCTTTTGCTGTTGGATATTTCTCACTGAGACTGGAGAGACCCCCACACCACCTCCTTCCCCACCCAGCCCAGGGAGTGTCCCTGAGGAAA
Organism: Geospiza fortis; assembly: GCF_000277835.1. Taxonomy (NCBI): domain Eukaryota; kingdom Metazoa; phylum Chordata; class Aves; order Passeriformes; family Thraupidae; genus Geospiza; species Geospiza fortis. The sequence continues at coordinate 248,773 of NW_005054386.1, forward strand.
TGGGTGGGCTTGTTGGGGGACTAGGGACACACTGCTCCCCTCAGAGCAGAGCCAAGGCTCTGCTGCCTCCCTGAGCCATCCCCAGCCTGGGGAAACAGGAGGGTTGTGCCAGATCCCTGCTCTGAAGTGCCTCACTCGGGTCCCCACTGCTTCCCTGCATGAAGAAGCAGTGACTCCTGGAAGGGAACAGCAGTGCTGTGTGTTGTGTCAGGGGCAGCCAGCATTATCCTGCTAGCTGGGGGCTCAGAAACAGCCATGCCAGACCGGGTAGAGCTCACATATCCCAGAGTCTCAGGGTCCTGGCAGGGGCAGTGGGATGGGAACCCAGTGGGATGCTCCTGGCTGGTGCCTGCTTGCACCATGACTGTTGTCAGCAGCAGATCAGGGTGACCACAGCCCCACTGGGCTCAGCCTCCTCAACCCCAAACAATGAAGGACCCCTGTGCCCATGCTGTGTGCTCTCCTGGGGATACACCACCTCCTGAGGAAGAAACACCACCTGGATATTCACCTCAGCCTCCCCAGCTGCACTGTAGGGCCCCTGCCCTGTGTGACATGCCCCACTGAGGGGACTTTGGCTCTGTCACCTTTCTACCTGCCTTCCAGGTAGATTTTACCCATTATCTCAGCCCTAAACTTCCTCTCAGACAGACTAAACGAGACCACCTCCCATCATCCCTCCTTTTAGTGCCCGTGTCCCTGCCCCAGTGAGTCTGTGTGTGTGATCCAGCCTCCAGGAGAGGGGAGAGAGGCAGGAGCAGCACCCCTGGGGCAGGTAAGGCAGGTGATGGCAGTGCCCCATCACTCCTGCAGCAAGCAGAGCCTCTCACTGAAGCCTCTGTCTTGTCAGAGCTGGCCTGGCATCCTTCCTCTCGGGGTCTCTGCTGCTCACAGTGACCCCAAGATGTGTTAGAAAGTCTCTTTTCCCAGCCTGGTGGTCAAAGAAGGAGTCAGAACTCTTCAGTTCTTGGTCTCAAGGTTGTTTACTGTTTCTTATCTATAGAATTTCTTCTCCTGTCCAGCCGAGGTCTGTTCAGCAAGACAGTCCAGGCACTCTGCCTGCCCCTGGGGCAGTGTTATCTTTTTATACTAAAAACTACCTGTACAATATTTACAATGACTTCCCAATACCTATCACCTGTGTTAGACAGTGAGCTTCTACTCTAGACCAATCTAAAAGTGCCAACATCACCCAGAAGATGGAGGCCAAGAAGAAGAAGAAGGAGAAAGGCTGGACACGCCCAGATTCCTCCATCTTGCTCCCTGAACCCCCATTCTAAAAACCCCAAAAAATCTATTTTTCACCCCATGATAAATTCACTGTCATTCTACTTAAACTGTCGTGGCTTGCAGATCTTCATCTAAGGTTGGTAACTTGCTCCAGGGGTCATAATCAAACCCACAGGTGTCTTGGGCTCTGTGCCAGGGTCTCTGAGCCCCCTAGCAGGGGTCTTGGCAGTCCAGGACAGCCAGAAGGATGTCCTGTGTTCTGACACTTCCCAGGGGATGAATTTTGGGTGAGGAAATGCAAATTGCTGTCCCTGGCTGTGCAGGGTTAATCTCAGTGCAGATGCACGTGGTGCTGTGTAGGAACATTGCGGGGCGTAGCACAGTTGGGACGGACGGAGATCAGAGATCTCTGCAGCCAGGTCAGGAACTTGGGGTTCATTGCAAAGGGCCTGGGTGCAGGGCCCTGCTGGGAGCTGCCAGCCACAGCTCAGAGCAGGCTGAGAGAAGAGAGGGGGAGAGAGGATGAGAGGGTGAGAGAGTAAGAGGGGCAAAAGAGCAAAGTTCCCATTACAATACAATAAATCTTCTTCTGTGCTGAATATTCTAATTCTCACTAACCAATCTAATACAAGATACAAATCCTACAGCATTTACTTACAGGCTATAAGAATCACTACATTACCATACTGTGTTACATTTTAAACCCTAAAAACTCCTCTTTGGACCCTTCTGCCAAGCTGTAGGGTCTGCTCTGACCCTTGGAGCTGTCTGCAAGCAGAGGGTGTTGTTTCATCAAAAGGGGATTACCTTCAGTGGCCACACCATTGTTTTCTAGTTGTTCAGGAACTAAGTTATCTCAAAGCTTCCTTTCATTTCAATCTCACTTACAGTTTCCATATTCTCAAAATCTTTTGCCTGGCAATCATATTTATAAAGCTTTCCTGTTTCATCTTCCCCAGCAGTGCTGCCTGTGTCCTGAGCTCCAGGCAGGAGGTGCTCAGCAAAGGGCTGAGGAGGGAGCTGCAGCCTGGGAAGGCAGCGTGGCCTTGGGTGGTCGGGAGAGTCTGGAGGTGCCCGGGAGGGAGGATCCAGCACGTGCACGTGTGTGCCCACGGATCACACAGGGAGATGCAGCAGATGAGCTGCCTCGCTCTATTTGTAACCTCCCACTGCTGTTGCACAGGCTTTGCAAGGAGGAGAAGGAGCTGAAAATGGAGCTGAAAATGGAAACTTGAGGCTCAGATGCTTGGAGGGGCTCAGGAGCCCGACTGAACCCATCACTCCCCAGGGAAGCAGGAGCTTCTGTTCCTCCTGGGCGCTGTGTCTTGCTCTCATGCTCAGCACAGAGTGAGACATTCATGCTCCACCTTGGAGCAAAAGTCATTTTCATTAACTTATTGAGGAAAGGAGACATAAAGACACAATTTAATTGCAAACCACAAAAATACAGTGTGAGATGAAGCG
>NW_005054386.1:251482-251934 GCF_000277835.1 Geospiza fortis
AAAACCAACTTGGTCTAATTTTTTGATTTGCACCCCTTTAGCTGGCTGAGGGAGAGCTGGGTGAGGACATGGCAGCACCATGGTGTTCCCTGGTGGGTGGGATCCAGCATTCAGGATCTGGTTTGGACAGTCCCGGTGGCTGCAGCCTGGCCACTGGTGGGTGCTGGAGGAGAGCCTGGTGTGCAGGGAGCCATGGACACCAGTCCTGTGGATTTCCTGCCTGGATTCAGCACCTGCTGCCCTGGGTGTTGCTTTTGGAGAATGCAGGATGGTCTTGGGAAGTGCATGGTAACAGGAGAGCACAAGGAGAGCAAACAGGGCTCCTCTTCAGCCCCTCACATGCAGCAGCCTGGGACAGCCCACCCCTGACCTCATCCCAGCTCTCCTTGCAAAGGGCAGGATGGAAAGGTGAGGGATGAGGCTCCAGAACCCCTCAAATCCCTCTGGCTTCC
>NW_005054386.1:251974-256045 GCF_000277835.1 Geospiza fortis
TTTTTTTTTATGTGAAAACTTTTCCATAAGGAACTAGTCCTGAATCCACCAACTCATTTCACATTTATTTTAAATCTCAGCTTTATATTGTGTAGTTTCCTCCAGGGCTTGATTATCTTCTCAGTAAAAGCTCTGTTGTTCTGGTTTGTGGGACCTATATTTAGCCTTGCCCTCAGGTCTGTGCACCTCTCAGTACAGGGCTCAGATGCTGCCACCCGAGCTCCTGGGCTTTCCTATTTATTTGGATCTATTAAACAAGTTATCATTTCTGTAATATCAAGGGCATTTTCCAGCCACAGGCTGCCCACAAGCAGTAACTTGTTGCTGCAGAAATGGTCTCCTGGATCTCAGAAGTAATTTGGAGAGGGTCTCTTGTCTAACAATGGCAAATTATATTTTAAATTTAAATTTAAATTTATTTATAAATTTAAATTTAAACGGGGAATCAAGGGCAAAGCCAAAGAGCCTTGTCCCTCTCTTTTATTGTGATGGTATCTCAAGTCCTCATTCCCCATGTTTCCTACACGTGTAATAAGGCATACACCCACTCAGCATATTTTTACATAAAAATACACAAAACAGGCAAAAGTGGGAGGGGACTTTGCCTATGAAGAGAATTCAGAAGTGCACAGACATACCTGATGCCCTGGTATGGCTGCAATTGTTATTTGATACACAGGGGGGTGTAAGGAGGTTGTGTGGAGAGAAAAGAGAGAGAGAGAGAGGGAAACATCCGAGTGGCTGGCAGCGAAATCCAGCCCAGGGAGAATCTCTGGGATGGAGGGGTCTCTCAGGCTGGGATACACGGTCCTGTGGGGAGCATTGCTCCCACTGGTGCCATTTTTCACCCTGGCATCTTTTTGGTGACAGTGCCTGGGCACTGCTGTCCTTCTGGGGGACACAAAAAGCTGCCTGGCTGATCATTAGCTCCCTGCCAGTGTCCAGCTCTGCCAGTGCCACCAGAGGAACCCTGTGGCTCTGGGCAGTGGTGCCCTGCAGAGGCTCCTCCACCCTGAGTGAAGCCCTGGAGCTGCTGTAAATGTGTTGGATGCAGCTGTATCCAAGGAACGAGCGTGCGAGCCAAGGCACGCGACAGGAATGATCCACGGGCAGAATCTGGGCGCTGGAACATCTGATTGGAAGGCTGGGAGGAAAAAGGGAAGGCTGAATTGTTTATGCTTTTTTTTTCATTCATCATTCCTGCTTGTGTGGGTGGACAAGGAGTGAATGAGTTTCTCGGGGAGGGCAGCAAATAAAAGAGGCACACATTTCCTTGAAGGATGAGTAGATTTTTTTCCTTCCTACTGCCGAGGTGAATATGTCACAAAGGGGCTGGAGGGAACCCCAACAGCTTCTCTCTCAGGTGGAGGAAACCACTTCCTCTTGATTTTTTCCCTTTGATCACCATATGCCAAGAGATAAAAAGCTTCTTGGGGTGGGTTTCATCATAACAAAGTCCTGCTTTTTTTCTCCCTACAGCAAATGCTCTCAGCTTTTCTTTGGACTGTTGAGCATCTCCTGGGATTACAGTGGGTTGATGCTCTCCTAGCTGAGAGAAGGGTGGGTGGCTGGATCAGGCCTCTGTGCCAGGATGGTCCATTTCTGACAGCATTGGTGCCTACAGCTACAACCCTCATTTCTGCCTTCCCCTGGTCTGGAAGTTGACATTAACAGGCAGGAGATGTGTAGATGTAGATGATTTTTAAGGTTTCTTCCAATCCCAGCCATTCTCTGATTCTGTGGTTAGTCAATGTCCAGGCTGGAGTCTCAGACTGAGTGTTGGGCTTTGCTTTTTCCACACAGTTCCTGTGTTCATCATTAATCACCTGCTTTTCTCATTTCACCTGAGGCTGTGGTGGTGTCCCCCTGGTGCCAGGAGTCTGGTGTGTCCTGGGGAAGGGCTGGCTCCTGCCCTACATGATGCTCTCCATGGGCATCCCCAAAATGAACAATCCAAATCCTTGCAGGGAAGACCTGGAGATGGGAAAACCTGGTTGCAATGGGTTTGTTGGCATTTGTGGGGCTTTTGTGAAACACCTGATCGTTGCAGGGAGGGAATGTCCCATAGGGAGGGAAAGCAACCTTCCCTTGGCTGGGGTATGGGATGTGTCTCCTGTATTTGCCATCTTCACACCAGCAGGCTTGAGGCTCCCTGCAGGGATCCAGGATAGAGCTGGTGCTGGGAAGGGCTGGGGGAGGTGGGGGCCACCCCTGCAATGCATGCATGGTTCTGAGGCTGGCCTGAAATGGGCAACAGCTTAGCACAGCCCCGTGCTGGGTAACACAGGGAATGGCTGCACCTGTCCTTGGCTGGGTATCAGGGAAAGGATCTTCCCTCAGAGGGTGCTGGGGGGCACTGAACAGGGAATGGGCACAGCCCCAAGGCTGGCAGAGCTCCAGGAGCATTTGGAAATGCTCTCAGGCACAGGGTGGGATTGTTGGGATGTCCTGTGCAGAGCCAGGTGTTGGAGTCAATGCTTCCCCTTCCAGCTCAGCACGTTCTGTGACTCTGTGCTCTGTTCCTCCTTCCACCAAAAGCCCCACATGGGATTTGCAGGAGCACAACTTCAACTTTCACAGAGGATGCTGAGCATCTGCAACCTGTGGAGGGTGCTGAAGAAGGACAGCCTGCCTGCCTGTGCTGCTGAGGTCAACACCAGTCCTTGCAGAAGAGCTGCAGGGCTCCCTGAGGGAGGGAGGGACACTGGGACACTGCCCTGTGCACCAGGCAGGGCTCTGTGCCAGGAGCTCCCTTGGCAGAGGCCAAGACAGACCTGAGAGGTGCTTTGTTTTCAGGCATCTCTGGGAAATTACAGGAACAAAATTTAAGGAGGTAAAAGAAAAACCAGCCCCCACAGCACTTGCCTGAGGAATGAAAACCTCTGATGGTGCTGCTGAACTCTGGGGTCCTACAGACAGGGTGGAATCCAGGCTGAGATCAGATTCCCCATCCCTGTGCCAGGATGGCAAATATGGTGGGGCTTCACAGCAGGGAGTGAGGGGAGAGATGGGCTTTGGATAAATTAAAGCAGACCACAGACCTCCTGGGTTCCCTGCCCAAAGTTCTCCTTAACTGAAGGAAAATATTTTTAAATCGGTTATTTAGGCATCATTCTCTCAAAGTCAGTGTTCAGGTTGCTCTGGTAACTGCACCAAGGACCTTGCTTTATTTATTTCATGTGTCAAAATGCCCAAGGACCTGTAGAAAATAATGATTTTCCATTTATATGGGAAGAACAGCATAAAGGAGGGAGAGGGATTTAGTCCTAAACAATTTCTGACATGAAAAGAGAAAAGCAAGTGTCTCAAGTGATGAAAACCAGGTGACTTTGCCTGGTGAAGAGTTAGGCTGAACAACAGAAAAAATACTGCTAAAAGGAGATGTGACCAGTGCCCTTTTTTGAGTCTAAGTGTTCTGGACTTCAAAATGCCCCAAAGACAAAGAAAACCCTCATTTTTCTAAATTTCCCCAGAGGCCTCACAGGTACCTTACACTGAATTTCTCAGTGGGAGAACTGCTGTGGTCTCGCTGGGATTTCAGCCTGCAAAAACAGACAAGGATTAGCAACTCAGCTGCCTGGGCATGAAAGTGCCCTTTCTGCTGAGAGCCAGGGCAGAGCAGGCGAGCTCCAGATCAAGTTATGCTATCGGGTATCTCCTTCCTTTTCAGGCAGAACCTCAGTTGCTGTCTGAGCAAAATGATAGGGAAAGGGGAAATTCCACAGAGATTTATGTCAAAAGATGAGAGAAGTCAGGTGGTTTCCCTGCTCCTCTGAGCAGCTTCCTGAATTTAAAATATTGCTCTTCCCTCTGCTGTGGGAAACACTTCTGGTCCCTTCGACCTCCCCCTGCATTTCTCTGCAGTTGGGCATGGTCACCAATCGGGGGAAAAGAGAAAGCCTTCAGAAACATCTGAGACCAAAAAGCCACAGAAAATCACGCTTAGCGGGAGAAATGTGTACAAGAAAGAAATAGTCCCTGAGCCCTGCTGTGTGCGCGCTGCGGGGCTCCGGGTGCACCACGGCCCCGCAATGGTAACGCCGCTCTGAGAGCGTTCCCAGAGAGGGAAGA
>NW_005054386.1:256120-256903 GCF_000277835.1 Geospiza fortis
CAGCGCTGCCTGCCGCCCCGAGCCGGGCAAACACGAGGAGAGGCTACGCCCCATGCCTGGGCTGGGCTGGGCACAACGGCTCTGCTCCCTTCTTTTTCCTGATGGTTCTGGCTGCGCTATGTTAAATGGAAAGCAAATCCCGATCCTGCCATCTGTGCTCCTCTGCTCTCATTGATGGGCTCAAAGACCCAGCTCTTGTCATCCCTTGAGGTTTGCTCGGGGGTTTCCCTGGGGCTCTAAAGGCTCTGGGGACATTGCAGTCTGTGCCCAGAGCCATCGCCCTCCCGCCTCCAGGTCGCCTCCGTGGGATGGGACTATGGCCGCTCCCCTTCAACGCAGAATCCAGTGCAACAACAAGCACCACAAAATCCCCTGCTGCTGCTAACTGAGCATCTCAGCTCCCTCCCGCACTGCCTGGGTAAGCGAGGCTTTGGGAGCGCAGATGCTTCAGGATCAGCCTCGAGAATAAACCCAAAAAAGCACCTTTTGGAGCTTAAAGCGACTCCTCCTGAAAGCCACTGCAGGGAAAAGCATTTGTTTATTAACGAGAGGCTGCAGGAACGGGGCATGAAAGGCGGCTTTGTCTCCCCGGCCGCTGCGTGTTCCGTTTGTCAATATGTTAATGCCTTTCCTTCAGATGTGCAGGGAATCTCGGGCACAAATCTCCCAGCTCCATAAAACCATCGGGCAAAGAGGAATCCCCGGCTCGCGGGCCCTGCGCATCGCGGAACCCCCGTGTCACCTGCAGCTGCCCCCAAATGAGCGCATCTTTGGTTTGCTCTG
>NW_005054386.1:258304-260447 GCF_000277835.1 Geospiza fortis
GTGCATTCCCTGCTGCGGAGGGGGCCGGGCCCGGGATGCGGGGCTGGGACAGGGGCAGCGCTCCAGGTGTGCCCTAAGAGCCGGGAAGTTTTGCGTCTTCCAAAATAACGGCCTCGCGGGGGGGAAGTTGGTTTTTCTTTTGTTCGTTCCGCGCATTTCGGTGTCTCCGATCACGGCTCTCGTGCGGTGGCTCGTGCTGTTCTTCCAGCACCTCTGGAAACGCGGTTATGAAATGACTTCAACGGGAAGCGCCCGCCGGAGCGTCCCTGCTTTTGTTCCTGGGTTTTCCTTGCTGTCCTCTGGCAGGTGAACACCTGCGAAGGGCTGGGCGGTGGGGACCGGGCGAGGACAATGCCTGCATTTTCCCAGGGTTTGGATCAGAGCTGACAAAAATGCGCGGCTGGCCCTTCATCCAGCCTGAATGCTGGATACTGTGTCACAAAATCTGGAGAAGGATGGTGTTAACCCGGAGAGCTCTGAGCGCCGTGCCCTCAGCAGGGGTTTGGATTCCTCGTGTTTGCTGTGTTACGAGGATACACAGGGTGTAGCTCCAGGGAATCCAGGCTCCCCGCTCAATGTCAGTACACTGCATCCTCATCAGGCTAATTGGCCTTTTGCCTCATTAAAAGCAAGGTACTTTGTCAAGTTATACTTAGCTCTGTAATGACCAGATGTGTACTGCTCTGTGGTGGTTGGTGTTGTGGTATTAACTGGGTGTTTCTGGGCCAAATACTCTGCCATTCGGGACTGCTGACCCCGCATTGTGAAAGCCAGACCTGCCTCTTTTTTTAGTTATCCAAAAGATAAATTTAGAAGCTTGTGTTTCCTGGGAGAAAGGTGGAACCTTGCATATCATAATATGTTGTTGAGGAAAATGGGCTAGGACTGTGTGCAAGAAAACTAATTTGGGAGACACTAATTTCATGTGCATCTGTATATGGGCCATCGTGGACAGAGAGGATTTAGTGAAAGAGCTGTGGTAGAGACAAGAGGAAAGTAAATGGGGGAATTTCTCAGGACTGTGGTCTCGCTGTCAGGGGAAAACACAGCAAAAGGTATGTGGCTTTTATTGTTTTTAGTTTTTTTTTAAATCAAAAAGGATTCTGAACTTGTGCATCCCTGAATAGCAGGGTTTGACTTGAAGGGGAACAGAGGCTGCTCCGTGGCATCCTGGCTCAGGCCCAAAGCGTTAATGTGTGGGCTGATGTAACAACAAGTTAAGGGTTGTCATTCTGTCGTGACACCTCCTTGGAGCTGATGCTTTTGTTTCTGTGTGGCTCTGATGGGCTGATTCGGCTCCCTGGCTGAGGGACACTGCAGATTGGTGGGAGCCTCATCTCAGCAGAGCTCGATGGCAGATTCCAAAGGAAAAATAAAATCTGGTGGCTGGGAAATGTCATAGCTGTGGTTTGGTTTGGTGATGAAGATGAAATAGGAGCCTCAGCTTGCTGAACTGGTGGTTCCCTGAGCACTTCATGCTCTTGGTCCAGCTGGGAGGTTACTTCTGAAGGTGACTTTCCTGGCAGGAAAGTCTGATTTGTAGCACCCGAGCTGCTGGAAAGGTGTGGGAACTGAGAACCCGTGGTTTGCCTTCCTGCTCTGTTTGTGCTGGAAGGGGAGATCCAAAAGGGTGCAGGGGTATTTCCCATTCTTGCTGCTCACAGGGGTGCTGAGAACTCCAGAGCTGGCCGGGGGTGAATGTTCAGGCACAAGGAGCACTCTGAGGGACAGCTGGGCTGTGTGAGGGATGTGACAGAGCTGGGGGACAGATGCTGGGGTCACTTCTGAGTGGGAAGGGAGGACCCTGTGGCTCTGATCGCTCCAATCCCCCCACTCCCAAAGATGGAGGCCTCACAGGACCATCTTCTCCCTGCTCTGGCTCTGTGCCTGGGTCTGTTTTCCAGTGATTCATCCCCTTCTCACTGGCTAAGATGCTGTGTGTCTCCTGCTCTTGCTGCGTGCCAAGGTCTGGGATGCGATGCAGGACCAGACCTGTGATGGGAGCATCCATGTCCCTCTCCAAGGAGCAGTCTCTGCTGTTTGCACATCTCACTTAGAGGAGAGAAACTGGGTGCTGAGACTCTGCACAGGACCTAGACCCTCTCTGAGCAGAGCCAGGAGGACTGAGGTGAGAGAAGGATGG
>NW_005054386.1:260482-315715 GCF_000277835.1 Geospiza fortis
TGGGCAGCTTCTTGTGTGCCCCCTGAGCAGAGATCCAGGGAGGGGATTCTCACTTTGGCCATCTCACTGCTGGGCAGGCTCTGAAGGCTGGAACTTCCCCACCTACAGACCCCAGAGGGGTGCAGCCTCTGCAGCTCTGCCCAGCCATGGTTTTCATCCCTCTGGCACACAGGGAGCAGCTGGTCCTGGGGCCTGGCATCCTGCAGGTCTCACCACCCACTTGTCCATCTTGAAACCTCTTTTGCACTGGGAGTATTATTGGGTTTTTTTCATGCTGTTATATAACGATTCCTGTTATTGCTTCTCCTCCTGTCTCTTTTCTTTGTATCTTCTAGCTCCTTAATTTTGGATGGTCTCATATCTCCTTTGTGCCTACACACACAGATCAAGGAGGAAATAGGTGCAAGGCACGGTGCTGGGTCTCACTGGTGAAGGAGCTGGCAGCATTATCCCCACTGGAACAACTCCTGATCTGAATCCAGAAAGGGGCCTGTGGCCCTCATCCTCCTGGTCTTTAGGGGTACCTTGTGTCAGCATCTCCTGCCCACTCTGCCTGAGTACCCTCTACCTGTGTGAAACATTTATGTGCAGATATTTTGTACACAGGAGAGCGGGGATTTAACCTGTCCAGGCTCTCTGCTTTCACAGAGGAACAAATGTCTCCCTGCCTCCATATGCAGTGAGTTGCAAAGTAGCTTTAATTAGAGCTCCTACGTCTCCTGAAGCACCTCACCGAAAACGCTGCTGAGCTCCAGGACGAGCTCTGCCACTCGCCTGTAGGATTAGCTAGCTTAGCCTGGGCAGGTAATCTGGTGGTGGCAGATCCCTGGGAGGATTTGCAGGCAGAGGACCTGTTGTTGTAGCTGGTACTTCTTGTGAGATGAGGTATTTATTTTATTTTATTTCCAGTCTGAAGGTGTCTTGGTCCCAGTGGGAATCAAGAACGTGCTGGGGCTGTGGCATTGGCCTCAGTGGCCACATAATGCTGGGAGCTGTTTATCCTGGAGCCAGGTTGCTTGGAGCTGGCCTGTGAGGGGAGGAGGGAGGCCGGATTTTGAAGTGCCCGCTGGAAAATACAGCCCTCTGGATTACAGTGTAGGTGTTGCTGCCTGAAATAGCACTGGCAACTTTGGACCAGCAGCTCATGCAAAAATATCCCTCTTCACTATCCTGCAGATCATTGGAAGGCAGGCAGGCACAGGGGAGGGGTGTGGGTGGGCTCCAGCTACTGGTGATCGTACTCTGCCTTCATCCCAGGACAGCTGTGGAGCACAGAGCAGTAAAGCTGGATTATCTCACGCACCACCTTGCTAATTAGAGCTGTCTGAAGCTGTTTCTCACCACCTTCAGAAAATCACACTTCTTTGGGTTTGCAGAAGAGCAAAAACTTGCTTCCTTCTTGCCTTGAGTTTCTGCAGGTGGGGAATGGTCACTGTGCTGCAGACAGCTGTGACCTCTCACAAGGGTGGCACAATTCTGGGTGCTCTCTTACATCCTCTCATACAGGATTTGGTCTGCAGTGGACCTGCGGTGGCTGGGTCCTCATGGCCAGGTCAGCTCCTTGTCTCCCAGATGAGCCATCCAGGAACTGGCAACTGGAACTTTGTTCTGCCAAAGCTGCAGGTCCAAGGGACTTCAGTGGTGCCTGACACAAGAGAGTTTTCCCCCTCCCAGACATGTGCCATGTGTGGAGCAAAGCCTGGCCAGCTTCTCAGTCCCCCTTTCAGAAATATTTGACTAAATAAAGCATCTCCCCAAGGATCTCCATGAGTAAGACGAGACTGAAACATCTCCTGAGTGATCCCAGCAGTGCTGATTTCTCTATCCAGGGCTGCTCCGTGCCCAGCCCAGGCCCCAGCTGCTGCTTGGTGGCTCTTTGTGCTCCTCCAGCTGACAGCCCTTAGAGATGGGCCCTGAGGCAGAACGCCCTTTCTAAATCACAGGCGACACCTTGACTTGGGTTTGGATCTGGATCAGGAACTGGGGCATGCTTGGGAGCACAGAGGCAATAAACTGCATCCCCAGGCAAAAAGGGAGCCATGCTCTGCCACAGCTGAGCTCCCTGCTTCGTTTGGGCTGTGTGAGATGCACCATGGGCACCAGGGCCTGGAGCCTTCACTTGGCACACCCCAAAATCTGCTGCAAAGTGCCACGAGGGATGGGTTTTGGTGCCATGCTGCTGGGCTGAGGGTGCCTCTCCCAGCAGACTGGAGGAGGTGCTTGTGACACGGCTCCTACGCAGAGCAGCTGCTGCTTTGCCAGGTTTGGGGCACTGCGTGCTGCTGCTGGAGCCACCTCATCTCCATTCCCCTCCCGAGTCAATGTGTGACGCTGCTGAGTGTAAATGAGAGCTGGGCTGGCCCTGGCACGGCACCTGGGCTCCTGCAGGTCAGCTGTGCTGGCCCAGGGCAGGTGAGGGTGCAGATGCAGGGAGAGGCCCGGAGCTGAGCGATGCACTCGGGCAGGAGCAGCTCCAGGAGACCGATCCGTGGGGGCAGCAGGTTTGGGAGGCTGCGAGCCCGTGGGCGACTCTGGTCGTCTGAGGAATTGTCACTGCAGAGGAGCCTGGTGACAAAGTGCTGGGAGGTGAGGAAGAGCCTGAGCTGAGCCGGGCAGCAGAGCTGTCAGCACGCCCTGCCCCTCTCTGCTGAGCAGAGGAGGCTGCCAGGATGTGAATTCACCCCTCCCCAAGTGCTGGAGCACCCTGTGGTGCCTGCACGGTGCCGTTTGAAGGTGAAGGCTGTGCCCTGCTCCCCGGTGAGGTCTCTCTGTGCTCCGAGCTGCTCTGTCCGGCTGTCACAGACATCTTTTACTAAAAATCCTTTCCTTAGGATTTTTCCTCCTGAGAAGCTGAGAAGCCTCAAGAACAAAATGTAAACAATGATTATCTGCTGCTGTGGAATGCAACAGGTAAATCTGTAATTAGTCTCATGCTGTTGTTTCTAATTAATGGCCAATCACAGTCAGCTGGCTCAGACTCTCTGTCCAAGCCACAAGCCTTTGTCATCATTTCATTCCTTTTCTATTCTTAGCTAGCCTTCTGATGAGATCCTTTCTTCTATTCTTTTAGTATAGTTTTAATATAATATAGATCATAAAATAATAAATCAGCCTTCTGAAACATGGAGTCAGATCCTCATCTCTTCCCTCATCCTCAGACCCCTGTGAACAGTCACAGATGGCAGAGGATGCCTGTCCTGTCCTTGGCGGGGGCTCGGTGGATGTGTTCAGAGAGGGGAGGCTCTGGAAGAAGCTCATCTCCCTGGAAACTTTGGCAGCCAGGCCTCTGCTTGCCTGCCGGATTGGCTGTGCAGCAGTGGAACCCCAGCACCTCTCAGCACTTTAACGTCTCCACCCTGCCAACTGCCCAAAATTTTGGGGATAGAGTACTGAGCCTGCAAGGGTAGGCTAGAGATCAAAAGGAAGATGAATCACCGTGCTGCTCTTTCTCTGCTCAATGACCGTGCTCCCAGAGCTTGGCTGCTGCAGCTTGGGGCTGGGCTGTGTGCTGCAAAGGCTGGGCTGAATGGGCAGTAAAAACTGCTCTTGTTGAATCCCCATGGTCCAGCTCTGCCCTGGATAAGAGGATGGAAAATATAAGGTACCCCAGAAGATTGGTCCTAGAGGGGAGCACATGATTTACATCTTGAATGTTGTAGCTCAGGGACAAGGTTCTTCTGCCCACAGCAGCTCTTCCTGGCCTGGACAGTGCTTGGATTCTCTTTGTTGCAGTTGGTGGCCCCAGTGGCTCTCTCTGGTCCCCCCACCTGCCCCACACCCATTGCCTGCAGTAGGACAGTGCCTTCCTTTCCTGTATTCCTGTCACTGGAGGGCAACTGAGTTCATCCTTGCAGGCTGCAGCATGTGTTCTGGTTTTGCAGGAATAACAGCTCGTCTTTGGTGACCTCCTGGGGCAGAGCTGGCTGCTGTTGTCTCTGGGCACAGCTCCTCTCTGCGATGGGACACACGTGCCTGACGAGTAGGGATGTGTCACACTTGTGACAGAGCACTCAGCTCCCACCCTGCTGCCCCCCTCTCTCTCCCTGTCCTTCGCCCTCCTGATGAAGGTGAGAACTCTGGGAAAGCCTTCCCAGTGGGCTCAGGTGCTGGAAATGAGCCTGTAGGATCTGCGGGTGAGAGCAGAGCCTCGGGGCTGATGGAGAGCAGATCCTGGGTTTGATGGTTTTCTAGGGCAGGTCTAGATGGGCAGTGCTGTGCCTGATGGCTTGTGGAAAGGCTGAGGAGGATGGGAATGCTTTGCAGAGCCTGTGGAAGGACACACTGTACTACTTAGTGGCAGAGCTAGGCAGGTCCTGCCAGTGTGGGGTCGGAAGGCAGGTATTTGCATTCATTATCATCAATCACTGCTCCTCCACTCTCTCTAATGGCTCCTAATGACAGAACGCTGCTCAGGAGCCGCTCGGTGGTCTCAGGGCAGGCAGATGGCTTGGCAGGAGGGTAGGGACTGGAACTGGGTCTGCTTTCTGGGCTATCTCAACGTTGGCAGCGATGCAGGAGCTCTGGCCGGAGCCTGTCCCTGCCGGACCCTGCTCCTGCTGCTCGGAGTGGCAGCCTGGGACAAACCAAGGGGACACCAGCACCAGGCACAGCCTCTACTGCCAGCCTGAGGTGCTGGGATGTGGCCTTTGCCACGACACAGAGCTGTGTGGGTGTGTGATTAGCAAAATGCTCATTAGCCCTGGGAGTGTGACAGGCAGCAGCAGCCACGGGTCAGGATGCCTTGCTTGGGGGTCAGGTGTTCCACAGGGGTCCATGGGGTGGTAGTAACAGCAAGGGGAGGAGGGAGTGCTCCTCAGCCTCTAGGTGTTCCCCTCCCGCTCCTTCAGTCTTCCTCAGCTGCCCTTCTGCGTGTCTTGGTGCAGAGGAGAAAAGGAGCGTGGATGTGTTTGGCTGAGTCTCCCCACGGCTGCTCTCAGCCTTCACCCAGGCTGGCCCTGCTGGGAGTCCAGCTGAAGCCACCAGCATCCCTGGGAAGGTCCTCTGCCAGTGAGGTCTCAGCCACCTTCTCCCTGTGTCTCTGCTGGGAGAAGGATCTGTCTCCCCATCCTGGCGGCCAGGCTGGCTCAGCCCCAGCCTGGACTCCATGGGGGGATCTGGGGAACATCAGGGGCTCCTCTCATGGGGTGATGGAACACTCACTGCCTGCCTGGGCTGGAGTGAAGCAAAAATTTCTGTCCTTGGGGGCCCTGGCATGGACAGCTTTGAGAAGACCTGGAGAGCCTTTCTTACAGCACTGGAGAGCCTGAATCCCACAGATACATCCCCAAATATGCAGAGCTGAGGCAGCAAGAAGGAGCTGGAGGAGTTTCCCTGCCAGGTCCTTCCTGCAGCTCCTGGCTTGCCTTGGCACTCTCTGTGTGCATGCAGAGTGTGTGCATCACCCATTCCAGCAGCAACACTCTCAGCCCTGCTGATGGGCAAACATCAAATGAGCTCCATCCCCCAGTGATGCCCTGACCTTGAGTGTTCCCAGAAGATGCCTTGGTGTCAGTACATGAGGCTGCAGCTGGGGTGGAGGTCTGGAGTGCACCAGGATTGCTCTTCTCTGGCACTTTCTGCCCAGGTTGGTGATTTCAGCTGGTCCTCCTGGTGTGGGGGACACAAGAGGCTGGATGGCTGTTGGTTTGTAGGATGGCTGTCATTGTTCCTTGGACATTCAGGCACAACAGCAGCTGCAAGTTCTGGCAAATGCTGCAGAACCTACAGGGCCAAATGATGCCCAAGTAGGATTGTAGGGAAGAATGGGAAAACCTAGTAGGGGTCAGGTATTCTGGTGGATTTGGGAGGCTCAGATGCAGCTGAGATTCTGGAGAAGGCCTTGAGGGTTTTGAACATTGGGTAGGATATAGCAGTAGATGTAGGATGGTTTGGATGGGAATTAGGATTTTTTCTATACCTACAAGAACTGGGGTGCTGATGGGAGGCAGCAGGCAGGGGGTCACCCGAAGGTCCTCTTGCACCCAGAGCCTCACTGCAGGGTGCTGTGGGGCACTGAGGGGAAGGATTGGGGGTCTCTGAGGCCATGCTTCCATGAACAGCAGGGTTGGGGTGCAGCTGCTGGTTCTGCAGCTCCCCAGACACCTCAATGGCAGAAGGGATGGGCTGTGCTGGGTGAGGCACAGCCTGTGCTGAGGCAGTGCTGGGTGTTAGCCCCAGGAGAGGTGTGCTGTGAGCAGTAATTCCTCTGATCTCCATCACCTGGACCATGAGAAGGAGCTTTGTGGCCCATTCCAGTGTGGGGATGTTTGTGTGGGGGCTGCTCTCAGGGCAGGGTGCTGCCCACACTCAGCCAGGGGTGTTCGTGTGGCTTTGTGGTCTGGAGGGAACCAGGGCAGGCAAGGGGGATGTGCTTGAGACTTGGTTCAGCTCCCATCTGTGCCACTGACCACAGGAAAGCTTCTGAGCATCCCCATGCAGTGATTCCCTGCCTGACAAGCAGGGGGGATGCTGCTTTGCATGCTCTTCTGGGGAGCACTGGTGCTGTGCTGTGTTCCCAGCAGGGTGTCAGCACCAGAAATCACCAGAAATGGAAACAAACGCCTCCCCTCCCTCCAGCACCGGTCTCTGATGCACCTCAGCACCGTCCATGGCCCGGGGTGCAGGGCTGTCCCTCTGCCAGCTGCTGCCCTGGGGGCTGGCAGACCCTGCAGGGGCTCTTTATGCACTTGGGGGCATCTGAGGTGGTGTTTGGGGTTGGAGGCCTCTCCTTGTTCCTGCAAAGGGTCTGCCAGAGACCTGCAAAGCATCACCAGCAGAGTGCTGTCTCTCCTTGGGTGGCCACCTCGTTTCCCAGCCAAGCTCAGCTCCCAGCAGAGGTGTTAGATGCACAAGGACAGAAACTGGCACTGCCCAGCCCTGCCTCTGATCTGCAGCAGCACTCTCCATCTGCGTGGGGGAGCTGTGACGTGTGAGGAGACGATTTCTGTCAGTCCATTCCTGGTGACATGCAGGCTTCTGGCAGCCAGGCTGCTTTCCTGGTGCTCAGCACAAGCTGGGAGTACCCACGGCAAGCACGGATCCCCGAGGGCACTCGATGCTGTGCGATGGCGTGCAGAGAGGATTTCCCAGGCTGCTGGAGGGCTGAGCAGCTCTGTGATGCTCTCTGTGGCGAGGCAGGCTGCTCTGCTGCTGCCTGAGAACTTCTGTAGCTGCTGCAGGGAGCTGAGGGAGCAGGGATGTGTTTTGTGGCTTGAAATGACCCTCAGAGCTGCCAGCAGGACCCTTCCCCAGTCCTCCGGGGTGCCGCGTGTCAGTGTCACTTGGCAGGTGTGAAAAACGCCAATCGCTTGTTTTTAAAATTTTAAAAGTTTTATAGTAACAAAATGGTTGTAAAAATAGTAATACAATTAGAGTAATAATAATTTGGACAATTTGAATTAGGACAATATGAGACAACAAATACAAAGAGTTACGGATGTCCAGGTACCTTTTTCTGGCCAGCACAAGCCTGAAAAAGGACACAGTTAACAGAGGATTAACCCTTAAAAACAATAACCTGTTGCATATTCATGCACTTCATACATGATGCATAAATTCCATTCAAACACAGGATTCTGTCTGGTCATCATCAACTTCTTCCTCCGAATCCTGACAGCACCTTCGAGGCGGGAAGAAATTCATTTCTTCTGACAAGAGGGCAATAAATTCTTTTTCTCTGAAAGATTTAGGTGTCCTGGGGCTGCTATCTCACTGCAAGTCCTTTCTTTAAAAAAGTATCCTACATAGCATCGTTTCTATTTTAACAATTTTTACAACCTAAAACTATATTTAACACAGCACTTAAGAGAATTAACACAGCATCACTTTCTAACACAACACATAGAATATTCATTTTAATATTTGCGAAAAACCAATCATAAAATACATGCATTTTTCACACAGGTGATCCAAACCCATGCAGGCAGGGTTTCCTTCAGCAGGCTCTGCCCAGGGAGAGCACAGACAAGAGCACTGTCTGCCTATGCTGAGCCAGCAAATCCAGGGGCCCTCCTGCCTGGGGCTGCAGATGACTCCAGGCCTCCCCTCCCTTCCCAGGCACTGCAGGCTGGATCCCCTCCTGCTCTGTGGCGTCAGGACAGGGGCAGGGAGCCCTGAGCTCTCACAGCAGGACAGCACAGTGCGAGGAAGCAGAGGGAATCCTGCCTGCAGTGAGATACGCCTGTGGGGAAAAGAGCTGAGTGTGCCAAGAACACACATGATGTCACTGCAGCCACACAGGTAACAGGGAATAAAATCACTGCAGGAAGGAGGCTCTGGATGTTTCTTTGAGCAAGGAGAGGAAATGCCTTCCTGTGGTGAAGTGTGACACTGGCTGATGAGAGGTGAGACCAGCAAAAGTCATTTTTAGGTGTTAAAGCATCCAGGAGAGGAGCTGGTAACTCCCAAACCATAAATACATGAAGAAGGGCACATGGGCACACTGGAAGGTGCACTGGGAAGCTGTGACCTTTTGAAGCCTTCCTGCTGGGATGGTGGCTGTGGTTTTCCCTCACTGGCTGATGCTGACAGCTGCCTGTTGTCCATGCTGGATGTTGGCTGCAAGTTCGCTGCTCCTGGGGCTGGAGGTGGCTCCTCAAGCCGTGGTGCCAGACAGCTCTGAGCTGGGGAGAGGGGCTGGTGCTCTCCTCTGGGTGCTGGGGAGGTGTGTGCTGTGTGTGCTCTGGTGTAGGGGGGCATGTTGGGATCTCTAGCTTGTCAGAGTGACCCCAAGATTGTTAAAAGTCTCTTTTCCCATCCCGGTGCTTGAAGAAGGAGACAGAGCCCTTCAGTTCTCGGTCTCAAGGTTGTTTATTGTGTCTTATCTATAAAATAGATAATAGATAGATATAGATAGATAATAGGTCCATCCAGCAGTTCCAGGCGCTCTGCCTGCTCCCAGGGCGGTGTTATCATTTTATACTAAAAACTACCTGTACAATATTTACAATGACTTTCCAATACCTATCACCTGTGTTAGACAGTGAGCTTCTACTCTAAACCAAACTGTAAATGCCACCATCACAGCAGAAGATGGAGGCCAAGAAGAAGAAGGAGAAAGGCTGGACATGCCCAGAT
Organism: Geospiza fortis; assembly: GCF_000277835.1. Classification (NCBI taxonomy): domain Eukaryota; kingdom Metazoa; phylum Chordata; class Aves; order Passeriformes; family Thraupidae; genus Geospiza; species Geospiza fortis. The sequence continues at coordinate 269,558 of NW_005054386.1, forward strand.
TCCTTCATCTTGCCTCCTGAACCCCCATACCAAAAACCCTAAAATCTACTTTTCCACTCCATAATAACTTCACTAATATTCTACCTAAACTGTCATGGTCTGCAGATCTTCATCTAAGGTTGGTAATTTGCTCCACGGGTCATAATCAAACCCACAGGTGTTTTAGGCTCCGTGCCAGGGCTTCTGAGCCCCCTGGCAGGGGTCCTGGCCATCCTGGCCAGCCAGAGGGATGTCCTGTGCCTGACAGTGGCACCTTAGGGAGAGGTCACTCAGTCCCTGCCCCTGCACAGATGGCTGCAGGCTTTGTGGGCCTTCCTTGTGGGAAGAGGGATGCTGAGGCCTCGTGGGCAGAGCTGTTCTCCAGCTGGGATGTTTCCTTATGTTGCACAAGATTTACTGAAAGCCTCGTGTGAACCTGCTGGGAGGGGGTGCATGGATGAGCTCCTTTTCCCATCATCTCCTCTGTAACTCAGTGTCCTTTCCCAGCATTCGGCCTTCAGGGAATTTCCCACCCCTCAGGCTGTGTCCCAGAGCCAGGAGAGCAGGACCAGCCCCTGAGCAAGCAGTCCAGCCCCTGGTGCTTCACTTGTGGGGTGAAATTTAACCTGACCTGGAGCACAGCTCAGCTGAGCCCTGCCCAGGCTCTGACTGCGGCCCAAGGAGGCTGCAGAGCCCAAGGTGTCTCATTCCTCATTCCAGGATGCAGTGGGTCAGTCCTGGGCCTTGCCAGAGATCCCAGCAGTGTGGGCAGAGCTGGAACTGGAGCTCTCCTGTGGGCTGGGGGTGTGAGGAGCAGGGCCAGCCATGTCCCACTCTGCCAGCTCTGCTGTCACCAGGGGCAGAGCTGGTGCCATGGCACAGCCCAGCTATGGCACAGCCCAGGCATGGCACAGCCCGGGCATGGCACAGCCCAGGCATGGCACAGCCCAGGCATGGCACACCTGCAGCCAGGCTGGAGGAGGGATGGGTGGTCACGGGAGTGGGCAGTGCCTGTGTGGGATCACCACACACCGGGCATCTCCTGCTAAAAACTAGGTTGTACCAGGTGTGTGTGGTGCTCCCAGGTGAGTTATCAGATCAGTGTGGAGCCTGTGGAGCACATATCCGTGTCCCTGGGGCAGAAAGCTGCCCAGCAGTGGGACCTGGAGGTTTGGAGATGTTTGCTGTAGCAGGTACACACCTGGCAGCAACAGGATTTTATCTGGAGCAGTTCTATGCTGGCACAGCTCCAGCCATGGCACAGCTCCAGCCATGGCACAGCCCGGGCATTGCACAGCCCAGCCATGGCACAGCTCCAGCCATGGCACAGCCCAGCCATGGCACACCTGCAGCCAGGCTGGAGGAGGGATGGGTGGTCACGGGAGTGGGCAGTGCCTGTGTGGGATCACCACACACCGGGCATCTCCTGCTAAAAACTAGGTTGTACCAGGTGTGTGTGGTGCTCCCAGGTGAGTTATCAGATCAGTGTGGAGCCTGTGGAGCACATATCCGTGTCCCTGGGGCAGAAAGCTGCCCAGCAGTGGGACCTGGAGGTTTGGAGATGTTTGCTGTAGCAGGTACACACCTGGCAGCAACAGGATTTTATCTGGAGCAGTTCTATGCTGGGCTGAACTCATCTTCTGTTGGAGAGTGGGGGAACAGCAGAAAGTGGGGTCATCCTCTAGCTCTACCTGAGGGGAGCCCTCCTCCTTGAATTCTTATTTTCATGGATTATATTCTTCAAAATAATGGATTTTTTCTCCTTCTCTCTGTAACGGGTGACACGGGAAGCCCTTTTGCAAGGAAGTAAATTCTGCCTGTCACGGTGGCTTTCATTTGGCAGTGTTGAATTTCCTTCCATGCTGCTGTTGTCTTTCTCTTTTCCCCCTTCTCTCCCGCCCACGCACGCTCTTTCCCATCGCACATCCTCAGCTTTCAGAATGATAATTGCAGCTGAGTGAAGAAAACCCTAACGTGTTTTGAAGGCTGGCTTCAGTGCCTTTTTCTGCAGTGTTCTCCGAGTCTGCACCCTGCTTGAGAATGTGAAGGTGTTTCAATGACCTTTTTTTTCCATTTAGACCTATTTTTTGAGGATATTTCCCGCAAGTTCCTGGAAAGCTCCTTCTTTCCTTTTCCAAAAGCAGCTGGGTGAGCTGTGGGGGCTCAGCCAGGAGAAAAGGAGGCTCAGGGAGGACCTTTTTGCTCTCTGCAAATCCCTGACAGGAGGGGTGGAGCTGGGGGGATGGGGGTTGGTCTCTTCTCCCAGGTAACAAGTGGTGTAAAGATGCACCATGGGAGGTTTAAATTGGATATTGGGGAGAATTTCTTCACTGAAAGGATGGTCAGGCATTGAAACAGGCTGCTCAGGACAGTGGTGGAGTCATGATCCTTGGAAATGTTGAGAAAAAATGTGTAGATGTGGCACCTGGGGACGTGGTTTAGTGGTGAACACATTGGTGCTGGGTTAAGGATTGAACTTTCTGATCTTGGAGCTCTTTTCCAACTGTAGAAATTCTGTGATTCCACTTATGGTGGGACTGCAAGCACAGTGGTGCTTCTGTCCATGCACCGTGTCCTGGGACAAGCAGGACAGCCCTGCCTGGGGCTCCTGGCCCAGCCTAAAGCTGCTGCTCAGAGCTCTGTGAGCAGCTGCTGCCCCAAGGAGGATTGTGCACAGAGGCTGTGCCCAGCTCACCCCTACTGCCAGCCTGTGAGCTGTTCCCCAGATGTTCCTTTGGCCCAAGCCCTGGGCCACAGGCTGTGCTGTGGCCAGAGCAGCCCTTCCCAGCCCAGCACAGTGGATGTGCTTTGGAGAGCTGCCAGAGCAGCAAACCCGCGCTGGCCATGGCCATCCCACACTCACAGCTCAGTCTGCCTTGGCAAAAGGTGCAGGATGGCTCAGGGAGGAGCTGGAGAAGGAGAAGTGGCAGGGGAGAGGCCATGCCAGGCAGGTGGCTGTGGTGTCTCAGTGCACGAGGGCCACCCTCCCCTGCCTCTGACCCTTCTGTGCCTCGGCTGCTGCAGTGGGAGCTCCCTGGGGCTGATGGCAGATGTAGCACTGTGGCTGCTGCTTGGGCTTTGCATCCCTCTCAGTGGAGATCAGAGTCCTTGGAGAAGCCTTCAGAGTCTCATCAGTGTCACTCTGCTGGTAGCTGAGACAGCTCTGTGCTTCAGGGTGAGACGTACTCAAAGGCAGAAATACCCTGGGGCAACCTGGGGAACAGAAGCCACCATCAGCTGGAGCTGTAGAGTGTCGGGTGACCTTTCTTCTCCCCCGAGCAGTCTTGCTGGGGGGAAGTGGAGGCCCCTTGATGCTGAGATGCTGCACTGAGGCACCCAGCAGTGTGTTCTGTGTGTCAGGAGCTGCCTGCAGCGTGCGTGGGTGTTCGTGGCAGGGAAACGAGGCAGCTTCGCCACAACCCGTTCCCAAACCTTTCCTAGCTCCACCTGGCTGCTTACCCAGCCAGCAGAGGCAAGGGAACCGTGCCTCCTGCCCATGGATGTGGGGATCTTTCCCTCCCCTCCCCCTGCAATGAGATGCTTGCAGAGCAGAGCTTGCACTCCATCAGCCGTGGGTGTCTATAAAAAGCCTCCCTGGGGTTGCGATTGGGTGGGTTGGCTGTGCCACGTGGCTCCTCGTAAGGCCCGTGTTGCTGAGCAAGTGGCATTCCACTTATTTTTGGCATTAATAGTCTTTAGTTAATACATAAATTCAGCTTAAATTCTGGATGGAGGATAAATCCCAAGTGGAGGCTGTGCTAATAAGACGACAGACGCCTCGGGGAGCCTGGGACGCTGTCAGCGCAGCGGCCGGGGCTGAGAGATCCAGAGCAGCAGCACGAGGGCCTGAAAAGTTACCACCAGTTCTCTGACTCAATCACACAAGGGTTAGGTAGGTGCCTGAGGTTTTAGCTCACCTCAGGCACCTGAGGTGAAAAAAAAGCTCACCTTAGCTTTAACTGCTGGAGCTGAACTCATTACAGCAAACGCTCCTGTGAGATTCCCTCATCCCACCTGGCATGTGGAGGGAAGGAGTCAAAGCCTCAGTTCAGGTCTGACCACTGCAGAACACCCTCATCTCTGCAGTGTCCTCACAGGCAGACCTAGCCTGAGCTCCTCTGCTCTGCTTCACTCTTGCTGACCCCCTGCCAGTCCTCCCAGGCATTCCCCACGTGCTGGTGCATCCCAGGGGACCTTCAGCCCAGATCTGGGGGTGTTGAGGGCAACATCTCAATGTCTGTCTCCTTCCAGAGACACACACATCTGCATCCCAAGGGCTGTGTCCTTCCAGAGTCACACATCTGCATCCCAAGGGCTGTGTCCTTCCAGAGTCACACATCTGCATCCCAAGGGCTGTGTCCTTCCAGAGTCACACATCCCTGTGAGGACCTGGCAGGGAAAACCATGGCCAAGCCATGCAGGGTGTGGGACCTCGGAGCTCTGACCTTGGGCTCTGCTCCGTGGCTTGCTGCTGTCCCCTGAAGGAGGCTCTGGAGGTGCCAGGTCCCAGGCTGTCCCAGGGTTTTGTGGCATTGTGCTCCCCAGGGCTGTGCAAATGTGGCAGGATGGAGGGTCCCAAGCCTGAATTCTCCATGCCCACGATGGTTTTGAGGGTCGAGGCTGGAGCAGACTTGTGCCCCTGCCCCAGCAAGCCCCGCTCAGCAGCACCGGTACCTGGTGCCCTGCTCACCCTCGTGCTGCCCACCACGCCTGCCCAGGGGGCTGCTGATGGCTCTGCAGCCCAACAGGGGAACAAACCCCTCCTCACGTCCTTCCCATGACCATGCTGGAGCTGTTTTGTGCCTGTGTCAGACTGACAGGCCAAGAGGGAGGTGCTCACTCCCATCTCCAGCTGCCTCCTGAGCTCCTCCCCACTTTTATCTGACTGCTGTGAGATGAAATGCAGAGTACTTTCCATGCTTTTTGAGAAATGCCCTTGTGAAGAAGCAGGTTTCCAGGAACCTTCCCAGGGGGGTGCTGCGCTGATGGGCTGCCAGCCTGTCCCACTCCAGCCCTTCCCTGCCCTCAGAGTTGGGGTGCAGGGTGTATGTCACTCTTAAGGAGATGTGCCCAGGTGACTGGGACACAAACCCCATGCTAAGGGGTGGCTTGCCGGCTCCTGACAGGGTCCTTAGCTCTTACCAGAGCTGAAAAGGGACATTATCCAGGGTTTAGAAGAACACCAGCTGGTCCCAGTCTCTCCTTCCTCACCTTGTGCATGAGGTCAGCCCCTACATGTGCAACACTTTAACCCCTTGCAAGGAAGCAAAGAGTTTAAAGAAATTTTCCAGCCTCAGATCTGGGCAATTTCAGGTTTCATTTGCAGTCAGGACTGATGTTCCAGCACTGGCCTCATAAAATGGGGGGAGTCAGAGGGAATTCCTTTCCCCATGTTCCTCCCTGTGGATTTCCATCTCACCCTGCTTCTTTCATCTGCAGTTTCCATCTGAAGGAACAACAAGGGAAACCTCAGTTGTTTTGTTTTTGGGGACAAGGGTTTGCAGCCACATTGTTTTCCCATATTTTTGGTTCAGGGGAGGTGGGGCTCATTTCAAAGCCAGGAAAGCCCTGGCTGGTGGGACTGGTGGTTACCCCTTGATCCACAACATGAGGGGCTGAAGTCCCAGCTGCAGCCTCTGGGCAAGGTGTAACAGCCAGGAGGCTCTGTGCAGAGCTGTAGGTGGATGCAGCTATTCCTCTCCTCTCCTCTCCTCTCTTCCCCCTGTGCTGTGTTCCCATCTGGGACCTGCCTTGGGGACGCATCACGCTGCAGTAGAAGCTGCAGCATGAGATGATGCGGGGGCGGCCCTGGGATGCTCCTCTCTTGGAGCAGGGGCCTCAGGGAAGTAAGAGAGTGTGTGTGTGTGTGTGTGTGTGTGTGTGTGTGTGTGCGCGTCCCTGTGCTTGTGCCAGAGGCTTCCTTTGGAGCCAGAAATGATCAATGCTGGAGGCTGGGGAGGGTGGGAGGGAGGAATCCCAGCATCTTCCTACCCAGTAGCCAGCAAATAGACTCTTAGGATTGGCCGTTGCTAGGCACAGGGCTGGCCAATGGGGGCAGAGTGGTCCAGGCACGGCCGGGACATCCTGGCTGGGGCTGGTGCCCGTGTCCCGAGAGGACAAACCATGGCAAGGGACAGCAATGCACAGCAGGGAGCATTTGGCATGCAGAGTGAGCCCAGGCTGAGCAGAGCTGCAGGGTTTGTGCCTTGGCTTCTTCCCCCCAGGCACTCCCCTCCCTGCTGCCCTCTGGCCCCTTTTAACCCAAATCCTCCATCACTACCCCGTGTATCCCGAGTCCTGGGAGGGTGAGAGTCCTCCCTGCCCCTCTGTTCTGCCCCAGAGAGAGCTGACAGCGAGGTGGCTCTCTCCTGGAAAAGTCCAACAACAACAACTCTCTCAACAAACCGCTCAATGAGGCAGAATAAAGAGAGTATCTAGGGAGTAAATAAGACCTTCCAGGTGCTGGCACCCACATTTGTGCAGCATCAGACAGACTCTGGGCAGATTTCTCCCATGTCTCAGAGCAGATCCAAGCCAGGGAGGGAAGTTCTCCCTTTTGGTCATTCATTATATAATTTCTTTCCAAGAAAACAACTGCCAAGGGTGTTCTCACAAGGTCTCCTTGCTGCACTGTTAAAAACAGGCAGGGCCACACAGGTGCTTCATCTGCTGTGCTGGAGTGGGAGCTGCCATGGGCTGCAATATCCTGCTGAGCTTTTCCCATGGGCAAGGGAGGCATGTGGCACAGCCCAGCCTGGAATGTGCTCGGTACATCCAGCACAGCCCAGCACAGCCCGGGCATGGGTGCACCATAACTCCTCAAGGCACAGTGGTCTCCTGCTCAGCATCAATGCACTCCAGTGGCTGAAGCCCTCCTGAAATGTGGGATGCCTTCTGACAAAGGCTGGAGAGGAATCTTGAACAAGGAGTGACAGGACAAAGCGGAGTGGCAATTGGGATGGGGCAGAAGACAAGCCAAGGATGGGAAAATAGCTGAGAACTTTGGGAGAGAGCAGCCTCTGTGACCACTGCCAGCTCGTGATGGGTTTGGATTAGCCATGGAATCAGGGCAGGGATGTGGGGAGAGGCACAGGCAGGGCCAGCTCTGCCTTTGCTCTGTCACTGTCCCTGCTCCGTGGGGCTGCACTAATCCCCGCCAGGAAAAGCAGGAGGGAGCTGTGCTTTGATGGAGACAAGGAACGGTTTAGAGGGAATTAGAAGGGATTTGTGTTGGTGGAAGAAAACACAGTAAGCGTGGCTGGCCTGGCCTGGGTCAGGGCACAGGGCCGTGCAGGGGGCTGGCCCTGAGGAGCTGCTGTGATGGCAAGGGGGCTGCTCACCAGAGTTCTCCTCAAAACCACTGTTCCCAGAGATGTATGACTGCTCATGCATCTTAATTACCTCGTAGAAGTTTTATGGTGGCTGGAAGAAGCTTGAGAGGATGAACAAGCAAAGCTCATTTCATCTGGAGATGAGTGAAAATGTCCCAGCATTTATTTAGTATCTCTTCTGTGCTTGAAATTCACCTCCCAGCTTCAGGTTGTCCATCTCTTAGTTCTGCACTGTTTTGAGCTAGCTACAAGAAGAACCCAAAAATGTCTGTTTGCAGGTCTCACTGAAGGCTTCTCCTGGTTAAAGCTTGGTTCCAGTTGGACCATGGAATGGTTGCTGTGGGTGAAAAAGTTGACAGTCTGCTGCTCCCCGTGCAGCATCGTCCCTCCTGGCTGGCAGCTGCCTCTGCTGCATGTGCTGGGGCAGGATGTGGGATGGACAGACTGCAATCCACCACTCTGGGAGCCTCCAGGGGCTCACAGGCATCGTCTGTTCCCCTTGGCTTGCCTGCACAGGAGGCAGAGGCTCCTGATCAGTGCTGATCCCAAGCACTCTGGTTGCTGATGGCCATGGAGAGCATCCTGCTGGCCCTGCAGGTCCTGCCTGTCCCCCCAGCTGTGTCTGCACCAGCAGCTGGCCGAGTTGTTGGAGCAGCTTCACTTCACAGCTCAGAGATCACCAGGACGTGGCAGTGTCTGGAAAAACACGGGCAGGGACCAGGGTGGGCGGGAGCTGACAGCAGCTCAGCATCTCAGCTGCCCCCGGGCTGCTGCACACACCACTGGCACCTCCCAGAGCTCCCAGCCTGTCAGGGAGACCTGTCTGAGCTCCCCGAGGGGTCTGGCAGGACTGGCTCACTCAGAAATCACAGGCTGGTCCTGGCAGGCAGGGATTTGGGATGCAGCTGGACTGCTTTTCTTTTTTATTTGTTTTAATTTATTTTATTTTATTTTTTATTTATTAGTTTTTATTTATTTATTAGTTCTTATTTATTTTATTACATAGAACTCACTATCGAACTCTGAGTTCTATAGTGTTTTATTCTAATAAACTAAAAATGGAGATGCGTTTTTTTTTTTTAATAAGGTTTTTTAAGGATAAATTGTTCCATTAAGAAATGACAGTTAAATTATTTTTCTTTTTAACTTAATAATTAACTATTTGTGGTTTGTAAGGGGTCAGTGTTGTGGTGCAGGGCAGAGTCTGGGGGGTGTCCCAGCTGCTGGACAGTGCTGCACTGCAGAGTTTTCCTCCTGCAAGGAAGGGATGGAGAGGGGCAGGGCAGGAATCTGCCACCAGGGGCCAAACCTGCTGTCCCCAGGGGGGTCTGCACTGAAAGCTCTGACAAGGGGCTTGGAGGTGGCCCTGTGCTCTGCTCTGAGCACGGGGAATGTCCCTGCTCTGCTTCCTGCTGCTCTCAGGCAGCATCTTTGGGAAGAGAAGGACAGGGAGGAAGAGAATAAGGGACAGCACATGTGAGGAAGCAGCAGAGAGAGGGTGCAGAAAAGCTGGTGGAGATGTGGTGGGGGAAGACAAGGGAATCCAATAATTAAAATAATTTCCCCTGATTCTGCAGAAGGGTCAGAATCCTGGTGTGGTTCTCCTCAAGGTCACAAAGCCAAGGCTCCTTTGGAGGAAGTGCAGTCCTGGGATGCTGCTGGGCATCATATTTGACAGAGCCCAGGGGCCTCTGCCTCCCTGAGCAGCCTCCTCTGAGCACTTGTGTCCAGCACAGAGCTGTGACAGAGCTCCAAGGTGACAGAGTGATTTGTCAGTGGCTCTGTCAGATGCTGAGGCCTCGTTCCACTGAGAAGGGATTTTAGGCTGTGACATGCACTCAGATTCCCATTTAGCTGCCAGCTCCAGCTGGCTGCTGTTTTCCGGCTGCTGGAGAATAGGGTGAGGGATGGACTGACCTGTGTTTTATTGGATCTGCCGAATTTTTTAATGATTTATTTGTTGCAGAGAAAACAAACTGGGGCAGGAACTGGGCTGCTCAGATAGACACTTCTTGTTTTTATTGCAGATTGGGCCTGCTGGGGTTCCCTGTGCTTCAGGTTGATGGAGAAAACTTGGCTCTCCTGTCCCACTGGGTGCTGGGCATGCCTTGCTGTGGTTTGTATCAAAATTCTTCAGCTGCATTGCCATGGGATTGCTCTCTAGCACACACACAGCTGTGGAACAGGACCACTGAAACAGGGCTACCTGCAGAGAAGGGTTCTTAGTCCTGTCAGTTTGTGAACAGTGACCAGGAGTTCTTTCAGCCCAGATAAAACAGAGCCAAGGCATCTCCAGCACTGTGAGAGTGCAGATGCTCCTATTCCCATGCAGTTCCATTTACTGGTGTTGCTGTGTCTTGGTGTCTGGCTTTCAACATATCACAGCTAAGAGCAGCAGCAAGACTGCCCTGGGAGATGATGGGCACTGGGAAGGAGCAACAGCCTCTCCCAGCACAGGCTTCTGGGCTTCCCTTCTGTGGGAAAGCTCTGGAAACCCCAGACTTTGGGTTTTGAGGGGTCTTCCCTCTGCCCTCATGCCACAGGGCTGCAGGAGGGTGGGGAGCTGTGGCAGATCAAGGTGCATGGAAGGCTTTTCATGGAATGGCTTCTCTATGGTGAGGACTTCAGAGTCCTTCCCTCCCACGGGGTCTGATGGAGTAAAAGCATCCCTGGGAGGGACCAGATTCTGCCAGCAGGCTCCACAGGAGTGGCCAAGACAGAGCAGGGCCTAAAGCTGACTTTGGGGTGCTACAAGCTGTGCCCAAGGAGGAGCTGGATCTCCAGCACATCCAGCATGCTCAGAGGAGCTCACAGCTGGAACACGCTGTCCTAGAAAACGGCGCACGTTGGTCCCAGAGTCTCCAAGGCTTCGCTCCCATGCAGTGACATCCAGTCACAGGAAAGTGGGACAGGAGAGACCTGGTGACAGCCCTGATGTGGTGCCAGCTCGGCTGGGAGGAAATGACGGGTCTGCCAGCTCCTGTTTGCATGCTGGTCTGAGCCTGGTGTGGGTTTTCCCAACGGAAAAGTCCCCATGGACTTAGAAAAACATGGAGGGGAAGCCAAGGTAGAGAGAATGAAGGCCAGGCTCTCAAGATCGGCCAAATGGTTTATTTTTCTATGCTTAAAAATGTTTCAGATCCTAGTTAAGGACCAATTAAATGATTCGTGTCACTGTGTCTTAATTAAGGTGAAATAGGCTGTGGCTGTTGCTAATGGTGGGCCATGATGGTCTTCCAAAGTGACCTCGATCACCTCTAACCTGCTTGGGGTGGAGCCACCTTGCTGTGGAGGAATTATCTGTCTGAGATGGGATGCTCATCTGCCACACAACTGCCACTTGGTGTGGGAGGGGACTCTTGGATTAAAGCCATACCTGGCAATAATGGCACATTGATTTGCTCTTGGTTCCAGCAGCCCAGGGGTCATGGTGAAGATGGGGGCACCATCCTTGCCCTCATCTCACCCTGTGGTACTCCCTACTCCCCCAGGAACAAATCTCTCCTCCATGTCCTGCTCTTGTTCTGCAAACCAAAACCACCAGGATGCCTTTCAGCTGGGGTAAAACTATACATCCCTAACACTTTTGATCATTAAACTGTTTGAGTTTTATGAATGTGTGGGAAATTGAAGCAGCCCTTCTGCTATTTAGATGGGAGTTCATGCACAGTACTGTTCATTCCATCACTTTTAGCCCAGCTCTGCTTTGGCAGTGCTGACACCAAGAATCCAACGCTGGATTTTTGGTTTGCCACAGGAAAGGGCTGGGCACAGAACACACAGCTGCCTGCTCTGTGGTCATGCCAGTGCAGACCCCATAAATCTATATATTTCAATTATCATAAACAATGCCTTCAGGGAACGCTGCTGACACTTTTCCTTCTGAAACTACGCTTTCTGCTCTTTGTGTGGTTCCAAGGAATTTCCCATGGGATTGTTTTCCAGGGGAGGCAAAGCCAGTGATGGGCAACTAATGTGTTGTCAAGAGCTTGCTGCAATGTCCAGCTGATTTCCCATTCCCCTGCTGTACAAAGAGGCCTTTGCTTGTCTTGATCTTCAGAGATATCCCATGCAGGGATGCTGATGAGTGCCTTGGTAAAAGACAGTGCTCAAAGAAGCTGTAACAAGAGAGGGTCTGGAGGCCTGAGAGGGCCCAGCCAGAGCAGAGCAGTGCTGCAGCCCTCCTGATCGCCACTTTCACCCGGATACATGGAGGCTCCTTAGGCCTTAAGCTGCTGCAAGATGAGGAACCCAGCTCAAAGCCAACTGTATCCTCTTACACAAACACCAGTGCTGGGAATTGCAAGGGATCATGGAGGATTGAGAGTGGCCAACTGAGGGAAGCAGTGAGCTGGGACAGGGACTTGCACGGACAAGGGGCTGGAGGGAGCTGGAAAGGCAGAGCCCGTTGCAAGGAACCTCCCTGGATGCAGTCCTGTGAGAGGTGCTGGGAGATTTTGGATGGAATTCAAGAACAGCACATGTGGAAGTGTTGAAAAGGCACTTGGAGATATGGTTTAGTGGTGAACAGAGTGGTGCTGGGTTAGCAGTTGCACTTGATGATCTTAGAGGTCTTTTGCAAGCTTAATGGTTCTAGGTTTCTGTCTCCTAGCAGGCAAGACTTCTCTTAAATTGAAGTTGAGTGGGGAAATAATCTGCAAAATAGGTGTCAGAAGGGATCTGAAGGGCTCCAATCCAGCCTTCCATCCACAGGTGCCAGATGCAAGGTGCAGCATCAGCTGTATCTCAGGAGAAATTGATGTGAAAAAATTCACATTGCCGGCCACAGTTGTAGAGTTTGTGCAAAGCCATGTGTACAGCCTAAGGATTTGGTCTGATAAGTCAGGGAAGACTTTGGGCATGGGGTAACAGCAAGTTCTGACCTGGGTGAAGCATTTTCCTGGGCTCTGGGATCAGGTGGAAGCTGCCAGGTAGGCTGGAAATGTCTTGAGGTGTGGGGTGGTGATGGTGCTGTTGCGTTGGACACCCTTCTCTTCTGTGCTGGGGTGGAAGAAGTTTGGAGATAGGCTTGTCTGGGGCCCACATGCCCCATCTCTGCACATCGCAGCAGCTTTAACACCAAGCTGGGGCAAGGCTGCAGGACCCCTGCACAGCCCATGTGGGAAGGCAAACTGCTTAGCTCCAGCACCCTGACAGGAGGTAAATCCAGGGCCTTAGCAGAGTTACACCCTTTGGAGTCACAATCCCTCACCAGTGCCTCTTGTGGGGCATCTGCCGAGTCTTTCAGAGGTCTTGAAGAAGTTGGACCAAAAGGTCTCAGCTCTCAGGAAACGCTTGGGCTGATCCTGGTGCTGTGTTCCAGCCCTGACCTGGTGGATGGGCTCCATGCATCCTCTTTTCCCCTCCCTGCTGGCAGTGCCCCCAGCCAGCATTGCCCTGCTCTGGCTGCTCAGGCTGGCCGTGGCAGCCAGCCCTGCCCTTTGCCGGGCTGCAGCTGCCAGACACGGAGCAGATGGCTCCATCTGCACCCAGACATGGCTCTGTCTCCAGGGCTGACATGGGAGACAGGAGGGATGTGTGAACAGCTCCGCGCTCCCTCTGCTGCTGCCTGCCCTCCCACACCTGTGCTGTGGCCACTTAGGACTTGTGAGGGACAAAGCGAGGGGAAAACCTGGGGGATGGCTGAGGAAACAGAGCCCCTTGGGCCCAGGACAGAGGCAGGGGAGGGGAGCACTGAGGGCTGTGCTTGGCAGGGGCTCTGTGTGCAGGGGGTGCTGGTCACACACTGACCCGGGGGAGGCAGCAATCTGTGTCATCTCGCAGCAGGCCCCCTTAAATCTCAGCCTGATTAAGCAGTGGCAATATGGGCCTGATATGAAAGAGCCTTCCCTGAAAAGGGCCGATTGTGTGGGCAGAAATAGCCTGTTTAATTGTTCTCAGGGCCCTGCAGTGGGAGGCACACGAAACCAGCGGATCCTGCCTTCAGCTGAGCAGGAATCTGGAGATGAATAGTGTCCATCAGAGGCTGGTGCTGCTTTGGGTACAGCCCGACCCTGCTGGCCATCCACCTGGGAAAGCTGCATTAGAACACTCAGGGTTTTGTTTTCAACCTCAAGATGTCTGAGGGATTTGGGGAATATCCACTCAGCTTCTGACCTTTTGTTTGTCCTTGAGAAAGCAGTGTGTGGCTTTCCGCGGTGAGGCTATCGACTAAAACAGCTGTGGGGTGCTGGGCCTTGCAGGTGGCACTGCTGGAGGAGGAGGAGGTGGCGTTGATAGGTCTTGGGAACAGTTCCTCCTGGATTCCTGTGCTAGATTTTAGACCCACTTGCAAATGTGGCCAGTGGTTTTCCACCGACACATTTGCCGAGAGCTGTGTCAGAGCAGGTCTGGAAAGAGTTTGATACTGAGACATCTGATGAAAAACTGCTGTGTGTAGTTACGTCAGAGTTATTTATTCATTGCATAGAGATAAAAGCTTTTTTGATGGAGTGCAGTCATCTTAGCTTGTGGCTGTTGTTTTTCTTAGTTTCTTGTATATTTTAGGAATCTAATTAATTATAGGGAGTGATTGATGCTCTGAAAAAATACACTTCAAGCTGAGCTGCAGTTTTCTTCATGATTTCTTTGACTTGATACTCAGAAAGCAATAAGCCAGGACCTACCTTGGCAGCAGGTCTTCAGTATTCAACAGGCAAGCATAAAACATTGTCAATTGCAAGTAGAGCAAGAGAGGGAGCAAAGCTTTGGGTAGAGCAGGCATATCCAGAGGGAGCTCAGCAATGCCTCAGGACAGGTCAGAGGGGGTTGTTTGAGCCCCTCTTAGCTGATACTCTTGCCTCCCTGAGGAGCATTGCCCTGGACTGCTTGGGCATGTAGGTTGAGGAGTCCCCCATGTCCTTGGAGGGGTTTAGTTTGAGATCCCAAACTTATTTTGATGCAGAGACAAGGATCCTCTGTCTGGCAGGGGGAAGCTCCTTCCTCCTTTTGAGTAATGTTGGGCTCACCTGCTTCATTCCCCAAGACCCTTAAAGCCCTCTAGAGCCAGATGGGCAATTCCAATATCTATTTTGGGATTTAGATGATGCTGTGTCCTGCTGAGGGACCCTGCATTCCATGCAGATGCCAGCTGTCACTTTCAGGCATGGTGGCCCAGCCCTCTGGGCTTTTGCTGAGGGATGCAGGCTGTGCTGAGCTTGCAGCACTGGAGGCCAGCTGGGCTACCTGGCCTGCAGGAGCTGCAAAGCCACTCTGGCCTCGTTATTTCTCTTTGTTCCCTCTGCCCTGGAGAGAGGCTGAGCACCAGCAGGGCTTGATTGCTGTGACCATTTGGGCTACTCAGAATCTGGTGGGTGTCACTACCCCTGAGTGTTTCTAGGACCTGATAATCCCACCCCAAACACACCTTTCTAACAGCCCTGTTATGGTCACATCTTCTCAGCCCCCTCTGTCTTCTCCACATGTGCTGACCACCCCTGCCTGCACCCAGCCTACCTGCCCTTGCTGCCTGCCCAAATCTCTGTGCAGCTTATCACTGCCAGCATCTCCTGACAGATTGGCAGAATCTGCAAAATGAAAATCCCTTCTACCACATTTTTTGGTTTTGCCACCAAATCTTTGAGCCAAGAGCCTGGAGCTGCTTCTACTGCCCTGCGTGTGCTCGGTGACCTGGAGGGGACCTAGCCAAGTGTTTCCTTGGTAGTTCCCAGGCTGTTCATCCTCTCATCTAAGTGCTCTTACAAAAATGACCTGGTCCTGAGCAGCTGGAGGAGTTCAGCTGTGAGATTGATGTCTGCCCCCATCTCTTTCCTTTCTTTCAGACTGTGCTGCTCTGGGAGGAGAGAGCAGCTCTTGGAGGACACTAGTCCTGAGGAAGCCTGTTGGATAACCACAGCTCATTGGACAGCCCCAATCCCAAATCCTCCTGTTTGTAAAATAGGCAGCAGGCTGTAGCTGGGATGAGTGAGAGGGAGGAGGTGAGTTCCTGGCAGGAGGACAGCCAGCAGCTCAAGGACCTGGGAACCAGCTGCTGTTTCCTTGGGACCCTGTGGGGTTTTGCTGTAAACAGAAGGAGCTGCCCCACGGAGAAGGGGCTCAGGAGACCGTGACCCCATAAATCTGTGGGATTGTCATTCACCTTTCTGGACCACACCTGAGCTGCTCATCTGGTGTCTCAGTGCACTGGGTGCATGTTTGGAGAGATGTACCCAACCTGTTCATTTGCCCAGACGCTGGACTGTACTAACAGCCTCAATGACAGGAGATTTTGGCAGCCCTTCCTCCCCATTTCTCTAAACTCAGTGCCCATCTCTTTATTTCCTCTTCCATTTCTTGTCTCATGTATGACTGCCTAGCTGAGATCACACCATGATGGGCCTTTGCCTTGATTCCAGGGTGGATAATAGAACATCCAGCATCTGATTGAATTTTTGCAGGGATTTGAGTTCTCTGGGAAAACTCCCTGGAGAGATGCTCAGCTTAATCATGATTAAGGCCAACAAAAATCTGGTGGCTGATCCTCTGAGAAAAGAGGGGCTGTGCTTGATGAATAAGTGAACCTGGGACATCTGCTGGAAACTGAGAGGTTTTGGGGGTCTTGCTTGGTCTGCTTTCACCACCTGGGCTGTCCCACACTGGGAGACCTGCTGGAAATGCTGGTGTTGATGAGGGTGCTTCAATCTGCAGAAGGCTCCATCTATTCCACAAGGTGTCATGGTTTTCTCTTTAATATCCTCGGGATTGTTTTCAGGCTGGGGATGTGTGTGGAAGGAAGAGCCTGAGGATGCAGATGGAATGGAAGAAAATCTAAGTGATTAAGCGGCTGTAGATGAGTGGAGATATGGCTTAAGAGATTGATGGCCGCCCGCTGGGTGGAGAGATGGAAGGGAAGATTGGATTCACATGCAGCAGGATTGCAAATCTGCCCTCCCTTCCCATGCTAAATTGCATTTGTTACTGGTTTTTAGCCTTCCCCTGGGTAAACTTCCTCATGGCTCTGCAGCACACCTTTATGGCCACATCTGCTGTTTCCACCTCCCAGACTCTCTGGTCTGTTCTGGGGGAAAAGCCTATAAAATAAACCTCGTGCAGCCACACAAGCTGTTTGCTGCGCTGGTGTTTTCTTTGGCTGTGTGAGTGCAACGAGTTCTGGTGTGTGCATGACTGCCTGGGTCAGGAGGGAGGGAAAGTTGCAGTAAAAAATGCATGAAGCATCAGTGTGTACCCCTGCAGATGCAACAGTTTTGACTTTCTTACAAGAGCAGTTTCTGGAGGCAGAAGCTGTGGCTCTCTGACCAGCTCTGTGCTCACCCTGAGCAGGGTGAACACCCAGTGACTCGACAGGACTGGACTTGATGTGATTAACGAGCTGTACCCGGAGTAAATTCCTCCGTCCCTGCCTCGGTGGTGCTTTACACACCCTGCAGGGATGAGCGAGCGTGGGAGGGGAGCCGGCGGGTGCTGCAGGGACCCGTGGGGATGGGGCTGCTGGAGCTGGGCTGGAGGGGAGGGGGCCAGGCTGGGGCGGTCTGTGCCCCACAGCACCCGGGGTGGGGGAACCAGTGGCCCCCGAGCGCTTGTTGTCCCCCACTAGGTGGCACTGGGAGCCCTGCGATGTGTCCCTGTCCCCCGGCACAGCCTGGCTGCCCCTGCCCCACTCAGGGCACAGAGGGACCCGCGCACGGCGCTCCAGCCCGTTCCCACCGGGAGCTGAGCATCATCGGGGAGCTGGGGTGACACGGTGCCAGTCATCCCAGCAACGAGTGATTCCCACATGTCCTGTGCTTCGCATGCTCACCTGGCCACTCCGGGAGTCATTGCAGTGTCTCCCGTGGAATTGGTGGCCTCAAAAGCCTGGTGGCAGTCAGAGCCTGGCATGTGCAAGAGCCAGGGCATCACTGCCAAGTGGTGAGAGCCACACGGGGAGCCACTGCCACTGCTCATCTCCTGCAGGGTGTCACTGCACTGCCCATCTCCTGCAGGGTGTCACTGGTGTCACTGTCACTGCACTGCTCATCTCCTGAAAGGTGTCACTGCACTGCCCATCTCCTGCAGGGTGTCACTGGTGTCACTGTCACTGCACTGCTCATCTCCTGAAAGGTGTCACTGCACTGCCCATCTCCTGCTGGGTGTCACTGCATCCCAGCATCCTGCAGGGTGTCACTGCACTGCCCATCTCCTGCTGGGTGTCACTGGTGTCACTGTCACTGCACTGCTCATCTCCTGAAAGGTGTCACTGCAGTGCCCATCTCCCGCTGGGTGTCACTGGTGTCGCTGTCGTCACTGTCACTGCAGTGCCCATCTCCCGCTGGGTGTCACTGCATCCCAGTGTCCTGCAGGGTTTGCAGTGTCATGTGTCCCGTACTGGGAGCCACTGCATCCCCAGTGTCCTGCTGGGAGCTGGGCTCTCACTGGCAGCTCTTGTTCTGCTGGCAGCTGGGCTGTCCTGGTGGGACACCACGCACTGTTCTGCTCTGCCTTGCTGGGTCAGTGCCTTTTGCACACATTCTGCTGGCCTGTGGGATGTCACACACTGGTTCTGCCCTGCCAGGAGCTGTTGTGCTGCCTGTGTCCTGCTGGAGCTGGGGTGTCACCTGGCACTGCTGGGACCAGCTGATCCCTTGTGCTTTACTGGGAGCAGGTGCCTGTAATGGGGGCTCAGCCCCACTGGGAGCTGGGGTCAGTTCAGCACATCATCCTGCTGGCAGTCAGGGCTGGGGGCTGGTCCGTGCCCCATTAGCCCTGTCTGGCTGGGACAGCACATCACAGGCTGGCCATGTCACATTGTTCCCTCCTCTCTGTGCCAGGCTGTCACACAGAGCCCACTGCCCCAGTCTGGCCTTCTCCCAGCCAGTCCAGCAGAGCTCCTGCTCCTGGGATAGGGATCAGGGACACCCAGCCACAGCTTGCTCTGCTGAAGGTCCCTGTCTGCAGCAGGCACTGGGATGTTGTGGCACTGTGATTATTTTAATTAATTTATTTGAAATATCTGTAGTGCTGAGAATGAAATGGCATTAAATGAGCACATCCCACATCCCTCCCATCCTCTGCTGCAGTTCCCAGCAGCAGCATCAGGATTACAGATCTCTCCCTGCCCGTCCCAGTGCCCGTGTCTGTCTGTCTCTCCACCCTGTCTCTGGATCCTGCCCTGACAGCCCTGCTGGCTCAGCACTGTGGCTGCATCCTGCAGTGTGTGGGGCTTCCCCAGCCCTGGGGGATCCTCTGGGTTCCGCTGTGGGCCCAGCACTCCCCACAGTGTGAGTGGGAAGGGAGGGTGAGCGTGTTACTCTTTCTCACACAGGGAAGGTTGAGTTCTTCAGGTTGGTGTCCCAAGGACACGGCCCTGGGCTGATGAGAGGGGCTGGCAGGATGTGCAGGCAGCTCAGGGAGGTGGCAGCTCTGCAAGGGGCTGCCAGGCATTGCTCTTCCACACGTGGCTGAGCTCCTGGGCCAGGGGAGTCTGCAGCCTTGGCAGGTTATTTGTTTGCAGTGGGAGAGACAGGGAAAGCAGGGATCTGTGTCCTCAGTACTGACAGCCTCTGGATGAATCCCACAGTGGAATGGGGGGTGGATGGAAGGTAAAAGTGTGATAACTTGAGGGCTGAGATAAAGGCTGTAGTAATCAAAGCAAAAGCCACACATGTGAGCAAAGCAAAGCAAGGAATTAATTCACTGCTTCCCATTGCTGGCAGGTGTTCAGCCATCCCCAGGAGAGCAGGGCTCCATCACACCTAACAGTGGCTTAGGAAAACAAGTGCTGTAACTGTGAACATCACCCTCTTCCTGCCTCTTCACCCTGCTTCCTATGCTGAGCGTGGTGCTCTGTGCTCTGGGATCTCCCCTGTGCCCCCTGGGATTGCTGTCCTGGCTGTGTCCTCTCCTGTGCCCCCTCAGCCTGCTCCCTGCAGGAGGAACACCTCGACACCGTGCCAGCACTGCTCAGCAGTCTCAAACAGCCCAGCACTGAACTGTTTCCAGCACAAACCCAAAGCACAGCCCTACACCAGCTACTGTGAAGAAAATTGATGCTAGCCCAGCCAAAACTGGGGAATATCAAGAAATAAACGACCTCTCTCCTCCTCAGTTATCTTCTTTTGTTTTTCCTTCATTGCCAAACAATCACGAAGCCCTGTGCAGAACTGTTATGCACCAGGGTCTGTAAGATGTGAGGTGGTTGGAGTCTCTCTGTTCAGCTGGAGCCCTGGGTAACCTGTGCCACCTGATGGTGTGGACTGAATAGAAAAGTGATGGTTATGCTAACTTCAATGTTCCTTTCATTGTTTGCCCAGTTAATTTGCTTTTTTTCTCCACCAAGCAGTACTATCCACTTTTGCTTCTACCTTATGCTGACTAGACCCAAGTGTAACAACCTTTTGCCACCCCTGGAATGAATGCAGGAGCTGGAATGCTGGTTTGAGCTCAGCTTTCTGTTGCATAGCTGTTTCCAATTCTCCAGTGAGCTTTTATTTGCTAAACGAGCAGCAGTCGCAGAGTGCACACGCGGTGACCCCGCCCAGGTGACCGCAGCTGCCCGGTGCTTTTACCTTGAGGTCACCCTCAGCTCAGACTAGATTTTCAGTGGTGGCTGGTGAAGCTCTGCAGATCCTATTAGCAGCCTCTGGAGCTGGGAGAGCCCTGTGTGTGCAGAGCAGCAGCCTCTGAGAGAGCAGCTCAGGTAGGTTCTGATGTGCCCGAGGCAATAGAGGAAGACTAAGGTGACAGAGAGTGGGTCCTCTGTAAAAATGTTGCCTGTTGTGGCTAAAACCAGCCCTTGGAGGGATGTTGCAAGTCACGGCCGGGCTGCTTAAACGTGCTCAGGTTGTCACTAGAGGGAGCAGCATGTGATTTTTTGCAGCCTCTGAGAGAGCAGCTCAGGTAGGTTCTGATGTGCCCGAGGCAATAGAGGAAGACTAAGGTGACAGAGAGTGGGTCCTCTGTAAAAATGTTGCCTGTTGTGGCTAAAACCAGCCCTTGGAGGGATGTTGCAAGTCACGGCCGGGCTGCTTAAACGTGCTCAGGTTGTCACTAGAGGGAGCAGCATGTGATTTTTTTTTTTTCTTTTCCTAAATCTTGAAAAAATGACAGGATGCAGAGACTCAGCTGGTGGAATGGTTTGGCAGCAGGGATGTAGGAGAGATGCTGCAGTACCTTTGGCTTAATAAAATATGTGTTTGTGTAGTGCAAGGGTATCTCCTGTGCCACTCAGCCAGCAGGGTCTGGGGGGAGAGGCAGCAGTGAAGCACTTCATAAAGCTCAGTTTGCTAAATCGACTTCTTGGCTCTCCCTTTGGCTTTGGACGTGCCAAGGTTTGAAGGTGGACAGGGCCCTGCCAAGTGCAGGCACTGTGTGCCCTGCAGGGGAGAGGGCTGGAGTGGCAGGGATGTGGGATTTAGTTGGCTTTGCTGCTCCTGTGAATTAACTGGGCTTGCTGTGTCTGTCAGGGGCCTGCTCTGACGCAAGCAGCTGCTGGAGGTCTCCAGGAGCTCTCAGCTCCCAGATCTGGTACCACTGCAGGGCTGAGCAGCGCCTCTGTGCCCATCAGAGGTACCTCCCAGGCCCAGGGTCTAAATACAAGATGAGAAGCAAGGGATTAAGAGACAAAGCAAGGAAACAAAGAGCCCATAATGGTATCCTGCCTTGCCTTGAATTGGACAATTCCCCTATGACTAGTTGGTGGGCAGAGGATTACTCAGTGGGTGGAAAGGGGTCTGGAGTCAGTCCTGTGGACTTCATTCCCTCATTTGTAAAATGATGTTGTGAACATCTGGCTCACACATGGAGCGTGACACTTGGCTCACAGAGGCATATAAATGTTTTCAGATCCTTGAATGGCTGTTGCTGAAATGCGAGGGATCATCGTTAATGAAGTCTGCAATAACACTGACGGAGCGTTTGTGTTCGCTGCAATTTGTAACCATGTTCTAACACTTGTTAACGAATGCTATTGTGGGCTGCAGTGTGACCAAGGAACACTTGAGGATAAACAGGACCAAGTGGTTGTTCCTGGTTTGTGCTGTTATTTATCACTGCAGGTGGTGAAACATGTCCTGTCGTGCAGCAGGGCTTTAAATGGGTGAGCACGGTGAGAGGGGAGACTCAGCTACCGTGACTTCCTCTGTGGTTTTTCCATCTGCTCCACTCACACAGGCAAATCCCTCCATTGCCTGGTGTAAGTAGGGTGGCAGGGAGCTGAACATCCATGTGACATCAGGAAAATCCAGCTGGTGGGCTGGAGGTTTGTTTTAGACAACGCAGCTTGGAGTAGTGACATTCTCAGACACGTGCTGGGATTGTTGGGGCTGTCCTGTGCAGGATCAGGAGTTGAACTGGGATTGTTGGGATTGTTTTGCTTGTCCTGTGCAGGATCAGGAGCTGAGCTGGCATTGTTGGGGCTGTCCTGTGCAGGAGCAGGAGCTGATCTGGGAGTGTTGGGATTGTTGGGGCTGCCCTGTGCAGGATTGGGAGTTGAACTGGGATTGTTGGGGCTGCCCTGTGCAGGATTGGGAGTTGAACTGGGATTGTTGGGGCTGCCCTGTGCAGGATTGGGAGTTGAACTGGGATTGTTGGGGCTGCCCTGTGCAGGATTGGGAGTTGAACTGGGATTGTTGGGGCTGCCCTGTGCAGGATTGGGAGTTGAACTGGGATTGTTGGGGCTGCCCTGTGCAGGATTGGGAGTTGAACTGGGATTGTTGGGGCTGCCCTGTGCAGGATTGGGAGTTGAACTGGGATTGTTGGGGCTGCCCTGTGCAGGATTGGGAGTTGAACTGGGATTGTTGGGGCTGCCCTGTGCAGGATTGGGAGTTGAACTGGGATTGTTGGGGCTGCCCTGTGCAGGATTGGGAGTTGAACTGGGATTGTTGGGGCTGCCCTGTGCAGGATTGGGAGTTGAACTGGGATTGTTGGGGCTGCCCTGTGCAGGATTGGGAGTTGAACTGGGATTGTTGGGGCTGCCCTGTGCAGGATTGGGAGTTGAACTGGGATTGTTGGGGCTGCCCTGTGCAGGATTGGGAGTTGAACTGGGATTGTTGGGGCTGCCCTGTGCAGGATTGGGAGTTGAACTGGGATTGTTGGGGCTGTCCTGTGCAGGATCAGGAGTGGAACTGGGGTTGTTGGGGCTGTCCTGTGCAGGATCAAGAGTTGAACTGGGATTGTTGGGGTTGTTGGTGTCGTCCTGTGCAGGACCAGGAGCTGAACTTGCTGATCCTTGTGGGTCCCTCCCAGTGCAGGGCATTCCATGATTGTGTGAATGCAGCTACTCTCCACCAAGAGACCTCACCTAGGTGAGGACATGAAGAAGCAGCAAATGTGCAAAGTCAAAAGCAGAGGACTGAGATTAATCAACACCTGCATGGATGAGCAGTTTGTAGCTGCAGCAGACATACAAAGGAAGCAGACAAGAGGCAGAGGCAGATGATCTAGGAGGAGTACAGAGCTGCTGTCGGGTTTTGCAGGGATAAGATGACCTGGAGTTGAATCAGGTGAGGAGTGTGAAGGGTGACAGAAATGATTCTGCAAGTACCTAAACAGCAAAGGGGAGAGTAGGCTCAGTGTGGCCCTGCTGCTGAACAATGCCAGGGACCTGGTGACAACAGCCCTGGAAAAGCTGAGGTACTTGGTGCCTTCTTTAGTTTTGTTGAGATCAGGATTCAGCAATCACAAACCCCTGAGTCCAGGGAAATGTCTGGAGCAAGGAGGGCTAACCCTCAGGCTCAGACCACTTAAACAAATTGGGCTCCAAAGTGTTTAGGCTGAGCAAAAGCTGAGAAGCTGGGACTGGTCAGGCTGGAGGAGAGAGGGCTCAGGGCCACCTTATCCATGTTTTAGATGCCTGATGGGAGGCAGTGAGGAGGAAGGAGGTGGACTCTTCTCAGCAGTGTCCAGTGACAGACCAGAGGCACTGGGCACCCAGGAGGTTCCACCTGGAGAGAATGAAAGCCTTTCCTGTTGTGCGAGTGACCAAACTCTGGCACGACTTCCCCAGAGAGGATGTGGAGTCTCCATCTCTGGAGTTATTTAAAACCATGGGGACTCCTGCCACTCGTCCCCTGTGTCCAACAGTGGATATGGATCCTGTGCAGGCTGTGACCCACAATTCCTTCTAGACCCTTCTTTGTCTCTTCTCTGCCCATGGGGATAACTGCCTTGACTCACTTGTTCCTTATTTCTTTTCCTGACTGCATCTCCCAAGCCCTTGAGATTGGTCTGAATCCAATGCCTGTCCTGTGATATTCTGGCAGCTTCTTCTGTGGTGAATCAATCCTTGTTTGTTATCTGGCTGGGAGGAGAAAGGCTGGTTAGGATTGACCCAAACTTCATCCCGTGATCTCTCACTTGATTCATCCTCCATCAGACAGCAAGACATTTGTGTCTGTTCTCTGAACATGTCTTCTCTAGATGTTTTCCCATCATATGGACATTGAAGCTCCCTTAAATACCCTAGGAGACTGTCACCATCAAATGTCACAAGTATTACTAACATCAAGAAGTGATAACCATTGTTTTTTCTTCATCTACCAAGTTCTTTTCCCTGGCTATGCAGAGAGCTGGGCTGTCTGAAGGAGTTGTGTTTGTTCCTGCACCCTTCCTTGCATCTCATGCTTGTGGTAATGAAAGCCAATCTAATGGGTCTGTATAGGCCCAGATTTTATTTTCTTCCATTTCTTCCTATTTTTCATTTGCCCTCTCTGTGACCTTCTAAGCCTGCTTGGTTGTCTCTGGAGCCCAAACCCCAGAAATCTGCATCAGTGCCCTAGGATAAGCTTGTCAGGCACATCTCATTGGAAACCCTTCCCACAGAAGAGCACTCCATGCTCTGCTCCTGCTGTGTCTGAGGGTTAAATCTTGTCTTCTTGCAGACACTAATAAACAGCTGTGCTGCACCTGCTGCTGCTGCTGTCTCACAGTGGTCTTTGTGACCTTCGTCATGTATCCCAGACAGCTGATCTGAGCTTTCCAGCTCTGGGAGGTGGACATGTCATGTCTCTCTCTCTCTCTCAGCTGATGGACTAAGAACAGTTTTCCACCCTCCCTGTTCCTCCAGAGCTCAGCGTCTTGCCCTTTCAGTTTTGTCTGTTTGTGCTGCTGAGATTGCTTTTAGCTGGTGGTTGGAATCCAGCCTGGAGTTGATTCCTTCTTCAGCACTCCACAAGGATCTCATGGTTCAGTTCTTTTGGACCCTACCTTTCCCTCCTGCCTTGCCCTGGCAGCCAGAGAGCTTGTTCAAGGCCCTGTTCTCCACCAAACCAGCAGATCTGTTGCTGCTTTTTATTCCTGTAGTTCAGCCTTCCAGGACACTCATAACAAAGCTCAGGGCTTATGGTTTTCTGCCTTTCTAAAATCAGTGTTTTAACTTTTCTGGTGCCCTTCTGAAGGCTCCTCAACCCTTTTGTCTCCTCACTCTCACCCATGTTGCCTTCCATGTTTGTGTTCTCCCCAGCCCTCCACACTGAGTCACTGCTGAGTGTGGGTCTGCAGTGTTCCTGTCCCACAGATCCTCCTCAGTGTGTTCCAGATTGTCCTTTTGTCCCCACAGCTGCTTCTTTGCACTGCTGGCACTTTCTGTAGGCCTGAGTTTTCTGTTCTCCCTGCAGCCCATGCCTGTGTCCTCACAGCACACAAACAGCATCCCTCATTCTTCCAGAACAGGCTGATACTTTTCTGGTTCAGTTTGAGTTCTCCCAAACAATCTGTTGCCCCTAGTAAATCACAATTCTGATCACTTCTAAAGTTCTCCTGTTTATTTTTAGCTGGCATCTCCAGGGCATTTGGCAAAGTGATGCAAGGTTCCTTCTGCTCCTTCTGTGCCGTGTGGGACTCCTCCATCAGCCTTTTCCTGCTGTCTGGACCTGTTGTACTACTGCTACAGCCACCCATGCAAAACTCTTCAACTTTTTAATTTTTTTTAAACATTTTTTGATCCTATTATCCTTTGTATGAGGAATACTTGAAAGTTCTCCCCTCCCTGGCTTACCCTGTGGAATGTAGTGGCTGCTGTAGAGCTGGCACACATCACTCCCCAAGACCATGGTCCTTTCACTGACCAGATGACCTGCAGGATATTTGGGCTCCTTGTAGGAATCTTCTCAATGGTCCAGAGGAGCTCAAGGTCCCTCTAACCGAGCTGGGGCATGGCAGGACACCTGACATGAAGATGTCTGGATCATGTGGCACAGTCATGGACCCTGGCTGGCATGGCAGGGCTGTGGAGAAGCCCTTCATCCAAGAAATCCATACAAAGACAGCTGGAGCGTTTTTCCTTGCATTGGTGCTCCTGTTTTTAATTCAGTGTGGTGGATATGAGGCTGGGATGAAGGGATGTTCAGCTCTGTGGGATTAGCAAAGACATGAGCTGCTGTGCTGCTGGTAGTGGGTCAGAAAGGCTGCTCTATTGTATGTGGAGGGAGTAGAGACCATAAAAATCCTTCTCTTTTTCCTGTCTGTACTTTTTCCTTGAAAACCTGCTGGGCCAGGCAGGGATACTCTGTGAGAGGATACCCAGACCAGAATCCTAGAGAGGGGTGATTACAGGGCATCTCATAATTTGCATCTTGGACACAGTGGAGACTGGAATATTGGTGGCACCCCTGTACTACCAGGATGCAGCACAATGTGCAGTTCTTGTGTGCCAGCAGGTGGATTTAGAAGTCCAGTCTGTGTCACCACAGCCAAAGACTCACAGGGGATGGAGCTGTGTCCCAGGGATGTCCATCTTGTGCCACTGCCTTGCTTTCTTCAGAAGGATTTCCTTCCTTTGAAGTCATTCATCCCTTGGAGCAGAACTTTTCTACTTGCTTTGAGTTTCCTCTTATTTCATGAGCACTTAATGCATTCTCCTTCCGGGATGCCAAGCAAATTTAAAGTATGCCCATTTAGCTTGCTAGGATGACTCGAGCCAATAGATTTTCTCTTATTCCATTAGACCATTTCGCTCCCTGCCCTTTCCTTCTTCCTTGATTGAAAGCTTCTGAACCCTTCTTGCAGTTTTCAGTCCATCACTTTCTTTGTCTCTGTGTGACATCCTGTTCTCTGTGATGGTGGATCTGACCCTGACCTGACTCCACATGAAGAGAATTTCTGCCCTTTTATTGGTTCCTCTCCCTCTAAGGGACCCAGTTACTTTCAGCACTGCTTTGGCTGCATACATCACTGAGTTCCTGGGCATGAGAGCATCTAATAATGATAATAAATGTGTAAAAGAGGACTGGTATTTTAGTATACGTGTGAGTGATGAACTTTTGTTTGGCTCTCAAGGTGGTTGGAGATGTGGTTTGTGTTCCACCACGAGCCATGGAAGTCTAGAGAAGCCACTACCCAGGGCCAGGGAGGAGGATGAAGCTGCAGAGGAGATTCTGTGATGAAAGGAGACCACTGGCTGGGACAGTGCTAGAACAGGCCCTTCCCAGCATCTCCACAGCTCCTCACTGCACGCTGCTGATGCTCTTTGCAGTGTGAGCTGGAGGGGTTAACACAGTACCCTGAGCTGCTCCAAAGCAGTGTGAGTGATAATGCAGCTCTCCTGACATCCTTAACCATAGACCTGAGATCAGGGCACCTTCCCTGCAGTCAGACCTGGGGATTGCTGGTACCAGCCACAGGTTATAAACTAATTCTGGCAGTTGGCCATAAAACTGCTCCTTCCCCTGAGACATGGAGGCGTCTGGTGTCAGCCTGACACAAA
This sequence comes from Geospiza fortis, assembly GCF_000277835.1. Lineage (NCBI taxonomy): Eukaryota > Metazoa > Chordata > Aves > Passeriformes > Thraupidae > Geospiza > Geospiza fortis. The sequence goes on from NW_005054386.1 coordinate 296,504, forward strand.
CCATTTGAGCAGGGAAAGGCCTCTCTCCTGGTGGGATTGCAGAAGCTCTTAGTGAAGCCAGGGGTGTAGAGAGAGGGGCTCATAACCCTGTGCTAATAAATATTAAATGCCTGTTATCAGGCCTGGCATTTGCTTTGTGGCTCCAGCTTTTTTGCCTGCTTTGGAGGTTATCCACTGAAGGCAACAGGTTTATCAGCAAGTTCAAGCATGTTTGGACTGCAAGGTCTCTCCTGGTGTCTGGCACGTGAAATTATCCTAATCTGCCTTTAATATCCCAGCCTGTACTCTGGGTTCCATGACACACAATCTGTGCCCTGGTTTGGGTTACTGCTGCTCACAAAGGGCTTTAATCCTCTCTCTCCATCTCTGTAAACATTGCAGTGTGCTCAGTCCCCCCATCAGTGCAGGGTGCCCCAGCCTGGGGGCTCTCATGGCAGCAGAGTGAGGGGCTGTGCTTTCAGGGTGAGTGGCAGCCCACAAATGAACGTGGTGATGTTTCATCCTGTGCTGCCCCAGTGCTGGTGGCAGAGACCTGTGGAGCTGTGGCCTTCCACCCCAGGAGGGTGGGATGGGGGTCAGCAGAGGCCCCAGGGATGTGGGGATCTCCATCACTGGGGTGCAGGAGGGGCAGCAAGGCTGCTGCAACGTGAGCAATCTGAAATTCAAAGAGGCAGTTCCTCTCTGGAACGCCTCTCCTGAGCCCTGAATCACCGTGTGCTTGTGGATAACAACAGGAGTGTTGCCAGAATAGAAAATGAAGGATCAACCTCCTTCTGACCTCTTGGCTCTGAGATGTTGAGCAGCACCCTGCTCAGGCAGTTCATTTACCTGTGTGCTCCCAGGGAATGCAGCTTCACTTCTCATCTCCAAACCAGGGACTGAGACCACTGTGGTGGTTGCTGTTGGTCCCCCTCATTTCAGCAGCTTAAAAAAAGGAAACCAGGTGGAAAAGATCATATTTTTTATAAGATTTTGTTATTTGGGTTTGTTTTTCTTTCCCTGCCTTACTGGCACAAGAAGGCAAAACAAACCAGTCTGGAGAGTGGCAAGGTGACTTTTCAAAACCCAAACAAAGTGACAGAACCCCACCAAGGCTAACAGGACGCTAGAGCAGCTTCCTGTCTGAACGTGACTGTGCTTGTCTGTGGCACAGCACCTGGAAAGGATTTTCATTGTTTTCCCTTCTATCTGCTGTCAAGGAAGATGGTATTCTTGTTTTGCTCCATCTCAGGGTGTGCAGCTCTAGGAATGCTTGGGAGAGCTCTCCCCTCACTGCCAAGGCAGCAGTGGTGGCTCCCAGCTCAGCCCAGAGCTGCTCAATGTGCTCTGTTGGGAGGATCAGTGGCTCCTAGGGCTCTCCATCAGGAGCAAATGCTCCCAGACAGGGCCAGGAGCCCACTGGAACAGACAGAGCCAGTTCAGAAATGACTCTGTGCTCTGCCAGAAGGGTTCAGTTGGGATAATTGCACCAGATCGTTAGAGAACAATGGGAGTGGAAAGTACAGATTAAAGCACCTCTATTTCTACTGTGTGTGTTATGCACAGAAGGGAGATAACAGTGTCAGAGGGACTCTGGAACAAAATGCTTTTCAGACTGGCTGTGGGCAGCAGAATATTTGGACAGATCTGCTCAGAGATCCAGACTGGTTTGAGCCCAAAAAGGGACTTTTTGGAGCTGGTCAGGTGGGTAAGAGCTTTGTCCTTTTCTCCCAACACTGACACTTTGCTGTTGCTGTTTATTCCAGGAGGTGAACAACCAAAACTTGAGTTGTTTAATGCACTCAAGATCTGGTTTCTTGTTTGTTTGCTGGACACCCTCTGCCCAGCGGGTAGAACAGAGTGAGATGTCTCCAGCTGGTTGTCAAGGTGCTCTCAGTATTTGCTTTTGTCCCTTCCCACGAGCTCCTCCTCCCCAGCACAGTCCTACACTGTGGGTGTGAGGAAGGGTTTGGGGTCCTGTGTCTCTCATCAGGAAGAACCCTAACTGTGTGGAACAGAGGAGGGTCTGGCTGTCTCATCAGGAGATGGCAGGACATGCATGAAGCACTTTACAGTCCTCCTGCAAGGAAGCCTGGATTTATCTCAAGCTAAAGCATAGCTCAGCCATTAAATTACAAACCAGAAACAGAGTCCAAGGCCTGAAGAACGTGTTTATATGTGCTCTGGTGGGAGGGACATGGCGCTGGTGCTCTGGCATGGAGGGTGACACCTGTGTTTCTCCCCTACCAGCTCATCCTTATGTAAGACACAGGCAATGGTGAAGAAGACTTTGATTGTCCTTAGTTCTTGTTTCCAGGCCTGTCTTCTGCTCCTGGCTCCTCCCCACACCCCAGATGCAGCAGCTTGGAGGGGAACACATATCTGCTTGCCTGGTGTGCTGCCTGCAGGAGAGCTCTGCCTGCTTGTTGGGCCTCCTGCAACATTCACATGCCCAGCCAGCATCTTCTTCAACGCCTCTTTAGCCTTGTCTGCTGCCCAGGGCTCCCTGGTGGCACCTCCTGGGGCGTTGCTGGCAGATCACAGGGCTCAGGTTGTCTCTTCCCATGGGATTTCCTGGGCATTCTGCAGACACCTGTGCAGGGGATGAGTCTCAGTTCATTCTCGGAGATAGAAAGAAAACCCTGTGCATGTCCTGCTGAGCTGGGAGATGTCTCAGGGCTCTGTCTGTTACCTCAGGTGCTGAGCTGTGTTTGTTCATCGGGTACCACATGAGGTACAGTGCAAGGGAGATAGGGATGAGCTTTACTGCAGGATTTGTCTCTTCAGGCCACTCCAAAGGGCACAAGGAGTTCCAGAAGCTCCCAGGTCATTACAGTGGGGGGGAAATCTGTACTCCTGAGGGCTGGATAAATTATTTCTGCTTTAGCTCACCTCAGGAGTCTTTTGCTCTGACCAAAAGAAGAAGCTGTGTCCCATACAAACAGGTCTTGACCAATCTCTTATTTCAAGGCAAAGGAGGAGTCAGCTGTGAAGAAGGAATGTCTGAGGATCTGGAATTCAGGATGGCATGGACCACTGAGGACTGGCTAGCCAGGAAGAAGCAGCACAGGGAAAACCTGCCCCAGCTTTCCAGTGCCAAATTCAATGGAGTGACAGCATGCCAGCAGAGAGGACACAAACTCTTCTTGGTCCATGTGGTCCTGAGATTTCTAGTTACATTCAGTTGGCCTGTGAGCACAAAAATTATGTCATGGTAAAGGAATTGCTAGACCAGAACTGCCTCCTCATGTGAAGTTATTTAAGCATATCTTATGATATATTTTTATGTGCTGGTAATTATCATCTATACCCAGATTGCCCTACTTATGCTTTCCTCTTGTGTCATTACTTGTTCACGCAGGAGTGTTTTCCCTGGGGGGTGTCATCAAATGCATTATAAAAGTAGAAGCCACTGAATTGTGTTACAGAGAACATTTTGCATTTTTTTTTTATAACTCGCTCGTATGCAATTAGTGTAAAGTACTTTATAATCAGAGGTTTCCTGGTGGAAGAGATCAAGTGGATTTGAAAAGTCCCACTGTCCCAGCAGAAGTTCCACGAGGAGAGATCACACCAGGGGGGATCACACCAAGCAGCCCCATTCTGCCCAAACCTGGCATGACACAAGTGCCTGGCTCTGGAAAGTGCCCCCTGAACGGGGCAGAAGGTGCAGGTGTCAGAAGAGATGCTCCCACTGAGAATGGAACCAGAAAGAAGCAGAAGACACCACGGGGGAGGAGATGGTCTGCTCTGGGCACTGCAGGTCCCTTAGGGTTGAGGAGAGGCTGTTCCCTGCCTGGCAGCCCCAGGAAGGCTCTCAGCAGGCAGATGTGGTTTGTAGGGAATGCTGTTGCTCTGTAGGTGTCAGGATGCAGCTCTGGAAACCCAGAGGGTAATGGAGCCTGTGGGGACTCTGCAGAGGCCAGTCCTGAGGCAAACAACACATCTGGGGGCTGTCCTGAGGAGTGGCAGAGTGGACAATCTTATTTTGCTGCACTTCTGGGCTGACAGGGTTGTCAACACATTAACGTCTCTGTCCTCCAGCTGTGAATCCAATCACACATCTCCGTGATATTTTCTCTATTCCTGGCCTCAGCATCCCTCTCCCCATGTCTGCAGGTCTGTCCCACAGGAGAGAGACTTTTCACAAGGGCCTGGAGTGACAGGGCAAGGGGGAAAGGCTTGACAGTGACAGAGGGCTGGTTTGGGTTAGAGACTGGGGAGAAATTCTTCCCTGGGAGGGTGGGCAGGCCCTGGCTCAGGGTGCCCAGAGAAGCTGTGGCTGCCCCTGGATCCCTGGTAGTGTCCAAGGCCAGGCTGGATGGGGCTTGGAGCAGCCTGGGATAGTGGAAGGTTGAGGGGGGACTGGATGAATTTTAAGGTCTCTTCCAATCCAAACCATTCTGGGATTCTGTGACTCCCAGATGGCTGCACAGGGCTGCAATGGGCACAGCAGCAGCTGAGAGGCTGAGAAATTGCTCTGTAGGGTCAGGCACGGTCCCTCTTTCAGTGGCTCTGTTGACTTTGGTGTGTTGTGTGGCTGGTGGGTGTGGGGAGAAAGTCACCCAGAAATTTGTCCCAGAAGAAACTGTTAATGAGCCCCGGGGCCAGTGGAGCCTGGCTTGCTTCAGGAAGGTCTCATCTGGGATGAGCACTGCAATTGGTCCTCAAGAAGGTTTCCCCATTAGGCAGAGAGCTGTTATTGGCTTTACTGGGCAGTGATGTCACGGTGAACAGCTGCAGCACCTTCTCTGTCTCTGCTCTCCTTGGGCCTCTCCAGAATGGTCCCTACAAGCTCCTGCTGCATCAGTGAGTTCCATGGACTGGCTGCAGGTTTTTGGCTGAACTGGGGTCAGGAACTCCGAGATGAGAATGGATGAGGGTGTGTCACCTCTGGGGACAGCTCATCACTGACAGCAGACCCTGCTGGTTTGGTATATGCAGCCTGTGCCTTTACACCCTACCAGGCCAGTGGGCAAGTTAGAAAATCCCCTCTGATTGTTTTTTCCTGGTCCAGCTCAGGTGTTAACCATGTGCAAACCCCAGAAAAGGGAGGAGGATGTTCACCCCTGGCTCTCCTGTAATGGCTTTTTACTCATAAAAGGTGTCTGATCCACTTTGGGAGTTCTCACCTGTGGGAGGTACAGAGGGAAGGGAACAGCACTCCTTGGCTTCCTACCCCAGCTTAGGAGGGAAAAGCTGGCAGGAAGGCACTTGCCCAGGTTTCTCACTGGGTGGGATCACACAAGTTGTCCTAACCCACGTGGATTAGTGACATGCCAGATCCACACCCCGCAGCACAGGGACTGGGAAGAGCTGCAGTGGGTGGTGGGACCACAGGCTGCCCCCTGAATGGGACTGGCTTGTTTGCACCCCTGTGGTGACCTCTGAGGGCCCTCAGGAGGGGAAGGCACGAGTGGAAAAGACAGGAGAGGTGCCAGAAGAGATTCTGGAGTGAATTGGCTGGCACACAGGGAGGATCATGATGTGTAGAAATGGATGTGACTGCACTTTTCTCGGGTTTCTGGACAGTAAATGGAGTGAACTGAAGGGGGCAAGCTTAGAGCTTGACTGCACAGTGTGAAGAGAAATCAAAGTCCTGGGCAGAGAAGGGGCCTGGGCAAGAGCTTTCTAGAAGGAGGGAGAGAAACTTTCCATGGTGACTTGTGTACTGGATGAGAGCCAAGGTTTTGAGGAGGTGTTTGTTTCCCATTTGATAATTAAAAATATTTTTTTTCCAAATTTAAAATTTTAGATTGTTTACATTTAAGTATCCAAGCCTTGGATAATCTCTTTCCTTAGTTTTTACAAGCACCAAGGCCACCTTGTTTTCATCAAATCTCCCTTTCAGGCCTCCACCTGGAAACTTTGCTTCCCAAATCCCTTGCTGGAGATTCCCAATCGAGTCTAGAACACCTCCAAAGAGTCTAAACGTGTAACCATGGCTGTCCTCAGAGCAGACCCACATCTTGGGGCTCTGGGACCCCAGCTAAGGTGCTGAGGGTGGGTTTTGGGCCCACGTTAAGGAGCTGTTGTACCAAGCAGAGCTGAGATCTGATGCAGAACTGACTCATTCCCTGTGTGGAATGAACCTCAAGGTTACAGTGCCAGGAGATGTCATCCTGCCACGCTTGCTGCAGGAACAGGATCTCATCCCTACACCTGCTGACCTGAAGGAAAAGGATTTGCTGGTGCCTCCAGTTAGCACTGACAAGGCTTTTTAATGCACCTGTTAAAGAGGGTCTCTAATGCTTTATGAATTCCTTTAGTTCATAAATCTCTCCCAGAAGAACCCATTAAAAAAAGGGAAAAACTGCAAACAAGTACTTAGTGCTGAGGAGAGAGCTGTAAAACAGGGAAAAGTCTAAGCCAAAGGGCACATCCTCTCCTCACCATAACAGAATGTTGTGCCACCAACCTCTAGAAGTCTAGTACAAGACTCCCAAACTTCTGCAGGAGCATCTTAATGGATAAGTGCACAGGAATGCATTGAGATATTTTTCTTGGATGATTGGGAATATCCAGTCCTAAGCCATTTGAAGGCTAGGAAGGGATTTTGCTTCTGTGATCTGTGTGCAGGTAACTGGGATGGAAGTAATGGGACAAAATCCAGTGGGAACCTGGCAGAGGAAAGAGAAATCTCAGCGTGTCAATGACCAGTGGATGCATCACAGTGCTAATGGTTGTGTCTAATGTCTCTGCACACCTGGACCATGTTCAGCAGAGTATTTGGAGAGCAGAAAATGTATCCTGGCAACTTGCTTTATTTAGCAGCAGTGTGCAAACGTGAGGCTGTTCCTGCCTTTCACTCCTCATATGTCAGTGTGACTTTGAAGTGACAGATCTCTCCAAGATATGGAAGTGTCAGCATGCCACAAGCAGCAGCCCAGAGCTCAGATGAAGCTGTGGGTGGTGATTTTTCTCAGCACGGATTTCTCTCACTGCAGAGAAACATTTCTTACCCTGTTCAACCCATTTTGAAACAAGAGGCTTTTAAACAAGAGGCTGAGCATGATGTTGTGGGAAATCCCCTCACAGACCTCTCCTATGCAGGTAATATTCTCTTCTCTTTTGTGTTTAGATCTCCTGTGCCAGAGGTTTTTTCTGTCTTCCAGAGTCTCCTAACAGCACTGCTCACAGTTATGAACACTCACCTTTGCCATCCAAAGTTACAAATTCCATTCTTGGGGGTCCTTCCTGATGGAGACAAAGAGCTTTTTAGCCTCGCTGCTTCACCCAGAGGTGGCAAAGAGCCAGACCTCCCCGAGGGGCAGCTTTTGGGAGGCTTTTCCCCGGGGCAGGAGCTGCTGTTCCCCCATCCCTGGGCTCTGCTGTGTGCGTGGGAGCCCCGGGTGTGCAGGGCAGGCCGGACGGGACACGCGCTCCAGGCACAAGCTCCTGCTTGCTGCGAGGCACAGCAATGTTGCTCTGCGTGGAAATGGCCCTTCTTGGATTCCCTAGCCCTCCCCTGGCGCTGTCACGCTGGCTGCTGGAGGAGCAGCCCGGGCAGCAGCAGCGGGGCTGGCACTGCAGTGCCCAGCGCTTTTGACTGCGTGGCTTGGGGAGGTGCTGTGATTTGTGCTCTCTCGGTCACTGACAGGTCTCAGCTCACAGCTCCCTCCTCCTTTTGTAAAAATGACTTGCAGAGCAGCTAGTTGAGACATGACAAAGTTTTGAAAGAGGGAATTTCGTTTCCCATACGGTTTCATGGGAAAGGTCACTGTTCCACCCCCAGTGCCACTCTGGGTGAGCTAAACACACACAGCTGTGCTGGCTGCACAGGGAGGGAGCCTGGCACAGGGCAGGGGATGCAGGGACATGGGATAGGGGACACAGGACAGAGGGTTGGGCTGGCACCAGGGAGGGCAACTGCTGCAGGTCAGGGTGGGCCTTGTGTGGCAGCCCTGGGCAGGACTCCAGCATCAGCCCTGTGTGGCACTGGGCACCTCTGGAAAGGCTCTGGACTGAGTGGCACCGGATCCATGTGGTGCCCTGGCTGTGTGCAATGAAGACTTCACCTGCGCAGTGTCTGAGTATCAACAGAGCCTTGAAGCTTCTCTCAGCTGGCTCAGCATCTCTATAAAAGCTTAGCTGTTTTGGATGGTTATAACCAAAGAGGGGAAATGGTTTCTGGTGTTTGTCCCCTGTTCCTGGCTTGTTTCCTGAGTCTGTACCTGAGCAGAAGTCAATCAGTGTAAATCACCGAGTGCCTTCAGCTTGCACTTGTGATCGGTTCCACTCGTGGGCTGCTGGTGGGGCAGCTGGTCCTGCTCTGCCCCACAGTCACTCACAGTGAGCAGAACCTTGACTTCCATGGCTGAACTGGCTCCCAGAGATCGACTGGACATCAGTAGTTGTTGGTCACTCGCTCAGTCTGGCATGGAGTGAGTGATGGCTGCAGCCCGGGGCTCAGTGGCCAGGTGGGAGGGTCCCCCTCTCCAGCAGAGGTGGTCCCAGCAGGTATCCATGGCACGTCCCTGGATGCAGCAAGGGCATCCACCCAGGGCAGCAGAGAGCCTTTGAGCCAAGGCTGAGCTTTCTGGCCAGAAGGCCATTGCTCGAAACCATGCTTGAGCAGGGAGGTTGGACCTGATGGCCCACTGTGGTCCCTTGGAAGTGTCCCCATGCTGTGATGGCAGAATCTGTGATGGTGTCACCCTTGGGTCTGGGGAGGACCTGCTTGCTTTGCTGCCCTGCTTGGGGGAGGAGGGCTTTTTTCATAGTTGCTGCCTCCATGGCAAACCTACAGTGGCCACAGTGCTTTGTGCTGGTTTTGAACTCACTGCTTTTTCTGGTGGTGGCACCAAGAAAGCCACATTAACTCCACAATGTGTGTCTGCCAAGCTCCATCCTCTAATACTCTGCTACAAGCCCATGGTCTCTGGGATGGTGAGGTTTGGGGCCTGTGGTGCCTCTGTGTTCATTGCACTCAGAAACCTTTAGATTCTCTTTGGCTGGAACATGGGAGATAACATCACAGACTCTGCTTGCACTTTTGGTTCAAATGGTTCTCAGATGCTCATGTGCTCACCACTGCCAGCTGCCTCTTGCTTCCAGTTGCTTTGGTGGCCCAAAAAGGCAGCAGAAAATCCTCTGTGCTTTCCCAATGGCCCATTTTCCAGGTAAGGTGTGTCCAGAGGGCCATTAGCCTTCTGTCAGTGAAAGCAAAGGGACCTGCTCCAATAGGAAGCAGATGTTCTGGGAAGTGCCATCGATTCAAGGGAGGCTGATCTGAGACCCAGGCCCTGATGTGTTTGTGCATGTGTGTGTGCCCTCTGCATGGTTCACTCTGTTGGCAAGGGGCAGGAGCTGAGATGAGCACCAAGGCTTCAACACATCGAGGGCTGGTCATGTTCCACACCTGAATGTGAGAAATCTCTGTCTTGTGTGCCTTGCCCGTGCACAGCCAGGTTAAAACAGCTGTGTCTCGTTGGCTGATCCTGACCCAGATTACCCAAGGTGATTTCTGCCTTTTGGTGCAGAGCAGCTCAGCTTTCCTGCTGGGGGAATTCTTGTAAGGAGGTGAAAAGTGAACAAAGTGAGGCTTGTCTCCTGCAGCAGGACTGGAGCAAAGGGATGGCAGCGCTTGGAGGGTTGGTGAGTGCAAAGGGGATGTGGGTGAATCAGGGAGCTCTGCCCCAGATGTCAGGATTAAAAGTGACTTTTATGCAAAGGAGGGGATGACTCAGAGATATTTGAATGATCAGTTAAAAATTGTTTTTTTCTTCCTTATCAGGTACTGGTTTTGAAACATAGCAGGGCTTTAATGCTGTCACTCCTCTCTGAACTGTACAAGTATGCAACCCATACTAACTGGTTTTTGTCCCTCTTGTTGGAAAAACCTCTCAGTTTATGGGTTCTTAGGACCCAGGGTTGTTAGAACTCAAAAGAATCCAGGTCTGAGACTGACATTGGCTTCCTCCAGGAGAAAAAAGGCTTTGTTAAGACTTCTGAGCCAGAGTGGTGCAACGGTGGTGTCCTGGTTAGGAGAGACAGCTCCCAGTGTGGAGAGGCTGCCCAGCAGCTCTTCTGGGCATCCTGGACTGGGAAACTGCTCTTGTCATTGTTAGGCCTGGGCAAATGAGATCAAAACATGGGTATGTGGCTCCATGCATCCTTCTTTCTCACTGAAACAGCACTGTTGAGCAAAGCAAATACCCTCAGGAAGGGTGTCTGCTCTGGACAGTGGAAGAGAGAGAGAACCATAGACTCATGGAGTCATATAATGGTTGGGTTGGGAGGGGCCTTAAAGCTCATCTCATTCCAATCCCCCTGCCATGGGCAGGGATACCTTCCACTAGTCCTGATTGTCCCTGAACGTTTCCAGGGATGGGGCAGCCACAGTTTTTCTGGGCAACCTGTGCCAGGGCCTTGGCACCATCACAGGGAAGAATTTCTTCTTGATATTTGATCCAGATGCCCTTGTTCATCCAGCTGGAATGATCCAGCTGAGCTCTGCAGTGCAGGGCTGTGCCAGGGGTAGATGGAGGGGTGATGGCCACTGGGCTGGAGCAGGGCTTGGTGCTCTGAGCTGCTTGGCCCCTGCTCACCCCTGCCCACACAAACCAGAGCAGAGGCAAGGGTCCATCGTCCAGGGCCAGCCAAGTGGGAGCAGGATGGGGGGTGGCTGAGCAGAGCTGTGGGTATTGTCACTCAGGTGTAACGTTACAAGAATTGTGTGGGCATCCTCACAACCCGCTGGGCATGTTTAGGCAGATGGAGAATTCAACAAAGACAAATGAAATTCCAAAAGAACATGTAAATTGCAGCACAATCCTCATAAAATGAGCTCAGCAGAGCTCGTCAGAAATGCCCTGAACCCAGCTGCACATGGCTGGTTACATCTGGGTTTTGTGTTGGGAGTACTGCAGAAGACATTGTCTTGGAGGAGTCAGTGATTCTGAACGTGCCATGTTTGCTCTACTGCACCCCGTCCTGAGGGCTTGGGAAACCTGTATGTTATTAACATAATCTGTAACTTATCATTCCTCTGGACAGGAAAACTGCATGTGGATCAGGGGGTGGATGCAGTGATCCTGATCGGGAGCCACTGGAGAGTCAGTGATCCACGACAGAGTGACCCAGGCTGGGCTGTGTGGGGTGGCCAGCATGGCCCCAGGCTGGGCTGGGCTGTGTGGGGTGGCCAGCATGGCCCCGGGCTGGGCTGGGCTGTGTGGGGTGGCCAGCATTGCCCCGGGCTGGGCTGTGCCACACAGATCCCAAGGCTGCAGGACAGGCACAGCCAGCTCCTGGTAATGGAGGAGCCCGTGGGCAGCTGCCATGGGGAATCTGGGATCACTCTGCCTGTGTGGCAGTGAACATCCCTTCTGTTTGGCTATCCACGTGGTGAATGGTTTTCTTGTAAGAAAATGTAGCTCAGATGACCAAAAAGGAGATTTCCTCCAGGGACAGGATCTGTGCAGCCTTGTAGGAACACCCACCTGGGCTCTGTGGGATGATGCAGAAATGCAGGGCTGCCAACATCTGAAGTGGTGTCAGATTTACCCACTAGCAATATTTCTCTTTAATTCTATCTTATTAAAGCAGCTGTTTAATTAAGGGATTTACTGTTGGATTTTTCTTATTGAGCTTAAGACAGAGCCCTGCGTCAGCTCTCCATTTCTCACCTCACCTGGTGCAGAACAGGTTTTATAAGCCCTAAACACAGCTTTGCTATCAAGCCTGGAGGGTCAGCATGCACTGAGGGCTTGGGGGTGGCTCAGCTCTGGCTCTGCAAAGTATGTGTCTCAGAGGATTTGGCCATGCAAATAGAGGCAAGGAAAATGAGACAAGTTTGAGTAAACTTGGCCATGGCTTTGTACTTTGGATAAAGTAAAGTTCATCTGGCTGGAGCAGACATAGGACTGGGAGAGTTTGGCAGCCCAGGTGAGAGGGGACAGCCCAGTTATGGTTCCCTGCAGAAGGGAGAAGGAATGCTCTCCTGGTTGTCTGCTGAACTGAGTGGGAGTTTCCAAACCTGATGGAAGGACAGATGGGACCCTTGCTAGCTGTAGGAATTCCTCACTGGCACAAGGAAGGTCCTGAGAAAGGGGCTGTTCTCAGGATCTGTTCACTGCTTGTAACCCATGTTCCAGTCTGGGCCACACAGCCTGCCCACCCTCGTGTCTGTGCAAATCCCTTGGGCCTCCTGTGGTACTCAGCAAATCCTCTGCCACTTCAGCTGTGCCTGCTTCCCTGGGCTGGGCTGGGGCTCCACTCTCAGTTATTGAACCAGCTGAGAGATGGAGTGAGGGCTCAGAGAGGTCTGGTCACCAAAGTGTCTGCAGCCACTCCTCGCTCTGTGTCACTCACATTCCCTCCCCTCCAAGGTGTGCCTGGCTGTGACACAGGTTCAGAGCAGCAATTTAATGCAACCCCTAGACAACAACCACCCCCCCATGTGCCCCAGACTTGTGATGGTCACACCTGCAGCTCACAACTCGAGTAAGAAAAAGTGTTTGGAACAGACACCCTGGTCCTTTCAGGCTCTAGAGAAATCAGCCTGCAGAACCACTGGAGCCAGCGTTGCCAACTCAGCCCATACTTAGCTGGGGAAACACAAACTTTTGCTAGAGAAAGGCTTTGGTCATACCCCAGTTGCCTGGGTAAAGTGCTTTTGGTGTTTAGCTGAGGCTGAAAGCATCCTGGGGTTCCTGGTGTGAGCATCCACCCAGGGCTGCTGTTGGTTGTTAATTAGAGTTTGACTGGCTGGCTGCTCTCAGAGTGACTCTCCTGTTCATTAGTAATTCCTTCTCTGTGGTGGTTGGGCTTCTTTTGGGTGTTTGTGGGCTGCCCCACAGAGAGAAGATGCTGACAGCACCATAAGTCAAGCTTGAGATGATTTACAAAAAGTTCCATGTTGGATCTGTAGCTGATGAGGATTGAAAATGGATTGTCCTCCTGTCCTGTGCTAAACATAGACTCTCCCAGCCAGACTTTGTAATTCTTCCTTTGACTGCCCTTGGACACCTTCAGCACTCAGTGCACTGTATGCTCTCAGTGTGGGATGTGGACAGGACTCCCAGCAGGTCCACAGAGCCCTTGCACGATCAGGCCAGCACACCCTGATTCCCTCCCTGCCCCCCAGAGCACAGGCTGAGCTCTTCATAGAACCCCAGAGTGGTTTGGATTGCAATGGACTTGAGAGCTCACCTCATTCCACCCCTGCCATGGCAGGGACACCTTCCACTGCCCCAGGCTGCTCCAAGCCCCATCCAACCTGGCCTGGAGCACTTCCAGGGATCCAGGGGCAGCCACAGCTTCCCTGGGCAACCTGAGCCAGGGCCTCAGCACCCTCACAGGGAGGAATTTCCAACGTAAAAGTCCTTCTTTCCCCTGCCTTGTCTGTGTGTGCTGTTAACACACTGGATCTACACAGCCCCACTTGAAACCAGAGCTCCCTTGGAGCTCTTAGATATTCCCAGAATAAACCTGTACCCTGGTAACAGTACAGTTCTCCCCAGAAATTATTGCTGTTTCTCCAAGCTCTTTCCAGGGGGTGTATCTCCACCCCCAATGATTGAATCTCCACCCCCAGGGACTGATTTAAAGCTTTTTCTTAAGTCCAGGTTCCAGAGTCATCTCTGGATGCTGTAGTCAGAAGGAAGTCCAGGAGAGTCCATAATTTGTGCCTGTGCTGCTTTGGGGTGTGTGCAGCTCTGAGACCTACACAGGTGATGAACTAGTGTGTGACTAGACCTAGGGCAGATAAAAGGGTTTTTAACTCTTGTGCTCTTGGTGGATGCAGCTCTCTAAATCTTACCCCTCTGCTGTGTCCTTCCAGAATGTATTATTAACATCACCCCTGGCAATTGGTTCACCCATTGTCATAACACAGGGTTTGATAAGGGGGGGAGCTTTGCAATCACTTGTAGGATCTGAAATTCATTTAAAGTCTCACTTCTTTGGGTAATGAAGTAACTTTGATAGTAAAGAGCTTCAGAGGAGACAAAATCCTTAAGACTTCTGAGCATCATAGATTCCTTCATTCCCAGGGTTTTCAGAGAGCTGCAAACCCTCCAGGACAAAGGAAGGAACTGGCAAATTCCCAGTGCCACTCAAAAATCAGCTGTTCAAACATTCCTTCTGCCCTTTGCCTGCCAGTGCTGAGCAAGCCAGGGGCTCTGCAGCCCTTGTCTCCACAGAGGGTGGGGAGAGGGTGGCACAAGGGCTCTCTCCCTTTGCAGTTGGGACTTCTGGAATAATCTGAAGTGGCTTTCCCACCCTTTGCCCAAGCAAGTTCATACTCAGAGAACAAGTGTGTAAGTGCACAACCTCTAGGAAGATGCTTTGGAAGACTTCACTCTCCTGTAGGGTTGGCCTGCAGTGGGAAGCAATTAGATGTGCTCTTTATTGGTCTTTATTTCATAACCTCCCCTGATGACTGCCTCTTCAGCCTGGTTCTTTTTGCATCCTCCAGCTGCTGTGGCAGCAAAGAATTGTGGTGTGACTGGCAAGTAGCACTTCTTCTCATGTTTTTTCCCTGCTCCTGGGGTTGATGAGTTTGTGGAAAGATTGAGCTTAGATCCTCATCCCCAGTGAATTCCCACAGTGCTGGTTGAAAGGTGAAACCAAGTTGCATGAATTTTCCTGGAAGAAACCTGGGTAGAGTTTGTTCCTAACCTTGGTCAGAGGCTGATCTTTGGCTTTGTAGGCTCAAAGCAGGAGCTCAGCTTTCTAGAAGTGTTTATAAAGTACAAAAATGAGTCCCACTGGGCTTTGCCCTGCCCCAGCCTTCCAGAATTACCTCTGCCTCCTCATAGGGATTAATGGAGATGATTCAGTGATACCATCAGTAACGGTTCCAGCAGGACAATCTGGCTTAGCACCATCTGTGAAGAGGCAAAGATGTAAATTTCTGAATGCTTTTGCTAAAAGACAAATAAATCAGCCTCTTGAAGCCAGCATTGCACTTGCTGCCTTGGTTTTGTAATGCTCTGTGCTTCTTTCTGTCCCGTTTGCTGTCACCAAGAGTCTTAACTCAGCCTTTCAGCTTGGAAAACTGTCTTGTTCTCTTTCCCAGTGACTAAACACAGAATGTTTGTTGTCAATATTTTAAAATATTTATCTACATAAATTGAAGTGGCCTGGCTGCTGAAGGCTGGGAATGCTGGTTACAGCTACTGTAGCTCAACACCTTTGAGAGCTGGGTTGTGTTGAAGTGTGCTAAAGTGACTTTGGCTTTGGGTGCTCGGTCTGATGGAGACCAAAACCCAAGATTGACCACTGCAAAGTTGTTTGGGAAGGTCTGGCAGAACTGGGAGGTGAGTGCAGGCCCTGTGGCCCTCCTCTCCCTGAGACTGCTGTGCTTTGTAGCACTGGGGACAGGAGGCAATGTTTACCTGTGTTTATATCTGCAGGACCTGTACAATTTTACGTAAGAATAAAATAAATATTGTTTGTTTGAACAACGCAGAATGTCTGTTATTCCAGGAATTTGGTGGGGGGGTAGGCGGTGAAAAGTGCTGTGGTCAGTTTAAGTGGCTGGAGCTGTGTCTGTTCTATTTATTGTTGGATTGAATCACCCTGTGCATATCTGGTGATACACATTTTGGGATTATTTGTTTACCTGACTGAATTCCTGTAATTTGATTGTACTTTCTGATAGGGGCAGATTTGTAGGTCTTCATCCTATCAGATCCTGAGGAGTGTTTTAGTGCTGGGCTGCTCATCTCAGCCTTATCTCAGCCTCTGGCCAGATGAAAGCCTTGAGAAAGTAGCTGATCAGTTCATCCTTTGAGATCCATTTGTCACTGCTTCCCTTTGTTTGGTGTGAGGGGGAATTTCCAATACATTTTCCTCATAAAAGAAGATGAGGGAGAGATAAACCAGCAATGATCAAAATCTTCCCCATAAAATGAAACAACTAGGAAAGCCAAATTGGCTGGGAGAAAATCTGAAGTAGCTGGGCTGTGCAAGAGTCAAGACACAATGAGCAACTTTCACTGTGCCACTTAATTTGGCATTTTCTCAAGTCCAGGTTTTCTTCCTGCGACTGTTTTGGATTCACGCTGTTCATTGGAAATGGGTTTGGGTTTGTGGCCATTTCTGGTTTTGCAAAGGTTTCTAAGGCAGTATACAAGAACAAAGGTATTGAAAAGTGACTGGTGGGGTTTGGGTTGTCTTTCTTCTGCTTCAAGAGGAATCCAATTTCCATATGTTGGTGGGGATCTCCTCCCAGAGCAGAGTGGTAGCATGATGCATCTCTTTGGAAACCCCAGCTCCAGCACAGAATGTGGCCAGGGATGTCACTTGGACAAACACCTCCTCTTCTCCTCTTGGAGCTGGCAGAAGTTCTGGGGATGACAGGAAACATCCCTCACCCGTCTGGTGGACACATTGTCCGCAGTGGATCCCATCCCCCGGGAGGAACAGCTGCCCAGCAAGGGGCTGAGGGGTCCCTGTGTGGGCAGCACAGGTGGGAGGGTGCCCCTGTGCACAGGGCAGAGCGCTCTGGGCTCACCTGCAGCTGCCAAGGCGGCAATGAAGAGTGAGAGGCAGAGAAAGGTGATGGCTCTGGCTTTGTTCTGAGCTCACTGCAGGGGAAGGGAACCAGCAGTGCTTACACAAGAGTGTCTGCTCTCTGTGGAACCACTGGGGAGCCCAGCAGGGCTGGGAGGCCAGGGACAAGTGCTTTGCACAGCACATGGATCTGTAGAGCTCCTGTTGTGTGGGTAGCTCTGAGGAGCCATCAGGAGACAGTATTTGGTCGTCAACATCGTGTTTAGTCTCCATGGGTTCCTCCTTTGCTGATCACAGTGCCCCATGGGGTAACTGCATCATTTCACGCTGCTAAAAGCCACCACAAATGGCTCCCCAGCCCAAACTCTTCTCCTTGCTCTTCTGCTGCTGCAGCACCATGGAAATGACAGCTGTTCTCAGGGTTACAGAGGGAGCCAGTGCCCAGGGCTGCGCACAGAGCTCCTGTGCATCCTAGGGTTCATCTCTTCCCCAGGCAATGCTCTCATACCCTGCCACAGCTGCAAGCAATGGCAGAGAAGGGCCAGGGGCATTTTTCGAGGAGTGGGGCAAGAATTAGAACTCCTTCAGTCAAGAGACCAGACCAGAAGGCAGAACTTTAATTGACAGGCCTACTGAAAAGAGATGTGAGCCCAGTCTTTCAATTCAGGCATGGCTGGATTGGGAATTCAGATATGTGGAGGAGCAAAAGAGCTCTAAACCCAAGGGCTGAGAGCCATTGCAGAGATGCCAACAAAGATCCAAGCCTTGTCTTGGTGTAAACTTGAGTGAATGCTAATTGGGTTAGGGAGTAAATTTGATTTAGAGCCTGGGATAGTGGGATGGAAAGGGGCCCACTCGTCTCAGCAAAGACAGCTTTTATGCACACAGCAGCTTTTTACTTCGGTGCCCTCCCACACATTTAAGGACTGGGTGTCCTGCAGAGGTTGGTGCAGCAGCAGGGTGGGAGGGGGCTGGCCAGGAGGGCACTCGGGCACAGGAAATGCCCATTTTGCCTCGGGGATGGGGCTGTTTACAAGCTGCCGGTGCTGGTGGATTGTTTCTGTAGGTCATGGCGTGCCAAGTATTGTTTAGTTTAATAGCCCCGTTAATAGGATTATATTTGCCTGCACTATTACGTGAAGGAAAATGATTCCTACTTTGAAAGGAAAAGACACTTCAGTAGCGATGTTGCAAGACACACATCTGTCGTCAGATGCTGCTACTGAGCTCAGATGTCTCTGGGCTGGAGCCGAGGCTCCTTCTCATGCTGCAGCGCCTGGGCTGGGGTGGGACAGCACGCACGGCCCAGAGCAGCCCGCGGGGGCTCTGCACGCAGGGCTGGGACAGCAGCGCTGGAGGTCTGGGCTCCCTGTGGACATGTCCTGGGGCAGGGGATGTCAGCTGGCACCAGGAGGCACAGCTGGGGTGGCACTGGTTGCCCAGGTAGAGCTCAGGCACTCCAGAGATGGGGCAGCAGTGCTGGAGGTCTCTGCTCCCTGTGCAGGGGCAGGGGATGTCAGCTGGCACCAGCTGGCACCAGCAGGCTGCAGGCAGTGGTACCACAGCTGGGGTGGCACTGGTTGCCCAGGTGAAGCTCAGGCACCCCACACTGGTGACTTTGTTGTTCATTCAGTCTGCCAGAGCTCCTCCAGGGCACGAGTTTCCTGGCTGTTCTGGGATGGTCCATGGAGCACAGCTGGGACCTTGGTGCAGCGCACAGCTCTCTAGCCTGAAGGCTTCCAGTCTTGTGCTCCCTGCCCGTGTCTGCCAAGAACATCTCTGCTCATTTAAACACTTGGCTCCATGTTTCTTCTGCTTCTGCCACCACCCAAGCAGGGTCAGGCAGCTGCTGGCAAATGAGAACTGTGACAACTTGACATGAGGGGTAGAAAGTGCAATGAGCAGACTAAGAGCCTGGGAGAAGCGGTTTTCATTTGTAGAGCTCTAGAAATGTTTTCCCAGTACACTCCTGAGCAGCTCAGCTGCTCATTGATGAATTCTGGCCTTCTGGGCTATCTGCAACAGGAATCAAACATGGACAATTCCCCAGCAAGCAGCTAGAGGAACAATGCATCCTGGGATTTAGTCATTGATTTATGTCTAACCTTTGGAGTTGGGGAATGTGCTGAAGTCATTACCAGGTCTTCAGCAGAGGTGAGCCACTGACAAAAGTGTCTTCTCAGCATGAGGTCGACTTGTTACTTGCCTTTGTCCAGGAAGGCAAGAATGCCAGCTAGGAGCTACAAAAACACCCCCGACCAACAAATTCCACCGTGTGTTGCACTACCCAGCCTTACTCCATGAAAAAGAGCTAACAAGCAGCACCCTGAGGGCTGGCAAGCAGCTGATGTCTCTAGATGGATGAGGGTCTGCCAGTTCCCAGAGAAGGGTAGGGCAGGCAATTAAAGAGTGAAAAAAATATCCATGCCCCTTTCTTCAAAGGATTTTTCTTCCTGGGAGCTGGAGAAGGACAACAGGCAAAGATGCTTTTAAACCCAAGCCCCTTTATCCTTCACAGTTACCCTGAACGGCCTCAGATGGGATCTTCACTGGGGCAAATGGTCAAACACAGCAGTGGTGGAAGGGCACCAGTTGTCTGGGTGTGGGCATTAGAACTGGTTTCCACTTTCAAAAATACTGAAACTGGGCTGTGGGCAAACTCAGATCTGTGCAATGCATAAATCTTCCATCTAGGCTAATGTGTGTGATTTTAATCTCTTCCCCACTGTCTCCCACCCAATACCCGAGTTTTTCCCAGCCCAAACATTCCTG
>NW_005054386.1:315807-336281 GCF_000277835.1 Geospiza fortis
CTGCTGAACATTGTGTGGGAGAACACCATCTTTGTGATTCTCCTCCTGGTGTTGCCTCCTTTCCCTTTCCCTGGGCTGTGAAATGGATTGCTTTAATAAAAAGCTGGGCAAGCACTGCATGCAAAATGTCATGAGCAGAGAACTCTGCCTCTAACCCTCCTTGTGTCACAGAGACCATGGCTGGGCTCTTCTTTTCACTGTGCCACCCAAGCAGGCTGTGTCCCATCCCCTTCCCACAGACAGGAAAATGTGTCTGCAGGATGATGTGAGCCTGAAGTGGGTTCACCTGCCCTTTGGTGTGTCCAGCATGGACTTTGCATCACCTTGGCTGTCAGGGATGGCTCAGAGCCCCTGTCTCCTGAGGACACCCACCATCCCTTGACTTCCCCACTGGCTCCCAGGCTGTGTCCATGGCTTTCTGTGGCATTGGCTGCTGTGGCTGCTGCACAAAACATCCCCTGAGAAGGATCCAAGCAGGAAGTCCTGGATATGGCAGATTGTGACAGTGTTCACAGGGGTCTGAGGATGAGGGAAGAGATGAGGATCTGACTCCATGTTTCAGAAGGTTTGATTTATTATTTTATGATATATATTACATTAAAACTATACTAAAAGAATAGAAGAAAGGATTTCCTCAGAAGGCTAGCTAAGAATAGAATAAGAAGGAATGATAACAAAGGCTCATGGCTCGGACTCTCTATCCGAGGCAGCTGGGCTGTGATTGGCCATTAATTAGAAACAACCAACATGGGCCAATCACAGATCCACCTGTTGCATTCCACAGCAGCAGATAATTAATGTTTACATTTTGTTCCTGAGGCCTCTCAGCTTCTTAGGAGGACAAATCCTAAGGAAAGGATTTTTAATAAAAGATGTCTGCGGCAGCAGGTGCTGTGAGATCTGTGCTCAGCAGCCTGGCCACTCTGTCCCAGATGCTGGGACAAGGGCATGGAGGCAGGAAGGGCTGGTGACCAGAGGGAGATGGGTTGGAGGAACACCAAGGGTCTGGGAGGTGCAGGGAGCAGGGAATGGCCTGTCTGGCTCCATCTCTCTGCCCTGTTCCATCTGACTGAAAGAGCCAAGAGGGACAGAGACAGCTCTGAGCTGTGTCCTGTCACCCCCTGCCTCTGAGCTGTGGGAATCTCACTCATGGATTGGGACACTGAGGGGACACATGGGACTCTGTGTTCCTCTGTGCTGTGTGTGATGTCTCCAAGCAGGGTGGGCCCTTGGGTTATTTATGCAACTCAGTCATCTGCACTGAATTTGCCTTTAGAACTGCCAGGGTACCTTTGGGGAGCTCAGAGGACAGGGATGGGTGGTGGGATCACTCCAAGTTTTATTCCTTAGCCAAGAAGGGGAGCAAAACATCTTGGCCATGCTCTAAACAGAGGCAGATGAGACAGACATCTCCACTGCTCATGGACCAAATTGTTCAGGGTCAAATGGTGGCCAGAGAATGTTGTTATGGCACAGAAAAACCACTCCATTGTGTTAGACCAAGGAATTGCAGACAGAGTCCTAAACCAAAGACTCTGACTGGAAATGGTGGAAAGGGGAAAGCAAAGAATTTTCTCCCCACAAATGAGGAAAAGTATAAGGTCAAATCTGTCATTTTGCCAGAAATTCTGCCAGTTGTTCTTGTGTGCTTTATAGAGCAAAGTACTAATTTCTGTGTACACTCGTGTGAGTTAATAGAAATATCTGAGATGAAGCAGAGCCTCTTTCATCAAGATAGTGGGTATTTAACACCATAGAAAGGTACCAACACTGCCCTGCACCCTCTGAATCCCTAGTGTGCCAGTCTATTTCATCGCTAAACCTTTTGCAACATTTTAATTCTACATGAACACTTGAATCATGTATTTGGTATATCATAGGCTTTCACTCGAGACCCTGGTCCTCTCCCTAGGGCTCCCTCCTGCTTCCTCCAATTTTATTTATGCTCAAGGAGGTGTCCAGCAAAGGGGCTGCATCATGAAACTTCCCCTGGGGCTGGCTGAGGCCACTGGAGATGGGGCAGACTCATCAAGCAGCTCGTTTTTCGTCAGTGCTATCAAAGCCAGCTTGTCAGTAAGGGCTGAACGAGCTTGGCCAGGATTTTTGGTGCCTCCTACAATTTCAAATTTTGCCTTTGCCAGATTTGTAGGCCGTCATTAACCGGGCTGTTTGGTGCTTGGGGAACTGCTGGGACTTGCGACCTTGCCTTGCCCAGCGCACGGGCACCTGGAGCAGGAGGGATGCCAGAGTGCTCCATTATATAATGCAGGTTTATATCTATATAAAAATGATAGCTGCAGGGAGGCAGAGCGAGTCTCCTGGTGGGAGTGCAAACACAGACACAGTGTGTGTGCCCAGGTTTGTGTCTCCTCAGCAGTGCCTCACCTGTGCTGGTCAGAGCCACGTGTGCGTGACCGCGTGTGTCACATCTGGCACTGCCGTGTGGACTCAGTGCAGATCAGAACGCGTGGCCTGCGTCAGAGCCTGACCTTTCCTCCTGTAAACTATCCTGCAGATGTTTATAAATGGCTTTGTAATCTTTAGCTGGTAAGATCAGCTAAGAAAAATTTTACAAACAGGAAGGAATGTCTCAGTTCTTCAGTGGATTTATTTGCATGCGTGATTTGTCCAGGTGTATCTGTGAATGGTCTCCTGGCCTGAGAACCCCAAGATTCTGCCTTCAGATGAGTCTTAAGAAGTTAATTGACACAGCATTCCAGAAGAAAGCTCCTTTCATTTTGTGGTTTGCTATGAGAAGGATTTTTCTCAGCTTTAATATCTGCAGGGGGTAGTTACAAAAGCAGCTGTTCTGTCATTAAAGGAGGATGAAGGACTCCTGTCTGACTGAGCAGCATATTCATTCTCCTCCATTAACTCTCTGCTGAGATTCACAGCTGAGCTGACCAAATGGTGTCAGAGTGGGGTGTTTTTGGGTGTATTCTCCTCTTCCCCTTTTGTAAAGTCTTATCAGCTCTTGGTGTCCAGTGATGTAGACAGAATACTAAAAGAAGAGACTGCTTTATGAAATGTCTAGACTTAATGAAAGCAGAGAGCACCAGGCCTCTCATGGGAGAACCTCTTTCAGAAATATCTAGAGAAAGATGGTTAGAATTAAATTTTATGGGAACATTTAAATTCTCTTGTGGAATACCACGCCAGAGATAAACCCATGTGAAGCTAAATAACACATTTGGTCTATGACTGTGATCAGCAGTTCTTATTGCACTGTATCTGTGGCCCAAGTCAAACCAGCCAAAAGCTGGATTGGAAATTCAAAATGGAAATTAAGCCTGACATAAGTTTCCTCTGGATATCGCCATTCGTCAGGCTGCCCATTGGATGTTTACTGCATCCAGCTTTGCAGTAAACTCCAGTGTATTCTTGCAGGCCTTTGGGGATCTCACAGTTTCCTTTGAGGGATGAGGTATTTTAGGGATATGCTGGCACAAAGTGCTGCTGCTCAGCTGTGCTGTTTCCAGTCCCATCCAGAAAGCAGCAGCTGGGGCTGGGGCTCTCCCCCCTTCCCATGGTGGTATTGACACAAAGCAAGGCTCTGAATTTTTAGGAAGTCATATGGTGGCTGCTCTGGTGTCCCTCTAATTGCTCTTGTCTGCAGAGAGGGAAATTCCCTGAAATGCCTCTTCTCAGGCCAGGGAGATCTCCTGCCATGTGCCTTGGGCAGAGCTCCCTCCAGCCCCGTTGCTGACTCACACCAGACTGGCCTGGCCTTCCACAGCCCCCTCCAGCACGGCCCAGGAGGAGCCACCATCCCAGGGACCTCTGTGGTGGGTCCAGACCCTCCCCAGCCTGCCCCAAATGCCACGTCCCCACTCAGCAGTGCCTCGTGTCAGCTGTGCCACCTTGAGTCACCTGGCCAGCAGGATGTCCGGCCAAGTTTGTGGCCCATTAGCCTTTTTCTAGCTCAGAAAGTCCAGACTAGGGAGGTCTGGTGCTGACCATTGTCACTGCATTGTAAGGAAGATGTTAAACTCTCAGAGAGTGTCCAAAGGAGGACGGTGCAGATGATGAAGGGTTTGGAGCTGCTTGAGAGGTGACCAAGGAGGGCACTTGATCTGTTCAGCCTGGAAAGGAGGAGACTGAGGGGACACCTCATTGCAATCCACAATTTCCTTGTGAGGGGAAGAGGAGAAACAGGCACTGACCTCTTTTCTCTGGTGATCAGTGACAGGACCTGAGGCTGGAGCTGTGTCAGGAGAGTTTCATGTTGGATATCAGGGAAAGGTTCTTCCTCAGAGGATGGTGGGCACTGAACAGGCTCCCCAGGGAATGGTCACAGCCCCAAGCCTGCCAGAGAGCACTCTCAGGCACAGGGTGGGATTGCTGAGGAGCCCTGTAGAGGGCCAGGAGTTGGATTTATTGATCCTTATGGGTCCCTTGCAAGCCAGGCTATTCCATGCCTGCGCGGTTCTGGGAATGTCGCTGCCCACAGCAGGCAGGGATGCTGGGGCACCCATGGCTCGGGCTCCTGCTCTCTGGAGGGGGCTGCTCTGAGCCCAGCCATGGCATGCCTGTGGCAGGAAGCTGAGCCTGCAGCACAGGCTTTAGCTGGAGTGTAATTGCTCAGCCAGCTGAGCCTGGCACCCGGCAGAGATCCGGGATGAGCACAGAGCCCGCCTGGCTCCTTGCGGGATGGCTGAGCCAGCAGCAATCCCCATGGCACAGGGTGAGGTGTGTGACCCTGCAGGCACCGAGTGTGGGACAGCTCCCTGCCCTCTGCTCAGCTCCTGGGGTCCCCAGAGCCCCCCGAGCCTGGGGATGGGGCAGGGACAGGCTCCAGAGCAAAGGCACCTTCCCTGACCTGAGCCAGCCTGAGACAGAGCTCGGTCTGCTCCTGGCCAGAAAGGAGGGAGCAGTTGAGAAAATGAATACAGTGTTTGCAAGGACTTCAGGAATTGTTCCCTTGTTAATAGAACTGCAATTTGTGGAAATATGATGGAGGGTGAAGGTCTGCAAATACTTAGAGGAATAATGAGCATTGTAAGCAACAAGCACCACAGGGGAGTATGAGAAATAGATTGTACCAGACAGGCCATTTCTGCATAATTACACAATTAGTGGACTGGGGAAGACAGCGGATAACCCTTCGCAGTGTGCTGTGGTGTGGCGCAGACCGTGCTGGAGACTGGAGCACCAATTAGCTGGAATAGCTCACAGAATGTGGAAAGGCTGGATGGAGGGAGGAGCAGCCGTGCTGAGCACCCGTCTGGCACGGGAGAGAGGGGACACGCTGGGAATGGTCACTCCCCCTCTGGGTAACGTGGTGATAACGGGGGACAGGGTGGAGAACCCCCAGGCTGGGCTCTCAAAAGGTGCAGTGCAAATGAGGGGAGAGAGCAGGGGATAAATGTCGGCAGGGAGGGTTTTGACAGCGAGCAGAAAAGGATGATTTTGGTAATAGTCTGCAAGAAACACAGCTCATACCTTTGGGCAACAACAATTATAGGCAGAATTATGTAATGAGAAGGCGCTGTTTGGGAAGCTGTAATTTGGGGAGAGCCCTGGCTGTGTGAGCAGATCACAGGAGCTCCGTGGTGCTGAGCTCTCTGCTCCAGGCACCCGTGGGCAGAGGGGGCATCGGTGGCATCTCCCCAGCCAGCTGTGGCCTCTGCTGTGCCACAGTGAGCAAGGCAGAGGTGAACTGGCAGGGACCCAAAAAGACAGTGGCGAAGGGTGGGAGGCCTTCCTTCAGCCTGGGGGAGCAAGACACACAGAGTGGCTCTGAGCGAGGGAATCAACATCTGGAGATGGCTCCTCTCGTGCTCCGTGCACACCTGCACAAGAGGCTGAGTGCTGGGGAGGACCAATATAACGCAGATCTGCTGCTGCTTCTTCCTTGCTACAAAGCCAAAATCGTTCTCCTGGGCTCTTCTGTCTCTGGATCGGAGGAGTTAAGCTAAGAAAGTGCTCCCTGCATTGCCCTGACCCTAAGGCAGCCCGGAGCAAGGCACAGATTTGCCCTCCCACTCCTGGTGGGCCAGAGGGCTGCCTGCAATCCATGCGGGCTGATCTCACCTGCCTGAGTAGCTGGTGCTGTCAATTCAGGCTTTTTCATACGGAATTATTCCTGGGAATCACCAGGGACTCCCGTCTCCACCTCCTTCCCCACACATCCTGGAGGAATTCCCTCTGCAGCCTGTTTTCTGTGCTGACATCACCTGCCTTCCCCGGTTCCCACCCAGGCAGAGAATGTCGCTGTTCTCAGGGCTGCCCGAGCTCCCCCTTCCCTTCTCCCACGGGCAGAGACAGCAGCAGGGGCTTTTCCCTGCCCATTGCTCTCCCTGGAGCACGAGGAGCAGGGCTGGCAGCTGTGGCCCTGCTCTGCTGCTGTCCCCTGGCCACCCAAAGGTGCTGAGAACACCAGCACCTTCCCTGAACACAGCCTTGGATGTCTCGTGGTCAGGGCCTGGAAAGGACAAAGTTAATTTTCTTCAGCAGCTCACAACTGCTATGTTTCAGCTTTTTGTTCAAAAAACCCAACACAAATAACACACTAAGATTCTAACTTTTGTTAGGGTAGATTTGGGGCCATGCTATAGGTTTGGAGGGACACAGGCAGGCAGAGGAGCTGACCACAGAGATACTCCACACCATTCAGCATCGTGCCTGGCAGTAAATGGGTTAACCATCTGCCTGGGAGCTGGCTGGTCATCGTGTGCTCATGGAAGGGGATGAGTGATTGCCTTTGCATCACTTTTTTGTTTTGTTTTCGTCTCTTCTACTCATCCTTCACTTATAAAGCAGTTGTTATTATTGTTATTTTTATCCTGACCCCCAATTTTCTTGCTTTTATTCTTCCTTTTCTCTTACCTCATCCCACTGGGGATGGGAGGGAGTGAGCCAGCATCTCTGTGATGTGTTATGCTCAGCTGCCCACTGGGGTTAACCCCCAGCATCTCCTCCATGGATTCAAATGCGGCACATCCAACTACTCTGCTGCTTCAGGCACATTTTCACCAGGCAAATACAACACAGAACAACATGTGCCCTGCATAATGTACTTGTCCATCTGATCCTGCTCCCCACCCACAACATTGCAGTGAGTGATGCTGTATCTGCTTTTCTTGATCTTTTAAGGTCCTGGAAGAGGTTTCTGGGAAAGAGCCTTCATTTGGGTAGAGATACAATCTCTAATTGTTTTTTGAAGCATTTCTCTAAGGCAGAGCTCAGGTGTTCTGGTCGATATCCTTGCAGAGGCTTTCTGAGATGTTGGTGTGTCCTGGCAGGACCTTGCAGCTGCACTCTCTGGGCTTGCACAGAACCAGCCCCAAGATGAGGTGAGCCCTTCCTTTATGGACCCTCATGAGCTCTTACACATCTGGGATCTCCTACATGCAGCCTTCTGTGACCGTGTTCACAGGGGTTCTTGGATGAGGGAAGAGATGAGGATCTGACTCCATGTTTCAGAAGGCTGATTTATTATTTTATTATATATATTACATTAAAACTATGCTAAAAGAATAGAAGAAAGGATTTCATCAGAAGGCTAGCTAAGAATAGAATAGCAAAGAATGATAAAGGTTTGTGGCTCGGCTCTCTGTCCGAGCCAGCTGGGCTGTGATTGGCCATTAATTACAAACATTTAACATAGGCTAATCAAAGATCGACCTGTTGCATTCCACAGCAGCAGATAACCATTGTTTACATTTTGTTCATGAGGCCTCTCAGCTTCTCAGGAGGAAAAATCCTAAAGAAAGGATTTTTCATAAAAGATGTCTTTTATTACAGCCTCTTGCTCAAGTTCAGATCTCGGGAAACTCCAAGAGCAGCTTCTGATCAATTTTGCTCTGCGTGGTCTCAGTTCCTCCTGTCCAGCCTTTATCCTGTCCAAGTTCTCTTCTGAATGGGGGAGCTAACACAAAAGATGTTCCTTTTCTGTCTGTGGCTGTGGTTTTGGATGCATTTTGTCTTGCAGACATCCCATGGGTCTGGGCAGCAGCCTGTGGGTGTAGGTGTGAGGAACTGACGGATGTGTGGGACAGGGAGGGGTGATGCTGGCTCAGGGTGGGGAAGGGAAGCAGAGCCTCCCACAGAGCTCTGCAGGCTGAGCAGGGGTCTGGCACAGTGCTCAGGCAGGGGTCACCCTTTGATACACACAGATAAGCAGCTGAGGTGTCAGAGTGCCCCTCACATGGGCTCTGCCTCCAGCTCCACTCCTCCAGCTCCAGCCAACCCTGCAAGCAGGCAAAGGGCTGAGCTGCAGAGGCTTCATGCTATCCTTGAATATAAACATTCCTAAAAGCAGCTTTCCCATTTCTTTGTGGGAGGCTGTAACCTGCTGGGGCCTTCAGCACTTTAGCAGAGTTGCCTCTAGAGGAAAAGAGACCATAAGAATTCATGGAATTCTCCACAAAACTTCCTAACCTTTCCTGGCCAGACCTAGAGAGGCTTAGGGTGGAGGTGTGAATGGAGGATGCCCTGTTCATGGATTTCACATGGAAATTGCTGCTGTTTGCAGGGGCAGGAGGAGGAAATAAAGAGGAATTATTAAAGAAAATGGCACATGTCTCTTGCTGGGATGATAAACACCCAGGAGGATCTCAGATGTGCTGAGGGCTGGGGTGGAGGGGTCAGCAAGGAGCTGAATTCTGCTTTTAAGGTGTCTGGGCTGGCTCATGGGCACAGACACAGTGACTTAACTGGGGCTGTCCCGGAGTGATGAGTGAGTTTGTGCCCCTTCCCAGCAGGGCTGTCCTGAGCAGCCTCAGAAGCTCCGTTTGTGAGCTGGACAGAGCAGATCTGTGATTTAAAGCCCATCAGCTGAGCCTGCTCACACACAAGCCCTTGGTGCTGCAAGGATGGAGCTGAGCCCAGGCTCAGCCTGGACTGTGTGTCACTGCTGTGATGGGCCAGGAGCACCCAGGGCCACCAGCAGTGACTGACCTGGCAGCTGTGGGAGGGCACCCGGGCATCAAAGGGCACCTGTGGGACAAAAGGGCACCCACAGAGACACCCCACAGTGCCCATCTTCTCCAGCAGTGGGGCCTGGTGTAGCCCCACTTCTCACCCACATGGAGAGCTGCAAACAGGGGCTGGGATTTCTCTAAGCTGGTGGTGACTCCATTGACATCAGAGTCCAAGGGATGGGCTTGCTGAGTGTGTCAGCAGTGGGTTGGGGACACCTTCAGGAGGTGCCTCCCTGTCTTTCTGCCTGCTTTCAGAATTAAATCCATCTGGACTTTGATAAGATTTGGTAAAACATGGTCACTTTTGTGAGCAAAACCATTTGTGGTTGTAAGACATAACTCCTATGTGATAAATCCTGTGAGGATGAGGATTTGATTCCTTAAGGATGAAAAGGAAAGGGAGATGCCATATGAAATATCCCACTTGGGCTGACTGTGTCAGGTCTCTATCAAGCATCCACAAGACTTGTCCCCTTTCAGAGCTGTGCGTGCACGTGCAGTGGGTGTGAGGCTGGGTTTGGGAAAATGCAGATGGGAAACTGAGAATGGAAAAATGCCATTTGTGCAACTCAGGGATACCAGGCACTGCTCGAGTGGAGCTTAATTGTCCTTATTTGACAGATAAATAGCTGTACTTGCTGAGTGGTTTTTCTCTTTTCCCTCATGGCAGCAAAAGATGTGGCAGCAAGAGCTGCAAAAAGAAATATGCTATTTTTAGCTTAAAAATACCTTTCCCAGCTTGTCAGTGCCAGCAGACAAACCTACTGCACAGCTTGTGTTGAGCTGGTGGTCCAGCAAGTGCCAGTATTTTGTCTTCTGGCAGGAGATACTTGTGAGGAGATAACCCCCAGGGTCTCTAGCAGTGGCACGAGGGCTTTGCAGTGGGGTTGCTTCAGAAAACTGCAGTTGGGACTCAGCTTGTCAGGAGCCTCAGCTTTGCTGCTTTCACAATGCCATTGTCTTTTTGCCAAGTCTGCTGTGCCTCATGGGAGCAGGGTCGTAGAGCAATGGTGTCCAGCAGATTGCATTGATGAGCCAAAGGGATGCTGACCGGTACAGTCCTACTGTGACGTCCTTTATTCCACATCTCCAGAAATAGTGTGCAAGTTTTTCTGGGTCCCTCCAATTTTGGGCTGACTCCACCGCTAAGCAGGAGCTGGCAGTTCCAGGACAGTGCATGGAATGTGACACAGAGGTTCCTCAGAAGCTGATGGCCACCTCCTGGTGATGCCAGTGAAGGCAGAGTTAAGCCAACAGTGGAGGATTGTGAGAACACCACGATGTAAAATGGGTCGTTGTGCTGCCAGGATTGCTGCTGTAAGTGCAGCCACAGACGTGTGTGGAGCGTGCGCGCCTGACGTCGCTCCTGAAATTGGGAATTGCAGGAGCTGCAGAGGGCTTCCCGCCTGGGCTTCAGCTAATACCGAGGAGCAGTGATGGCTCAGAGCTTTTTTATTAATCCCCATCAGGCTGGGAGGTGTTGTATTAATCCCTTTCCAGATGCAAAGCTGGCTGTTTTTCCCTGGAGAGCACGCTGCTGTTCCGCACGGGAGCAGAGGAGAAGCCAGAGTGCAGAGCAGCAGCGTCGCTCTTCTCCACGGGCTCCATTCTCCACCGAGCTGATCTGGGAGCTTTCTCTGAAGAAGCAATTCCACAGCATCAGATGGCAATGGATACTATGTAGGGGATGAGGTAGGGAGGTTCTCTTTTGCCTGATCTCTGTGCTGATTTCCAGGGGATTATAAAGTATCCCAACTTGTTGGGTTTGCATAGAGGCAAATCCCAATGGGGGTGAGGATTCTCTGCCTGGTGAATTCACTCTGCTGCTCTGAATGCTGGATTTCATGCAAGAATTATCTGTGCTTAAGGTATGGCTCAGCCTCTTATATAATTACATTCTTCCTCTCCTTCAAGCCTAAAGCTGTGCAGGAATGGCAAAGACTGAAAACCCCATGTGTTGATGGTGGTTTAGGTTATAACTCTCCACAAGGCTGTTTAAAGCCATAAACATTAAAAGCTGTTTCAGAATGAAATATGAAGTGACTTGTGAGAGCACAGCCGTTTCAATGTGTGCTGACCACCAGATGAGGCACCTGGGACACCAGGCTGGGATCCACTTGCCATTGGAAGGTTGAATTGTGTCAGTGCAGCCACAGGAGGAGTGAAGTTGTGTGCTGAATGTAGCTGCTGTGTGCTGGGATTGTTCAGGAGAGAGTGTATTCCACAGGATCCGTGATAAACCTGGATCTGGAGGGGCGGGTCCCTACCCTGGGACAGGGGCCAGCCCGCTGGATAAGGTGTCAAGATGTACAAGATGTACACTGCCAAGGTAAAAATTAATCTGCATGTAATATTCCTGTCACAGGTGAGACTGGGATTGCGCCAGGGTACAAAAATAGCCACATTGGGTGCTGCTGGTGCAATTCTTCCCATCACAAATCCCAGGCTGCTTTGAATGGTGGGGCCAAGCCACACACTGCCACTTCTTCTTAGACGCAGATTTTCATTTTCTGATGCTGAAGCTGAGCTGTGCACAGCTTCACCCTCTGAGCACTGTTCAGCACTAGGGAATCTTTGATTACTCATTCATTTGGAAAAGGGTGGGGGAAGAAAAGGTAGGGCATCATCTTAGCTGTACTTGTTGACTTTTAAAAACCTCTGCTAAACACAAGGACTTCGCAAAGATGATCCCAAGAACAAACAGACTTTGTGTCTTTAACAGGAATGGAGGCAAATTTGCTGGAGTGGAAGAAGAGCTATAGTTTATCTTCAGAAATGGTGGGGAGGAGCTTAAAAATACAGTCCTCATGTGAAGAAATTTGTGGGAAAAGCTAATTCAGGATGAAAATATAATTGCAAAAGAAAAGAAGGGAGAGAGGGAGGGAGGAAAATGTGTTTTTAATGACACATATCTATTCAGGATGCATGTGCTGGTGAGGCAGCTATCCCTAGGAGTAAAACATCCAAGTCCCTCAAAACTCGGCAGATTTAACTCCAAAACCAAGAGAACAGGGTTAGGGCCTCATTATGCCTGGTAAATGCTGTCTTATGGATTTAGGTGGTTGTGTTAATCCCTCATGGTTGGCCTGGGGATAGTGCTCGTGGTGGGTTTCCATTCATACAAGATATAAGAAGGGAGCTCTAATAATACAGGTATGATCCACTCCCGAGGATTCCAAGGAACTGTTTTCCCATGGCTGAGGAAAACTGGGTGAAATTGGTTGGGTGTTAAAATATTCTCAAGAAAATGAGTAGAACTGGGAGTTCTTTGAGCAGAGGCCAAGAAGGCTGAGATTTCAGAGCCACAAATATGGACAAGGTTTATCCCTCAGACGTCCCATCTTGGTAGCACTAAAAGCCACAACTGGAAGCAATAAGAAGATCAACAAATTTAGCAAAGAGAAGAATAGGTAGCAATCCATGGACATCTGGAATTATGATGTGTAGACAACAAGCTTAAAGACATCTGGAGGGAAATCACCTATCAAATAGAGCTCAAGTACAGAATTACAGGGCTTTACAAACATATTAGAGAGAAATATCGTAATGAGCCAAAGAGTGGAATAACCATGTGGCAATCATCGTTCATAATGACCCAGAAGACACCAACTGGTCAGTAACCACTATTACCTTGCTTTTGGAAAAGAAACAGTGTGGTGGACAACTGCTGTCCTGTGACAAGGAAACATGGAGGGTCTGGAGAAGAGGAGGCTTCAGGGAGACCTTGTAGCAGCCTTCAGGTACCTAAAGGTGCTTACAGGAGAGCTGGGGAGGGACTTTTCACAAGGGCATAGAGTGAGAGGAAAAGGGGAATGGCCTTAAGCTGAAACAAGGTAGGTTTAGATTAGGTATTAGGAAGAAATTCTTCCCTGTGAGGGTGGGGAGGCTCTGGCACAGGTTTCCCAGAGAAACTGTGGCAGCTCCATCCCTGGAAGTGTCCCAGGCCAGGCTGGATGGGCTTGATGGAACCTGGGATAGTGGAAGGTGTCCCTGCCCATGGCAGGGGGGGAATAAGATGAGCTTCAAGGTCCTTTCCAACCACAACCTTTCTGTGGTTCTAGGTTAAAACAATGTATGTTAGGCTCCAACTCCAAATCAGCCAACTTGGGAGCTTTATGTCAGAGTTCAGAGCAGGTTTGCTCAGGTGCTGTCTGGTGTTCACATCTCAGCCTCTCATTAGGCTGTGCCCCAGTGCTCAGTGGGATGATGTCCTCTGCTCTAACTGCAGAGGGGAGTGTTGGAAGGTCTCCTTTGCCCCTTAAATACAGGTGAAGCAGTGTTCAACAAAGCCAGTGCTGGCAGGAGGTCACTGCTCTGTGAGGTGTTTCTGTGAGATCATCATCACCAGCAGCCTGGAGGTGAAAATGCTCATAAAATCAGCAAGAGACAGAGACTGCTGGGGTTTCAAGGGTCAGTGGGGAGAAAGAAGCTAGAGAGGGTACTCGGTGTGGCTTGGCACACTGGCCCATTGAAAACAAAAGGAAGCTTCACCACAGAGACTGGGGCTGTAGAAAAGCAAAATAATTCCTCTTGGTGACTCTGTCTGGCAGAGCAGGGACTTGGTAAGACCTGCAGTAGAAACACAGAGGGACAGATTTTCCATGTGAAGCCCAATGCCTGAATGTAGCACTTGGGAGTTAAAAGGCTGGGAATGGGTGGCAGTAGGGATTTTGCCTCTGTATTTTCCTCTGTCCACAAGAGACAATGGAATAGCGCCTGGTTTTTGTGTTCTTAGCTTAAGTAGGATATTGCAAAATGGGATAGCCACAGATATGATCCTGAGCTGGAGAAAATGCCATACAGCAAGGAATGGAAAAAAAAACCAACTTGATCTGTTTAGCTTATCAAAAAAGAAAATTGAGGGATAACTTGATTACAGAGTGTAAGTACTTCCATGGGAGAAAACACCAGTTGCTGAAGGGCTTTTTAATCTAGAGGAGAAAACAAGAGTAAGAAACAATGGCTGGACAGTGAAGCCAGATATTTCACTTCAGAACAGGCAGACATTGTTAACAATGAGGGTGATTAACCACTGGGAGAGGATCCCAAGGGGGCTGATACCTCGTTCATTTCTTGATGTCCACACACCAGGCGGGAGCGCGTCTCTGGAGGACACGCTTTGCTCACCAGTGCGGAGCTGGGTTTGGTCCATGGGTGACTGGACCAAATGTGCTGCCCAGTGCCCTACAACTTCTGGCCCCTTTGGGCCTTTGAAGCCCTTAGCTGCTTCTGGGAATGACTTGGCAGTTCTCTGGGGCTTCCCAGCTGGGGATCCTGATGGACTTTTGAGGCGATGTCAGCACGGGCAGCCCTGCAGAAGGGGACTGGGCTGTCACTCATCACCTGTTGGACTGTGGAAAGGGCCTGATTAACCCCCAAGCAGGTGAGATGTGGGCTTAACCAACCACCTAGAGCTCCAAGAGATGGAGGACAGAGACAAGAGGTGCAGGTAAGGGCTCTCCAGCTATTCCTAACTTCTGGAAAGACTTCCTGGGACAGCAAAGAGTTGGGTGCAAGGGCAGGTGAAGTCACTCTGATTTATGGTGGGAACAACAATAGGAAGAGAAAGGCCAACTTAACCCCTCTGCAGGATCAAAGCAAAATGAAAATGGTTGGCAAACCTCTGCCCTTCTCTTTAGACTCCACTGCCTCTCTCATATCACTGCCTGAACCTCAGCAACTGCCCAAAACACTCATTTCTGTGATGCTCAGAAGCTGTTCAGAACTTACTTTCAGTCAGAGACAGAGTCAGCAAGTGGAAAACCACCTCTGGACTTCATGTGTCCAAGACACTCCCGGGTGAGCTTCTCCTGTCCCGTAGCCCTGCTTCCCTCACCCTCCCACTGCAACCCAGGGCATCTCTTCAGCCAACTGGGAGCAGTGAGCAAACGGTTAAAGTTTTGCTTCTCCACCCAGTGGTGGGTGTTGTCTGTGTCAGAAACAATATAAGAACAGTCGGAAGTTGCAGCTGGCAAGTAACATTTGGAGTAGCAGTCGTGGGGCATATAGATCTGGTGTGGACTGTCTTTTCCTGAGACTGTAAACACTTGTGCAGAATGTCCGAGAGCAAGAAAAAAGGGAAAGGAAAGAGCAAAAAGAACAAAGAAGGGAAAAAAGGGGAAAGAGAACCTGACCCAGGAAAAGGTACTTCCCATTTTTAACAAATTTTACTTAAAGGAAGAAGAGACAAGCCAGCAGGAAAGTACTTGTGGGTTGCATGAGGGTGCAAATGCCAGGGACTGTTTGCCAGGCGAGTGTGCAAATCTCTGCATCTCATTCATATTTCATGCTGTTATAGGTCTGCTTTTGTTACAGGTCTGCTTTCTTCTTCATCTTCTCTCTTTTATTTTCTTTCCTCCTCCTTTTTTTTTTTTTTTTTTTTTTAAATACCCAAAGCCCCAGCACTTCAGGGCAGTATGCTCTTGCATGAACAGCAGTACTCAGCTCCTGTCATGGTGATAGGGGAAGTGAGGGGGTTTGTGCTGATTCTCTGGCGGTTCTGCTGTGTGGGGATTTGCTGTTTAGTTGGTTATTTTCTTGCTTTTTCCTGAGGTAAATATCAAAACTCATAATATTGGAGGATCACAGGTGCTGTTCCTTGAGACAGACCAATTCTCAGAGGTCAGATTTTAGTTATAGCCTCGGTTTTTGAGGTAACTGCAATGACCTGTAGTGAAAGACACGTGGGCTCTGCTGAAATGCTGATATTCCTGAAATCAGGCTGTTCTTCAGAGATCTGACTGTTCCTTGCTGACTGGGTAAGGCAGTATTTATGATATTGCCAGGATTAAACGTTTTAATGGCTACAGTTTGATTCCTGAGTACATGGGCAGTGCAAGAACTGTCTTGGAAAGATACAGAAGGTTTGGTGGTAATGCAGCCCAGTGTAATTCCTTTCTCTCTCATGGTATCAGGGAGGGATTATCCTGGGCTGTTTCTTATCTGTGGTTTATCTGGCAATGCATTTGGAGAGAGCAGCAACCGTGTCAGGCTTTGTGTTTTATCAGTGTTAAAAGAGGCTAAAAGCTGGCCCGGGTCCTGTCCTGAGCCTGTCAGTTCAGCTCCTCGCTTGCCTGGCTGCAGCTCTGCTCTTGTGCTGCTGAGGTGACATGAGTGACCGCTCTTGACCTGAGCAGCTCTGTTCTGCCTTTGCACTGCCATCACTGGTGGCAGGATTTGCCCCTTCCCTTTTTCATCCCTTCACCCTGAGCATGGAGAGCCTGCTGTGCCCCGAGCAGGGGCTGCTCCACCCGAGCTGCTGGGGGGGCAGTGGGTGCTGGTGCCATCAGAACAGAGCTGATGTTGCTGTGGGATCTGGGAGGAGGCTTTTGGGAAAGCTTCAAGACCGGGAGCTTGGAATCACCAGGGAGAAGCAACAGCTGCTTGAAGGTGACAGGCTGTGCCCTGGGGGCTCAGGAGGGTGCAGGGGCTGTCTCAAGCCATCACCAGCATCACCCTGCCCCTGCCTCCGAAATGCAGAGGGCACAGGGCAGTGCCTGCATCGTGGGCATCTCCTTTGCTGGGAGCAGGAGGGGCTGGTGCACTGGGAGGCACTGGCTCGGGCACAGAGGGGACACGGGGCACACTGGGACTGCCCAGGGAGCAGCCACCTGCTTCGAGAAGGGCCAGGTGTGAGCAAGGCTCATGTCTGTAGTGCCACATCAAAGCCCTGCAGTAGTTCACTGCCCTGGAGAGAAAAAGGAAAGACCCTTTACCTGTTGTTACTCCCACTGACAACCAAGTCCTCTGCTGAGATGCATTGTCAGCTGTTTTATCACAGGGGAGTGGAAACCCCCCTTCTGCCTGCTAATGGATCCAGAGTAGAACTGGGGATGATTGCATTGGTCATTGGGGATGATTGCATTGATCATTGGGGATGATTGCATTGATCAGGTGGTGGAGTCACCATCCCTGGAGGTGTTCAAGAAATTACTGGATGTGGCACTCAGTGCTCTGGTCTGGTTGAAAAGGTGGTGACTGGCTAAAGGTTGGACTTGTTAATCTTAGAGACCTAAATGATTCTATGAGTCTATGATTCTGTCATCCTGTCTGTACCTCAAGCAGAGAACTGAAAGGTTCTCTATTTGGCTTGCACAGCATCCTTTCATTTGCATTCCTTGTTAAGTGGATTGTTTAGATCCAGGTTGCTCATTTGCTGTGTGTTGCTGCTCTCTCTTTACTCTTTGTGGGTCCATTAGAAGAAGACCTTTGGTTGTCTGTGGTGTCCCTGAACCAAACCCCACTTGGGGTTGTGCTGGTTGGCTCCAATGGAACCCAAGAACACCTTTTCATATCATGGGTCACCTTTGCTATGTGGTCTAAGGGACACCCTAGCAATGGTTCCCCAAAAGAACCTTTAGGAGTGAGGAGTTCCTCCTGCAACCACTTCTGAGTGCATGTCCCAGTCCGGGCACACAGACCCTCACTCTGGGCATCCTGTGGACCATTCCTTCAGCCTGAGGCTGGACTTCAGCCTGCTCTCCAGCATGCCCAGGCTGATGCAAAACCCCAGCCCTGGCACACAGCAGGAGCCTGGCTGGGCACTGTCAGGGGGATTTGTGTTCTCTCTTTTCCCAGGCTGTAGAATTTCCCTGCAATGGGGATGTGCTGACCCCCCTGAAAGCAGGAGGCAGAAGAGGCATCTACACAAATCTCATGCAGTATCTACAGATATCAGGAGAGGAACACTCATTTGATTGTCTGTGCAGGGCAAAGTGAGGGAATGATGGCAGCATGCAAAACTTTCATCCTTCACACTCATCCCTGAGCAGCCTCTGCTGAGGGACAGACTTTGATCCCTCTGACATTCTGACAGTCTTGTCAGACCCTTGTGCTCTTAGGAGTCTGCATGGAAAATTACCCTCAGTTAGCCCTTGGGCTGTGCACTGTAGAGCCCCAGGAACAGCTCTGGCATGGCCAAGACTCACCTGGACTCCAGAGGTGATGTCCCAGCCCTGGCAGCTGCTCTGGGGGAATTGTCCCAGGTAAAGCTCTTCACTGCCAGTGAATCAGAGCAGCAGGACAACCTGGGGAGGGAGGAGAGGGCTGAAACAGCAGTTTCAGGAAAGAGCATCCATGTGCCATGGGGTGTGCTAGATTTCCCATGAGGTCTCTAAAACTCAGGGGAGGAGAGGATTTGTCTTTCACTGCAGCTTTTAGCACAATTGTTTTGGCTTCTGTGAATGTGTAAAAGAGGATTGCTGATCTCATGTGAAGGGCTAGCTTTGTTCTGAGGACCAGGGCTATCTTTAACCTAAACTCACATTTTCATGCCTCTAGCAGTGCAGCTGTCCTAAAGTGAGTGCCTTGGCTACAGCTTTAGCCAGTGGAAGAGCCTGTGAAGGCCTCCAGAGGGAGATGGTGTCCACCTATGAAAACAAACCATCAGGATCCCTCTTTGAGACGTTTGTGACATGCATTGAAAAACAGATGGCTTGTGTCCCACCCTGCACATGTGGAAGGCACACCCTGCAGGGACTACCTGAGCTGTGGGATGTGGGAACAGACCCACAAATTAATGTGAAATGCTCCCACAAGGTTCAGGTCTGAGACAGATGTATTTTATCGTGTACTGTGCATGGGGCAATCAAAGCCATGACACTGAGACAAGACCCTGAGTGCAAAATCAGCTGCCCTGGCACGTTCTGAAAGATTTGGGGTAGACTTTGGGGAGGTGGGACAAATTGACCAAGACCAATGCCAACGTTCACTGCAGAGCTGAGCAGAGCCAGAGCTGTGGCAGGGGATTGGGATGAGAAGAAAAAAGGGCTGGAGGAAGCCTTGCTAGCGAGATAAGCGAGTTGAAAAGGGTCTGCATTTCATCTGTACTTTCGTGAGGTCACTTGGGGAGAAAAGACCAGAGAAATGTAAAGCATTTGGTTGGTTAAATTCCCCAGCAATTCCAGGCATTTTCTCTTATTTTTATTTGGTGTTGAGGAAAACATTGCGTGTGCTTCAGCTTTTTGCTGTTTGTCAGTGCTAATAAGCTGGCAGCACAGGCACTTTGCTTTCTCCTGAACTGCCCATGGCAATTGCTAATGCTGGAAAACTACTCAGAGAGCAGGTGAAGAGTCTCTGCAGAGAGTATCTCATGTTTCAGTAGGAACTGGCTTGACCTCAGCTCCCAGATGAGTCAGGAAGTGGTAGAAAGGTTGTGCAGAAGGGTATTGCAATTGAAACTCCCAAGTCTTGAAGGGGAAGATGCCCCCTGGGCACGAGCCAGCAGTGGGACTGTAGCAGAAGCAGGTGCACATTGCCCAGGTCTGTGAGCCTGGCTGCTTTAGAGTGCTGCCACGTTACCACAGGGCTTGGGAGGGAGGATGGGGATGTGGAAGCCCTTGCAGATGCTGAGTGCAGCCTCAGAGATCCTCAACAGCAGCACAGGCACAGCAGCTCCTTCACTGCCAGCCAAGGCTCCTCTGTGTGAGCTGTGTCCACGCTGCAGGGTGAGCACGCTCCTGATTTGTTCTCAGCTTTCTGCTCTCAGGAGAGACTCCAGTTCTGAGGAGCTGGTAGAAATAGTAGCCAGAAAGGTTTGTTTACAAGAAGAATAACCCACGGCGGATATCCCACAGTAGCAGTTCTGTTTTCTATAAACACCCAGGCACACAAGGTAGCAGATGTCAGCTGTGCTCCAGGATCTGTCCACATGTGTGTTTCCATGGGCTCAGTGCATGGGCTGGTGTTCATGTGGCTCAGAGCACACATGGGGACAGTTACCACGCACTGGGGAACGTGCAGGGACTTGCTCAGCTTTGGGAATGGAGGGGGTCTGACTCACAAGCTCCAGTGATTCATGCTGGGGTAAAGGAAGAGGTGAATCCCAGCTCCTTTCTGGTCTTCCCTGGAGCTCTGCTGAAGGAGGGATTGAACAGAGCATGCAGCTCTGTTCCTCCACTGTCCATGGCTCACGGTCTCAGGTGTTCATACAAACAGTAGTTACAGGAGAGGGACCCAGCAGGGCAGAGGGATAACCCATCTCTCCACTCAGGCAGACTGCAGGGCTGGGAACGCCTGGCAGAGGGGCAGGATGCAGCAGAACAGTACATTAGTAAGTAATCCCACTATGGATCCAAAAGCTGGTGAGTCAGAGCCCTGGGCATTCCATTCCCAATCCCTTTTTGGAGGTGCAAGTAACCTGGGAAAGGCAGTCTCTGGAAAGAGGAGGAACATCTGGAGAGGGGCTGAGCACAGCCTGGCTGCCGACCTTGGAGGTCAGTCATGTGCTCAGCTCATTCTCCTGCCTCATTAACGTGATGGGCTCCAGCTGCAACCTGGCTGAAGGAGAGCTGTGCTGCCACGAGCAGCCTGGCTCTGACATCCTTCCTCCTGCCTCTGCACTGCCAGAGCCTGCTCTGAGTGCTGCCCTGAGCCCAGGGCTTGGCTCAGGCTGAGCTCCAATGGAACTGCAGCTCAAAACTGCTCAGAGAAGGTGGGATGAGACTGTGGCAGAACTCCTGAGGCAGTGAAATGGGGGAGATGAGCCTCCTGTTCCTCTGACCACTTCTCATTTTCCCTCAGATTCCAATCAGTGCTTTCAGGTGCATGAAG
>NW_005054386.1:336293-338270 GCF_000277835.1 Geospiza fortis
TACAGCTCTTGGAATATGCAGTGAGTGGAGCTTTGGGTAACACGCCTCCTGCTTGGCTGTGCTTCTTTCTTCTGGCAGCAAAGCTCCATTAAAAAACCACAGTGTCTCTTGAAGAGAACTTGAAGAAATCAAGAGAAGCTTGAGAGATGCAACTCATGCCTAGGATCCTAAATCCAGGCTGAGAAGTATGAAATCCCAGTAAAGGCTGGATGATGTCTGTGCTGGAAACAGCATTCAGAGCAGAGGCTGTGGGATAACCTGGAGCTTTCCTCTGGGGAAGCTGCACCAGTGTCACTGAGGATGAGAGCACACTGAGCTCTCCTGGCTCAGCCAGGCTCCCTGGGGGCTGTGTGGAGCTCCTTGCCCTGGCTCCTGTGGGTGTGTGCTGTCCTGGGGCAGGCCAGGGACGTGCTGGCAGGGAAGGCACTTTGGGAGGGCGAAGGCCTCTCCAGCAGGGCTGGAGCTTGGACATGCATCACCTGCTGTGCTGACCTCCTGTCTGGGACACACAACAAAGTCACATGGCTGGGGAAGGGGACTCTGCCCAAGGGGAAGCTCTCACTGCACCCACAGGGGACTGACTGGGGCAAAACTGCCACTTCCCTGCCCATCCCATGGAGTGTCAGAGCAGGCAGAGGTGTGTGTGGTCCTGCTCCTGGCTCTGGTGCTGTGCCCAGGCACCAAATGGTGTTTGAACCAGTGTGACCTGGGATGGTCTCCTCTCCAACAAGGGCAGCGCTCTGTTGTTGCATTTTTGAGATGTTTCAAATTGTAACAACAAATACAAGAGATAATGGTAAAAATTAAACATTTTAGGTAATTAATAACTCTGGTAATTAGGCTTGGCAGACTCAGTCATCAGTTCTTACAATGGATTTTAGTTCAGGCGTGTCTGGAAGGCAAGGGCTCCTCGATAGGAGGGAGAGGTGCTTTGCAGAGATCAACAACCACACTAGGCTCTCTTCCTGCAGCAATGCTGTGGTCAAGCTCTTGAGGAGTCTGGTGGTCCTGGAGCTCTTCTACAATGTGCTTCATCCCTACTATCCCCTTAGATCTTGGACTACAAATAGAAGTCAGAGCCCAGTTTTTCTTGCTAAATTTTCATCCACGGTGAGGATGAGGAGGAGAAGGGAACCACATTTACTCTCCAAGTCTGATATTTGGCTGGCAGATCAGAAAAAGACAGCTACAAATGTGTGAGATGGACAGAAAAAGTGTTCTTTAGGCAAGCAGTGAAACTTTAATTTACCCTAGGACTACACTAAAGTCAGGTGCTTTAGTGTGTAGTTGGTTTATTTTTAAAACAAGACACCCCAAAGATTTGAACCAGATTTCCTCCATCACTGACCGATGTTTGGAAGCCCTTCAGAGAAACTTCTTCTTGGTGTCAGAATTTGCACATTTGCTTAATTTGAGGGTAAAATCAGGTTGAAATCCACCCAGCAGGTTCTCAGCAGATGTTTCTCTGACCTATCTCCTCTGGCTTTTTTTGGTGGATGTGTGATATGCACCAGCTGAGCATCCAACCCTCTGGCTTTCAACAGTTTTTGATTTGAAGGCTGGGACTTTATTCCCCTCCAAAACTGTGTGTGTGTGTGCATGTGTACATATGTTTGTGCTCACATGAGCTTCTTCTTCCCCTTTGAAGTCCATAGGGCTTTGCAAGAATTCCCTGGTTCCTGATGTGCTCCAGCCCTCTGGGGGTGTGGAGATGCAATTTTGGCTAGCACACACCACTCTGGCAGAGCCTGCACTGACCCTGATGCTCTTTTTGTGTCTCTGGTCCATCTCTCCCTCCAGTCAAACCGCTGACAAAACTCCCGTGCTCAGCATCCCCATCTCTGGTTCAAAGCACACCTAAAGTGTGTCCCTGCTCTTCCCAGCCCTTGGCTTGACCCAAGTGCTCCTGGAGAGAAATCTCCTTGCTCTGGGGGCAGGCTGGTGTTATTCCAGCAGCAGTGCAGGCATGGCTTTGTG
>NW_005054386.1:338319-356337 GCF_000277835.1 Geospiza fortis
GAGGGAGCTGGGTTTGGGTGCTCCTGGGAGACAACAGGCCAGGGAAGGGAGGCAGAGGGGCTCCCCTGAACCTGGCCACATGCCCCTGCCTGCACTGCATGGCTGCCCAGGTGCCTGTGCCCATTTCCCAGCTCAGGGGAGTGGGGCAGGGCTGGCAGAGAGGAATGTGGAGTTTGGCAGGCTGGAGGGAGGGAAGAAGGATCTTCCAGCTGCTAGCACAGTCCTTGTGCACACAGAGTAACCAGCCTCAGCTGTGCCCGTGCAAACCTGCTGCTCTCTGCAGGAGAGAACCCTCAGCTGCACTGCAAAGCACAAAAAAACCTCACCTGCCCGACTGCCGTTGCAGAGCATGGAGGCAAGAGGAATTCTGGTGGGGAAGGAGGCTTGGGAGACACCCCAGAGCCCACAGCTGGGGTACATTGCTCCTTTTGGGTAGCTGGCAGTACCAGGCAGGGCTTCCTCAGCCTGCCCTGCTCTGTGATGCCATCGTGGATGGGCACAGCAGCTCCAGCTCACATCACACCAAACCTCAGCACCGGCTCTGCCTTCTGCCACGAGCAGAATGAGCTGCCTGTGCCATGATGCCTGAAAAGGGCTGATTGTTTAAGTGGTTTGGATCCAGAGAGCCTGGCTAACAGGTCCCTTGCCCACAGGATGCAGGGTGGAGGGGCTGGAGCAGGGCAGGATGTCTGCTCAAGGCCAGGAGTCCCCTGATCACTGCCCCAGGCACGGTTTGTTTCCCTTGCAGAGCTCTTTCGTGTTTCATCTGCTCATTCAGGCTTCTGCCTGAAGGGCAAGGACAAAGAATGCAATGAACTCCTTGGCATGGAAGTATATTTTGCTTCACATTTGTCAATAAATGAGATTAGGTTTCTGCATTTGTGCCGAGAGGCTGCGTGAGAGGCACGTTTAATGAATGCTAAAATAAACTCTCTGGATAGCTGTGGGGTAACAAACACAGCTAAAACTTGCATCTCAGGAGAGATCCTGACATTGCAGAGATGCCAGTTATATGACCAAGCAAAAACAAGTCAGCCCAAGGCTAAAATTACCCCAGATCTTTCATGAAATGATGACTTGGTACCAAAAGCAGCCCGTGTATGATAATGACCATGCTGCTGCTCTGCTTGAAAGAACATTTCCAACTCAGTCCTGGGTTACCTCTCCCAGTTCTTCCAGGCATGAAAACTCTTTGTCCAGAATCTGAACTTTTTATCCCAAAAAGATAATCTCAGAAAGATGGGAGGCAGTGTGAGTTGCCTATTCCTGGGTGTCCTTCCCACTGCCCACCCTGACGAGCCCTGATTCCCCCTCTTTCTGTCCAGCAGGGCCAGTGAGACCATGCAGGAGTAAGGAAACCTCTCTGCTGTCAGAAACACAC
This sequence comes from Geospiza fortis, assembly GCF_000277835.1. Taxonomy (NCBI): domain Eukaryota; kingdom Metazoa; phylum Chordata; class Aves; order Passeriformes; family Thraupidae; genus Geospiza; species Geospiza fortis. The sequence goes on from NW_005054386.1 coordinate 339,701, forward strand.
ATGTGGGTCCAGGGAGAGTCCTGGATATCAAGGTTTAAGATCCATGAAGAAACATGGAGGGATTTCAGGAGGGTCACCTTGAATCGCAGAATCTTAGAATCACAGACTGGTTTGGGTTGGAAGGGACCTTAAAACTCTTCTCATTCCATCCCCTGCCATGGCAGGGACACCTTCCACTATCCTGGGGTGCTCCAAGCCCTGTCCAGCCAGGCCTTGGACACTTGCAGGGATCCAGGGGCAGCCACAGCTGCTTGGGGCAACCTCAGGTCCTCCCCACCCTCACAGGGATGATTTTCTTCCTAACATCCAATCCAAACCTACTCTCTTCCAGTTTAAATCCATTTTCCCCTATCAAATATCTTGTCAAATATGAAAATGCTGAACTCTGGAGGAATGGTTGCAGATGGTGGTGGAATGAGCCCTGGGGTTTCTTGTGGGAGGCTGGGGGAGAAGGGCAGTGCCACCCCCACGCTGTGGTGGCACTCGGGCAGCTCTGCAGCAGCCACCAGGGCCGAGGGTCTGACTCAGCTTTCCTGATTCACGGTTGTGCACTTGCAGGCATGGGGGTGAAAAGGTTTGTTGGTAACCAAAGAAAAGCTGTCAAGTGAAAGATGTCCCTGTGGGCAGAGGATCCTGGCTCTCTGTTGTGGGAAACAGGAGAAGGGGCACTGCTCCAGGAACGTGTCCTGAGGGGGTTTTGCTGTTGGATCCCAGGGCTGGCAGAGCAGCAGTAAAGGCACAGCACAACGTGGGGCTGGGCAGCCCCAGCACAGAGCCCTCCTGGCTCCTCAGGGCTCCTCTCTCAGCTCATTCCTTGGGGAGGGTGCAGTGCTGCTGGCCTGCCCTGCTGGTGATGCTGTGGGCACTGCAGACCCTGCCCGTGCCAAGTGACCTGGGCTTCCACACACCTCAAGATTTCATTCTTTCCAATAATACTTCTGGCTCTTCTCCTGGCATGCTCCCAGGCTGAATCTGCAGATGAGAAGTTGCGATGCTGCTCTTGTTGCTTGGGACTTTCCTAAGCTGCAATTCAGGAATTACTCCTTTTTGTGGTCAAGCTTATCCATCCTACCTGCAGCTGGTGGACAGAAGGAAAAGCAGGAGTGGCAGAAATTGGAGTGCAATGGAAATAGTTGATAACAGCTTTCAAAACCCCCTCTGTCCATGTAGCATGTATTTGGTTGGGGGTTTTTTGATTATTAGGACTTCTGGAGAGGTTTCCTTGTCTATCCTATATTTAGAAAATGTGGGCAGGCCATGCCATTTTAAGAAGCAACCTTGTGTTGGCAGGGCCATTGCTCATTTCATGTGTTGTAACATTTTTGTGTTGGTAATGTTTGGAGGGAGATTCTGTGTCACAGCTCTGGTTCTCTGGTGGGGTTAGGTAGGTGTCTTGTTCATTTTGGGGTCTTAGGAGGGCAGAAAGAAGCAGTTGTAATCTGAAGCAGTGCCAGCAGTTTTGGTTTTATTGCCAGGGCTGTGATAATCTGGTATTTCCCGTGAAGCCCCAGGTTCTGTACATGCTTTATTTTCTGTGATTCTCCAATTTCTCTTCCCCTTTGTCATGGCAGGACAGAGACAGACAGTGTGTCCTATCTGAGCCCAAACATTGAAACCATCAAAGATAACAGCAAGCCCCAAACACATCTCTAGGTGGAAATCTCCTTCTGTTTAGTTCAGTATCACCATTTTCAACAAGGAGAAGAGGCCCAGTTCCTGATTTCCCAGGTCATGATTTCCAAAAAACAGAGCTGCATGTCTGGTGTCTGTCTGTCCCCTCCTCTCCTCCTTTCCCCTTCTTTTCTTCCTGGTCTTTTTTTGCAGGTCAGAAGAGACACTGGGTGTCTTCTCTGTGATGGAGAGCCCATTTCTCTGGGCCTGTCCCATCTCTCCTGCCACATGCAGGCACAGCAATCCTGGTCCCTGCCTCACAAGGCTTTGGGTGCTTCCCCCAGCAGCAGCAGCGTTTTTCTGCACTGGAGCCTCGGGGCTTGTCTGCACAGGGAGGCTCTTGCAAAACATGCTTGGCCTAGGGTGGGAATTTAAAGAGAAAGAACTGTTCTGCACCAGAGTCCTGCCTTGCACGCTGTTATCCTGCAGAAAAGCACTGCTGTTTTTAAGTGTCTGCTCCTTGGTGCAGCTGCGCTGGAGCTGGGCAGCCAAGGGCTCCTGGGGCAGCTCTGCCCTGAGCTGGCCCTGGGTTAGCACTGCACAGGAGCTGAGGGCTGGGCAGTGGAGGCTGTTCTCTGTGTACCCAGAAAAGGGGCAGCCCTCAGAGCAGGGTACCCTCTGAGGAGCCTCTGAGCACCGAGCTGGCAGTGCCCCTTCCGCCCTCAGCACTGCCCTGGCAGGAGCTGCTGAGCCCAAACCTGTCAGGGCAGCCTGGGGCTCACCTCGATGGGCTGTCCTGAGCCAGCAGCCCTTCAGAGCTCCTGGAGGGGCCTCTGGGAGGGTGTTCAGCTTTGGTGCTCACTGAGCTGCTGGGCTGGTCACCCATCTGTGTCCCACCCACGCCAGAGCATGAAGCTTCCTGAAGTGTTTTCCTCAAATCCAGCCCTCCAGCACTGTCTCTGTCCCACCATGCCAGGCCTGGGGAATGATGCTCTGGGGAGCTGAAGGTGATCTGTGGGTACACTGCCTGCTGAGCCAAGGTCTCACATCCCAACTCCTGGCTGTCAATTAAAGTCCTTTGCCTTTGGGAGAGCAGGGAAGGGCCCTGAAACACCTTGCACCCCACAGCATTGAAACCTGAGGTCTCTGAAAGGAGAATGGGCACCGTGACACACAAAAAGTCATGGAAATGTGGCATTGCCTAGGTCTCTCTGAGGCCAAAGGTGGGAGCCCACACATCCCTGGCTGCTCCTGGCTGGTTTCATTTGCATCCCCTGCAGCCACTGAAGGCAAGAGCATGGCAGGGCTGGCAGAGAGGCAGACATGAACATGAGGCACAGGCATGCTGTCATCTGGGTAAACTGGGGAAAAAATCCATGCAGGGGTTTTGTGCCTCTGGGCATCAGGGCAGGAAAGCAGCCCTGTCCATGAGAGAATGCAGAAGGCTTCCCCACTGGGAACTATTCAGAAGCAGTAAGTGATACTCGCTGCATTAAGAGGAGTTCTTGTCTAGCAGGGTGAAGGAGCGTGGTCATACCCAACATCTCAGGCTCCCTCAGCCTGGTGGTCCTCCCTGGCTGCTCTCTGTGCCTGTCACGAGCCCCCATGTGGCACTGGAGCCTCCCCCTGCTCCTCACTGCTGGAGCTGCCCTGCTAACAGAGTTGGCTGCTTGAGGACTCATCAGGGCTGAAATGATTTATTTCTCAGCCATTTATTGCAAACGAACCATTGGAAGGCTTTCAAAAGCCATCTTCTCTTGACCTGAGTTCAGCTGAATGTTTTAGCAGCATCAGCTTTACATAACACGCCAGTAGAGGGGAATTCTGGGGGAATAAAGTTTATGTTGATAAACAATCCTTGCTGACCAGGATCACCCTCTCAAAGTTGAGTGGTTATTCAGAGGATCACTGAGGAGCTGGGAAGTACAAGCCAGCTGCCCCGGAAAAATGTGATGACTTGTGTGTTTACTCTGAGTGTCTGATAAAATCCCAGAATATCTTATGACAGCAGGTAATTCTTTGCCAACATTTAGATTTCAGTGAAATGTCTTGATAGAGCCCTAGCACCCCAAATTGATTCCAGTTGGTGAGGACAGGAGAGCATCACATGGGCTGAGAACTGGGTGGGGAGGACCATGAACAATGGATTAGGATAAACAGCAGTGTGTCCAATTGTCAGGGGAGTGAAGGAGAGCACAGCCTTGGGAGCTGAAGCCGCGCCAGCTGCTGCCCTCCATGGTGACTGCACAGAGTTAACCTCTGCAAGGTCTCCTCGGGACCCTGCAGCACAGCCAGGGAGCCCCTGAGGGCTCTCGTGAACTGGGATCTGTTCATTGTCAGTTACCTGGGAATGTTTTTTCAGAAGATCCTTCACGGGGCAGGGCTGCCTGTGATCCTGTCTGAGGTGTCCATTCAGCTTTTGTTCGTGCTCACAAAGACGCTCCCAGTTAATTAGCTGATATTTTGTCCAGGCATTTATTTACCACCAAATTACAAAGGGAGGGGCACAAGTTGAAAAATGAGGTGAGAAGCATAATAGGGTAGGCTGTGCTCAACTGTGATGTTCCATCTCCATGATCCCCAGGCTTAGGGTGAGGGCTGGGTAATTGCTGGTGCGGGTCCTTGCTGAAAAGCTCCATTAGAAAAGCAGATCTGGGATGGATCCTTCCTCTACGTGTGCAAGGGTCCTGTGACTGCAAAATCTGGGATGAATTCTTCCTCTGAACGTGTGCAGGGGTCCTGCAACTCCAAACAGCATCGTCTAGGTGAGCAGAAAGGTTTTGTTCTCATGGTGTTGCAGGCCTGGCCATTGGGCAGAGGGGCTGCTGCAGGGACAGGCAGGGCAGGAGGGTGATCAGCAGTCACCTCTCATGGGCTGTGAGTGGAAGCTCAGCTTCTCTACAGCCTGCAGCCGGGGGAAAGTGTGACCCCACAGCCTCAAAGCAGCACTGAAGTGTCTCTGAGCTGTGTGTGACAGTGGAGCTCCTGATGTTCCACCCCAAACAGGCAGAAAAGCAGAAAAGCAGCACCAGTATTCAGGTGTCTGCCTGAGAAGGTGATTCAGGATTCAGGCCCTCTGGGTTTCATGGAGACAAGGCTGGTGGGAGCTCTTCAGTGAGATGTGGGAGGTGGTCAGCATCTCCAGAAATAAGAGGAGGATGAGACTGGGGGTTAAGAGTGGGATTCAAGGTTTTCAAGATAATGGGTTTTGCAAAGGAAAAAAAATTCATCAAGCTCACAGCCAAGACTGAGACAGCAAGGACAAAGAGGAGTGATTTTGGTTATCTGTGGTTGGTAGCAGCTGGCATGGGCAAAGAGAAGAGAACAGGAAGAAGGCGTAGTGTAAAGGACAGGACAAAAGGAGAGATGGATTACATCTTTGGAATGATGGAACATCTCTTTTGCACCTGGGGGCCAGAAGAGCCTCACAGGTCTCAGTAGCTGCCAGTGTGACTGGGTTCCCATCACCTCCAGTGTGACTGGGTTCCCATCACCTACTGGGCAGGGCCCTGCACTGACAGCCTTTTTGCCAGGGCAGAGTCCAGGGGGATCCATCCACTGCTGGTGAGATTGTGGGTGGGGATCAGCTGTATCCTAGAAGCCATCCAGGTCCTGGGGCACCCTGTGGGATGCAGTGTGGACGTGCAGTACAGCTTGGTTGTGTGTCTGGATCCTGGTGAGGTGGATGGATCCCCCCTCGGGGCAGGGATGTGATCTGCTCAATTTCTGAGTGGTTCTTCCAAGCTCATTCATGTAATCCTGTGGTTTGTTGTTCCCCTGAACCCTGTCTTTGGACCTTTCCAGGTTAGTTCTGTAGACCCAAAGGTCTCTCCAGGCTTTTCCAGGGCAGCTCCTCAGCACCACTGTCCCTTCTACAGATTCATCAGAAACAAAGTCACATGCATGGGGTATTTAGACTGAACATTTCCTACAAAAATGTTCTCCAGAAGAGGAGATCCCGCTCTTTCCATCAGGTTTGCAGTGTTCTCAGGCCCCTGTAAATCCCTTTTTGGGTTCTAGGTGTTGCATTTCTCTCCATGGGGTGCTCAAGGGTGGCTTGGGGAGATGGTGAAGGGGGAGCAGTGGGACTGCAGAGGTGAAGGAGCAGCTCTGCAGGAAATTTGCTTTAGCAAAGGCTCTGAGTGCAGACCCTTCTTACCTGTCCAGCTCCACTGCCTCCTCACATTTCCTTTGTCACTCCTGCATGGAGATGAGAACCACCCATGCTTACAACTCAGGTTGAAACCTGCATTGTGCCCTGTCTTTGCCCAGGTCTCCTCCTTGGATCCCAAACTCCTTCTGCTTGTTGTCACTGCTGCTTAAAATGGCATTTGTGGTGGCATCCAGAGGTCCTGGCTGCAGCATTGTTCCCCTTGTGCTATTCACAGCACAGAGTCATAACAAGAGCCAGTCCCTGCCCCAAATATATTAAGTGGGATCTTTGAGAGAGGAAATGGAAGCACAGAGAAGGGATGTGAATTGTCCCACTTTACGCAACATTTCTGGGATAAAACCCAGCACTATTAATAGCTTTTTGCTCAACAACCATCTTTTGTTCAGAACTCTGGGTTTCACCTTAAGTTGTTTGTGTTGTGCAGGATCTGCTGCCCAGTTTGGTGAAATTTCCCATTTTGTGACCTAAAGCTGGACATGAAGCAGGTCAATAAACCCATGTCCAGTCTGAACTCGGAATAATTTCCCTGCTAGGGCTGTCACCATGTTGCCTATTGTCTCCTCTTTGCCCACATTTTGCTGCTACATCATTCATTGGTCTTTGTTTTCAGTCACTTGTGTTCTGCAATGGCTCCTAGCAAATTACACCTTCCTGTGTTCCTCTTCCCTAAATCCCTTTGTGAAGTAGCTGGACAGCCAGCAAGGGTTGGCTCTCATCACAAAGTCAAATTTGCTTTACCTTCCTTCTCATTTGTTGCCTATGAATATTCTATAAAGTGATCTTTCTGCCAGAGAAATGTTTGTGGAAACAAAAACTGTTGATTAAATTTTAACGAAGAGTCACAGGAAGCAAATTTTAAAATTGCAACTGTATGTTTGTGATAATAAGAGCTCTGTCATTGCTGTCAGGGACTAAAATTGATGCAGGCCACAAAATCTCTTCATCCAACCAAAATGAGCCAGAGTTTTTTGATTTCTTTTTTTTTAAAACACAAGCCACAAACTGCTCATGAGCAATTTACAAGCCAAAAATTAGCCAGGATGGCTTTCCAGAGAATAGTTCTGAAGAATATCGCAATAAGCAATATTCAAATATAAAACGGGGGAAAATAAGGATAAAAAAATTAATCAGGAAGAGCTGACATCCTGGAGACTCCTGGCAGCTGTAAATCAGCTTGGTTGGGGGACATTTCAGTGGAAGCCACCCATTGCTGTGCTCCAGTGGGGGTCCGGAGCTGCTCAGAACAATGCTGGGAAGCCGCACTCTGGACAAGGCAGGAGACACGCTGTGTTAGTGTCTCCACTGGGCAGTGCCCAGAGTCCCAGTCGGAATTTACAGCTCCATTTGCTGCTTCCCTGCAGCCCAGGGACGAGGGTGGCCCTTCTGCCTCCTCCCTGGGCCGGGCTGGGGGAGCTCTGCCTGCCGGGGTCTCTCCTCATCCCGCTGGGTTCCACGGTGGGCTCAGCCCTGGGAGGGAGCAGACGCTGTGCCCAGAGCTGCAGAGTGGCACAGACCCAGGGTGAAGGGGCACTGGGACAACGCCGTGGTGCGGGGTTGTAATTCCATCCACGCTCGGTGGGATTTGGGCTCGTGGAAAAGCTGTCTCAGGGATGATCTTTAGCTTCTTTCCTGTGTTTGGATGAAAACCAGACCTGCGGTCACTTCTGGTACCAAGTGCTTTAAAGCCTTTCTTCAACCAACAGCAAAACTTTTAATCTTTCTAATATAACATTACAGAGAACAAACAAGTCTCTAATGCAAGCCCTGGGGTCTCTTGTGGGGAGATCCCGATAAAAACAGGGCTTTCTGTTTTGGAAATACCCTCTGGTGGATTTGTCTCTCACCAGAGACAATGGTGAACTTTCAAAGTAGGCAGAGACATGGGAAAAAATATTGTAATTACGACTGCAAGTGGCTGGCTTTTGTCATGGAATGCTAGAGAATATTATTTTATAGGTTAAAAATTAAACATCTCCACCTCAGCATTAGAGGCTTCTCACTGAATTTAATTTAAGTGCTTTCTTCTGTGAATCCCTGTTTTGTGTGGCATTTCACCTGGTTGTGTGTGAAACATCAGGATGTTCTCTGGCCCAGAACTTCCTGGGAAGTTGAAGCAGCAAAAAAATTTTGCCAGCTGGGCTGTTGCATCCGACCTTCACTTGACCTCTGCCTGCCCTGGATTGACATCTTGTAACTGATCCCTAGGTTCTCTTGTTTTTCCCTGATTGAAGTTAAGCATGTTTGAAAACACTCGTTAAAGCTGCCTCTGACAGCAAAGTCTGCTGGGGCAGGGCAGGAGGTGGATCCTCTGCTGGGATGGAGCTGGTGTGGGTTGGGGCAGTCAGATCTTCTGCTGATGCCTTGAGAGGCTCCCTGGAACAGAGGATAGGCAGTGCTAAAGGAATAAAGTAGGAATTTATTAAAAAGGCTTTCAAAGGATGCACCTTGGGCAGTGCAAGAGGCCAGCCGTGGCTACACCCAAGATGGGGGACGGGTCACGAGTTTTCACACTTTAATAAGTTTTGGTCCATTTAAATATTGGGTTAATTGTCCAATTACAGCTCCAGGTTATGCAGTCCCATCCTCCCAGATTGCTCTCCTCAATTTGCTGCTGTTTACACTTTTTGGGCCTGAAGCTGCAATGGTGTCCTTGGTTCTGGGGCTGGAAAAGGATTGTTTTGTCTGACTGAACTGTGAGGAGAACTTGCTAACACTTTATATGAAGTTCAGAGTTATATACTAATGCAGTACAGAATCTGGAAAACATGAAAAATGCAGTACAGAATCTAAAAAATATGAAAGCTAAAACTTAAGGCATCACTGCAGTGAGGTGTTCCGTGGCTCCTGCTCCTCCTGACCTCAGATCTCACACCTCATTAGTTAACCCCCTCTGTGGTGCTCATCCATTTGAATACAGTGGAACTGAGGGAGGAGGACAGAGCTGCCCAGCAGTGCTGTGCTGCCTGGGTGCAGCCCTGTCCTTCCCTTGCACACCTGGCCGTGATGGGCCCAGGGCTGGGCAGGGAGGGACAGCTTTGTGTGGCAAACCTGGCACCTCGCTCAGAGATTTGGTCACGTTCTCCTGTTTGCAGTGGCCCATCCTGATTTACCTGAAGGACTCAGTGTGTGTGTCTGGGGCTCTGCTGTACCCCCACATTGCAGTGGGTCCTGTTTTTACAGATTTCCTGAGTCATAGAATCATCACAGAATCCCAGAGTGGTTCAGTCTGGGAGAGACCTTAGAGACCATCTCATCCCAAGTCCCAGCCATGGCAGGGACACCTTCCACTGTCCCAGGCTGCTCCAAGCCCCTTCCAGCCTGGCCTTGGACAATTCCAGGGATGGCAGTGCTGGTTTGTAGGTGAATTCCTGGTTTGGCATGGCCTCTTGCCTGCCAGTTGCTGTTTACGATGCTCTGCAGACCCCAAGGGATGGCACTGTGGGGGTGACAGATCCCCAGCCCTGTCCCTGCTGCCTCCCCAAGCCTGGCAGAGGGGCAGTGGCACCTCGAGATGCCTGTAGGGGAGCGTGATGGATACAGACCCTGCAGTGGGCAGGTAGGAGAGCTCTGTTGGACAGGTGCCTGGAACATTAGGCTATTATTGGAAGCACCAGGCTTTTATGGTAAGTAATTGTGATGTTATTGGGCGTTTTCCCTAAATAATCCACCACACTCCCATCTGCCGGCAGCTGATGCTGAAGGGAGAGGGGGGTGAGTGCAAAAACCGGGAAGGTGAAGTGGTTCTGCTCCAGTGGGATGTGAAACGGGGCTGCTGTGGGGTGGGACGGGGTGGCCGTGCAGGGCTCTGTGGCTCTGCTCCCGAGCAGGGCTGTGTCCCTCTGCCCTGGAGGCTGGCCAGCCCCCAGAGCTCTTTTCCAGCTCTCTCCGAGTTCCTGTGTGCTCGTGGTGTCCTTCTCCTCTTCCTGCCCTCGGCTGGAGCAGGGAAGCGCTTGGGAGATGCAGGAGGTGATAGTGGTGCCTCGGCAGCGGGGGTGAGGAGGGCAGGAGCTTCCAGCAGGAGTGGAGAACGCCCAGTCAGGTCCGGGATGGGCCGGAGCCCGTCCGTGTGTCCGGCTGCACTGCCCCACGCAGCCCCTGCTGGTGGAGGCGTGGAGATCCCTGGTCCTGGGCCGTTCCTGCAGCTTGTAAACACGGGGATTTACTGGGATGTGGGACCCTGCTCGCCGGAACTTTGGAATTCCTGCTTTGCCCTTCTGCACTCCTCCAGCGACGTGGGATATTCACCTTCTGTGGAGAAATACAGTGCACCAGAAATGCAACCAAGGCTCCTGGGTTCTGCAGGGGGTTCTTTCCCATAGAAACATGGGATTGTAGCAGTTGGAAAAGCCCTCTCATGTCATTGAGTCAAACCATTCCCTCAGCGCTGCCAAGGCCACACCAAAACATGTCCCTAAGTGTCACATCCATGCAATTCTAAATCCCTCCAGAGATGGGGACTCCACCTCTGCCCTGGGTTGCCACTTTCATGCTGGGGCTATGTCAGAAGTGACTTTTGGGGCAGTGGGTCCTGTTTTTACAGATTTCCTGAGTCATAGAATCATCACAGAATCCCAGAGTGGTTCAGTCTGGGAGAGACCTTAGAGACCATCTCATCCCAAGTCCCAGCCATGGCAGGGACACCTTCCACTGTCCCAGGCTGCTCCAAGCCCCTTCCAGCCTGGCCTTGGACACTTCCAGGGATCCAGGGGCAGCCACAGCTTCTCCGGACACCCTGTGCCACGACCTTGCCACCCTCACAGGGAACAATTTCTCCCTGCAATGCTCCCACCAGTCCACGACGGGCAGCCTGCTGTCCTCCCATCCTTGGAGAGCCCAGGTGGAGCAGGCAGTCCCTGTTACAGGAATTTCAGCTCCCCTCTAACTGAGCTCTTCTCCTCTGTGTTTTAAAACAACAGTCCTGTGATTCATAAAGCTGTAAAACATCCAGCAGGGTTTTTTTTTTCATCCCTTTCTAGAACCAGTGACATCCCCACTAATGGTCATTTGCATCTGCAAATTCTTCCCTGTACTCTGAAAGCTTTTAGCCTTTAGCTTTGCCATGACGTAAGGGGTCTATATATGGTTTCATGTACAGATTTCAGAATAAACATTTAATGAAATGAGGGGTTTTTCTGCTAACCTAGATTGTTTTGTCTCCTGGGGTGAGTTTTTCAATCACTTTCCTCTGGTGATTGAAAGATGATGGATGCCACCCGGGTCTTTACCAGGGTTCTAGGGCAAGTAATTTGTGCTTAGTGCTCAGTGACTGGAACAAAGGATTAATGTATTTTAGAGGTTTGGATGCTTGGGGTAATTTCTTCGTTGGCTGGGTCTGGACTGGCAGTCCACAAAGCATGGGTGGGCAATTTTTCTAGCTGATTGTGAAGATAGAGATAAAGCTATATTTTATGAATTGCTGTTTCCAAGGTCATCTGGAAATTGAGCACTTCATAAAACATATCTTTGTTCAAAGATATATTTGATTATATAAAATATGATCCCAGAATCAATTGGGTACAAACAAGATGTTGCCTTTAGGGTTGAAAACACATTGTTAGAGGCATGAAGAGCAGAAATTGTCGCTGCTGTCTTTGTGTGGCTATTGTTTTTGGTCTTAATAGGAACAGAATGAATGACATTTTTCCACCAGACCACTTATGCTCAACTATACCTCCAGGACAACTTCCTGGCCAAAAATATTCAAAACAAACAAACACAATAGCAATTCTACTCCAATTACATTGTTTGCAAACCAGCTAGTGTTCATAGAGTACTAGGTTTGGCAAATCCAAGCTCTGGAGCCCCTGGATTTTAATATTGGATATTTGCATGTGCATGCCTTGGTGGAGTTGTGCTCTTCAGGTGGGTGTTTGTGCATGGACACCTCCGGTATTGTGGCAAAAGCACAGCCCAGTTGTCTCAACAATTTGGGTATTTGGGAGCACATCCCTGCCCAGTGACCTGCTGCTCATTGATTTCAATGGAGCTGAGATTTCAGCCCCAGGCTCTGCACCAAATCATACACCAATTTCAAAACTTTCACTGGAAAGAAGAATAACTGGATTTTTAACTGTGGGAAAGACAGAGGAGGAGGAATTTACCAGTTGCTCTTAAATATAAGTGGAGCCAGGATTTGTAGGAGGAGGGTGGAATTTCTGGCTTTGTGGCACATTTTCATAGAATTATAGAATCATTAAGGTTGGAAAGGACCTCTAAGATCCCTTGTTTTGTGTTGCCAGAGGGATCCTATAGAGAGCAAACCTAAATCAACAAACCTGCTTGTAACTTTCCAGTCAATTTTCTTTGGTGATGGGAATGGTCATGAAAATAGAGATTGCTGTAACCCTCAATTTATTTAGATTTTTTTTTTTAATTATAACAGTGCTGGAGATTGGTGTGGTAGTCACTTCTCCCTGAGACAGAAGGCTACAGGAACTTAGTTAAAGGAAAAGAAACTTGTGTGTTAGGGAAGGTATGGGACATGTAAGGAGGAATAATGCATTTGTTCTGGCTTCAGCAAAGTGCTTTCCACGCTTCATCCTAACCCCAAATCCACAGATCTCAAATCTTTTCAGCATCTTCACTCTTGCAGTCATCTGTGTCCTTTCACCAGGGTCTGCTCTGTGTGAGGCAGCTGAGGGGTCCTCAGCAGACCCTCCAGGACCTGGACAGTGGCTCCTGCATTGTCACACCTGCATCTCCAGCTCCCACAGTGGGACCTCTCCCAGGAGCAGAGATGAGCCTCTGACTCCTGGAATACCTCTGTGGGAGAGGCACGGCAGCAAGGGCATCTCCCCTGTCCTTGGAGAGATTTGGGTCATTAACCCTTGCTGTTCCCTGCAGTTACTGCACAGGTAGTCCCTCAGACAGTGGAGATGAGGCGTAAATGTCCCAGGTGAGCCACAGGGTCTAGTGCTGGCTCCTACACTGGAGTCCCTGCCCTCTGTGGGTGGCAAGGCCCTGGCACAGGGTGCCCAGAGTAGCTGTGGCTGCCCCTGGATCCCTGGCAGTGCCCAAGGCCAGGCTGGATGGGGCTTGGAGCAGCCTGGGATAGAGGAAGGTGTCCCTGCCCATGGCAGGGGGCAGAATGAAATGAGCTTTAAGGTCCCTCCCAACCCAAACCATTCAATGGTTCCATGACTCCATGATCACTGCTCCTGGAGAAACATGGCTATTTGTTAATTAAAAGGTCAAACAGTGGTTACAGCAAAATGCTGCCCCTTGGAAATTTAAATTTGTCATTGTTGTTTACCTGTCACGTACCCCTGCTCAGCACACCAGGATCTGAGACAGTGGCCACAAAGACTGCCATGAGAATGTCTGGCCATGCTTTGGCATAAACTGAAACATAAATTGCCTGAAGCATAAATCGTATTACAGATCTTATATTATGTTTAATGCTCTGGGTTTGGAGCCTGTAGTTACCCGCTGGGGGTCGAGGCTGGCATGGGACAATGTGTCAGTGTCACACCAAGGTTCTCTCCCGCAGGCTCGGGGCTGTGTGTGGTCTGAGGACGTTGTGTCCACCCATGCAATAAAGCCAGGGCTGTTCTACAGCTTCACTCAAATCCAGCCCTGTTACCTCCAGGGGCGTTGGAGGGTCACAGACTCTGAGGAGCCCTCCTGACCCTGCCACCAAGGAGCTGAGTCCCCTCAGAGTTCTGGCTGTGTGCGCCACAGCCTGCCTGGGGCACAGCAGGGACTGCCTTCTGCCCTCTCCATAAAAACCTGGGCAAAGGAGCACAAACACCGAGTGTATTGTGAGTTTTTTCCACCCATGTTTCCATTTCTTCTGGCAGGAGGGAGATTTCCTCAGAGTGGGTCCCTTCTTTGACAGGTTGGCATTTGCAGCCAGTATTGAAACAAAGTCCAGGGGATCAGGAGCTGCTGCTGAGCTTCAGGTTTGTCTCCTTATCAAATAAAGGCCAAATAAAACCCAAGGCAAAGGAGCATCACCTCTGGTTAAAACAGTGGAGCCTGTGGGACTGCATCGGGCAAGAAGTGAGATGTATGACAGTGGGGAGGGTGCTGACCCCCAATGACTGTCTGGTGTCCCACCCTGCATGGTGATGTGCCAGGAACACGTGTCCTTACTTTGCAGTAGAGATGACAGAAACAGGAAAAATTCCTTTCAGTTAGGAATTGCCATCTCGGCAAATGTTAGTGACTGAATTTGGAGCAAGTTGAGGCTGCAAAACAGATCCTATGGAAAGATGAATTCCGTAATTTTCCATGTTAGAGAATGTTGAAATACTCCCATCTGAGGCAGCCTATGTAAAAGGGATGTCTGTGCAGGCAGTGGGATTTTGAGCAGCAAAGTGGTGGGGACTCTCCAGACGGGGCTTAGGGACCAGCAGCCCTTGAGACCTGGCTTGGGTGGGTTTCATGCCTCCAGATCTTGTCCTTCAGTGAGGCTTGGAAGCCTCAAGGACTGTGCCTGGAGCATTCTTTGTGTGTCTGGGTTCCTGTGGGGAGAGCTGGGAGCTCAGACCCACGGAGACACCTCTGGATCTGCAGCTTCTCCAGCGCAGCACAAGAGCCCTGGCACCAATGTGGAAAGGCTGTGCTGATACCAAAGGCTTGGGCAGGCTGAGAAACACAGCTCCTTTCCAAGAGATCACCTGTGCACCTTCCTTCCCCCCCTACTCTGGCACAGGAGGGGTGTCCTGACCTGGGCACATTTGGGTGGGCGCCTTGTGTGGAAAGCCATAGCTCGGATACAAGGATCACCTGTGAATTTGTAGGCCTTAACTCTCCTTGCATCTCTTCCATTCCTGTGAGAAAGCATTTTTCAGCTTCCCTTTTCCATGCCAAAGAGAATTCAAGCTCAATTGCCTTCTTCCTCAGCTGCTCAGAGAGACACAGAAGGATCCTGTGCTCCCAGGTCTCCAGATCCACCTACCTAAGCACTTTGCCAGCCTCCATGTGCCAGGCAGCGTGGGGCAGCCTCACACTGCAGCCCTTGGAGGAGGCCAGAGGAGAAATCCCATCCCAGTCACCCAGAGATCTCAGATGCGTCTGTGTGGAGCATCCCCACAGCTCAGGAAGCAGTCTGTGGCTGCTACTGCTGGCTGCTCCAGAGCTCATGGAGCACCTTTCCCAGGCTGGCTGCTCCTGCCTTTTGCTGCTGAGGGGTTGTTTATGTAGGATGCTCTGTGGGTGGGATGTGGTTTTGTCACCACTCCATTGTTGGACTCTGTTTGGGCACTCTGCCCGAGGATGATTAATGATGTTTGGAGTTGAGGCTCTGAGGTGCTTGCAGGCATGCTGCAGGTACCAGAAGTAAAAGAGGTGTTGTTATCATCAAGGTACTTCAGTGTCATATCAAGTGTAATCAGAAGTGAATTAATTAAAGCAGTGTGTACATGTAAGTCCTTTTATGGTGGATGTTCAAACAACTCATATCGTGCAGTTTAGAGCTCAGTGTTTCAGACTTTTGTAACTCTCTCCTCTCCATGAGAAGGCAGAGGGTGCCAGGGGTGCTATCAGAGGACAAACCTCTCCTGCAAAGGTCTTTTTGTCAAATGTGGCCCTTAAAACAAGTTAGGAAATTGTGTGCATTTGTCCATCCTGGCTCTGGCATGTTTTAAGGCTAAGTTTTACAGCTCACACAACTAGTGTAGGATGGGATCTAATGGTTGCTTGGGTTTCACCTGACCTTGGAGTGAGCAAAAATCTGGAGAAAAATTGTATTTATTGTTGGTCTTAGCTCTACCAGGATGAAACTTGCTTTTTGCAGCACGACATACCCTTGATGTGGTTGTCACTTAGAAAAATTGCCTGGAAATGCATCTGGCTCTTCTGCCCAGCAGCTCAGGCACTGTGAGGCTGGTGACACTCCACCCCACGGAGAGGAGACACAAATTTGGATGGAGGAGGGGCTGACAGGGTTGCAAAGTGACCAGAGATACAGATCCTAAGCTGTAGCTTCAGTCTGACAAGCAGAGCCAAACCCTCCATTTTTCAAGTCCAAAACCTCTGTTTTGGTGAACTTGGCAGCAGTGGGGGCTGAGCTGGGGGTGCTGCCAGCCCAGCTGTGGAGGAGACCACATCTGGCAGGGCTGTTCCATGGGAACCAGAAGGTGAGGAGCTGGAACTGCAGCTTCAGCTCAGCCTGTTCAGGGTGATGGGTGACCTGGGTGACCCTTGGGTGACAGGAGCTGCCCTGGCCCCACCTGTGTGGAGGAGGCTGGGAAGCTGGGAATTGATGGAAACATAATGGATTAGACCTGGACCCTGCCTGGCATGCATCTAAAGCTGTTTGCCCAGGGTAGTGTGCTGTTTTGATATGTGTGAAGCTTGTGGTTTTGTTTTTCCAGCATGCTGGAAAATGTATCAATCAAGGAGGAGATTAAAATGACCCCAAATGCTCAGAGCACTAAGAAAGGAGGCACTCAGAATCAATCCTCTGATCTTTTTGAACTGAACTCATGGTTTTCTGAGCTGCAGCTCTGTGATTTGGACAGGGCAGAGATGGGAAATGGGTCAAAAGCTGAAAGTGTACCTAAATGTAAAATTTTGACATACTCCAGTATTAGCACTCCATGTGCTGCTCTGGCCTCTCAAGCTACTTTAGTTTACTGCTGGGGAAGGTTGAAAGGTGATTCAGACATAGTTTACAAATACCTAAAAAGGGAAGGGGTTTCTGGTTGCTAGATGGGATTCAAATTTACCAGAGAAAGGCAGAGATCTCTTGGCTGGAAGCCAAAGTTAGAGGAGTTCAGACTATGAATAAGAATTGCAGTTTAAACTTTTTATGAGTGAAAACCAGAGGAAAGTCTTTGTCTGGAATTAAGCAGAGTCATCAGCGCTGAATGGCTCTAAATGAAGATTTCTCTGTTTTTCTGAAAGC
>NW_005054386.1:356354-364225 GCF_000277835.1 Geospiza fortis
GAGCAAGGCCAGGCTCCCCTTTTGCCCAGAGCAAGGCTCTAGATGCTGTTTCCCAGGCTTGGGGCTCTGCCTGCTCTTCCCACGCTGCTGTCCAAGCACAAGCCCTGCTGCAGTGCAGCAGAGAGGGCACAGATGTGTCAGGGAGCACAGCTCTGCCTCTTTGGGCACAGCCCTTTTCCCAGACACAGTCCAGAATAGTTTGGGACTGGGTTCCCCTTTCACTGCTCTGATTCAGCTGGGGGATTGCAGTCCATGGAGTCCATGAAGTGTGGCCTGGAGCTCAATACACTGTCTCCTTCCCTCCTGTAGTGAGACACCAAAAACATGTAGACTGGGGTGGAAGGATGTTCTCCTCCCTTTTTCTGGGCAGGACTCTCTGCTGGAGGGGTGGGATCCTGTGTGTGTGTGTCAGCTCTTTGGGTTTTTTGGATCTGCCTGCTTAGGAATGTCCTGCAATCATCACTGGTGGCATGTGCAGAGTTTTAGGTGAGACACAATTCATGTTGGTGGGGAGATCAAGTTCCTTGCTTGTTCTTTGCCCTCTTCTTCCACAGGCTTCAGGTTCCTGGGGTTTGCTCTGCTCTTGCCAGCATTTTGGTGGAGAGGGGCAGGGCTGACACCCCTTTCTCCCAGCAGTTTCCAGTTTCTCTTCCACTCCGGGTGATGGTAGCACATAGAACTATGGAAAGGAGACAAGAGGAGAATATTCTTTTATGCCCCAGGACTCAGCTGTTATATCAGTTTTAACACCAGTTGAACTTCTTTACATCCTAGCTTATCAAATATCAGAATTCTTCACACCTGTGGCTTCTCTGAAATGAGACAAGAGTTGTCCCTTCAGTGACTGGTATCTCAGTCCAAATTAACCCATATGCTGCCAGCTTCATAATTCTGCAGACCCCCAGGCTGGAAATAAAACAAGGCAGATGCAGCCGTGCCAAGGTCAGGACCTTCCCTGTATTTAAGGTGTATGGATAATGTTGGCAGGGGACAGGGTGACCTCGGGGTACAATAGGGGCAGACTGACACACACATTCAGACAGAATAAATATTTGAGAGTCTATTTCTCTATTCCCCAAAATGACCCCTATAAAAGCAAGGTCCTGTTTACCTTCCTGGCTCTCCATGCAGTGTTCTGGGAAGAGACCAGCTCTCTTCTCCCTTCACTGCCTTCCAGCTCTTCTGGGCAACCCATTTCCAGGCAAGGATCAGGGATATGGGCTTCACAAAACCCATGACACCTTGGATATTCACAGAATTCCTAAAGTTTGGTGAAAGCTGAGATCATTTCTGGTCAGAAGTCCCTGTTTGTGCCAAAGCACAGTGACCTGGGAAGCAGTGAGAGATGTCAGTGCACAGCCTGCAACCACTGCCTGCAGCTGAC
Source organism: Geospiza fortis (assembly GCF_000277835.1). Lineage (NCBI taxonomy): Eukaryota > Metazoa > Chordata > Aves > Passeriformes > Thraupidae > Geospiza > Geospiza fortis. The sequence goes on from NW_005054386.1 coordinate 357,739, forward strand.
CCAAGGGTTTTGTGCTCTCCTTGTCCCATTAGAAAATCATGAACTGGTTTGGGTTGAATCAACCTTAAAAAAACGTAACACTCATCTCATTCCAACCCTCTGCCATGGCAGGGACACCTCCCACTATCCCAGGCTGCTCCAAGCCCTGTCCAGCCTGGCCTTGGACACTTGCAGGGATCCAGGGGCAGCTGCAAGGTGTGATGTGCCTGGGACCAGCCCACGTTACCCACCCCCAGCCCTGGGCTGGCCTTTCAGTCACTGTGAGCTTTGCTTGGCTCACTCCTGTCACCCTGAACTGTTCCATTTCCATCCATGCTGGGATCCTTTTGATTAAGGACAATTTAGCTGGGATCCTTTTGATTAAGGACAATTTAGCTTCTCACTCCCATCAGGAATATGAGAGTGCTGAGAGCTTCCTACCTCAGGAGCATATTCCTGATGATGGCTGTTCTTTTTATTATTTTGTGTAAGATCCCTTTTGGTGAGAACAGTCTTTAAATACTATCAACCTACACTAACTTAGTTGGCATGAAGAGCTAGAGGAGACATAGAAAGGACTGTAGAACAGTGATTGCTCTGATGAAACCCATCCAGCCCCTCAGCCTTTGAGTACTCTGCCATTTCACAAGATCAGAATGCACAAAGCAATTAGAAGGTGGTTTGTGCATATTAGAAAGAGGAAATTATCTATCAGTAGCACACCTTAGACAAGGAGAAGCCATTGTTACCAATATTCTTAAGGCAAAGCCAGCAAGTTGCTGTTTCCTTTTTTAAGGTTAGCGCTGAGAAAGAGAAAGGGAGCTAGAAGAGTGCAGAGCTGTCAGTTGAAAGAAAAATTGCAAGCCTGCTAATCCTTTCTTGTCAGGTTTGATATAAAGCCTGGCAGAGATTGATAAGAAGTGTCTCCCTCTCTGTCTGATGTTCCAGGTGCATGGTAAAAATCACTTCTCTGAAACACCCACGTGCAGAGCCAGGCTCCAGGCTGGAGAGGCTGCTGGCCAGCCTGTCTCTGCTGCCAAACCATTTTAAATACCTATTCTTTCACTTTTCTTCTTGCAGCCTGAATAAACAGCTGTTCCTCCCCTCCTAATCCTTACACATGCAGGATTTTCTTGCAGCCCCTCTCAGTGCCCATTGCTCTGCTGGTGTTGAGCTGAACAAGGTCTCTGCACTAAACCATTCTGCCTGGGGCTGTGGGACTGGCAGCACAGCCATGGCAGCCACAGAGGTCATGTAGGTGCTGGTAATCTGCAGCAGCAATGGCCAGGAGCAGGGGAAAAATAATCCCTGAAGAGCTTGAGCTGGTGTGTGGTGGGAGAGCTCAGCAAAGCTCTGCAGGGACAGGAGACACAGGGCCCTGCCTGCATGGACAGGGCTCTGTGGAACATCAAATCTGGCCATGGGGAGCCTCCAGAGCCTCCCTCTGTTCCCTGTGTGGATGTGTCTGACTCTGTGCTCCTTCCCTGTGCTCTGTTTTCCATGGGCAGCCCCTCTCCATGCCCTCGTGGCAGAGGGGGCAGCAGGAGCTTGGCCAGGGGAGGGGTTTGGGGGGTTCCTCCTGTGTGTGCAGAGCCCTGAGAGGGGCAGGTTTCACACTGTCCCCTTTCTCTTCCCTCAGCTGTTCCTCCCAAACTGAAGAAACTGAAAAGCCCAAATGTTCACGTGGGTGAGAAGATTTCCCTGAAGTGTGAGGCGACTGCTGGGAACCCTCAGCCATCCTACAAATGGTTTAAGGATGGGAAGGAGCTGAAGAAGAGCAAAGACATCCGAATCAAGTATGGGAATGGGAAGTAAGTACAACACAGGGCTGCTCTGCCTCTGCTCACTCAGGGTCTGGGTCTGGGGCCACCTGGCTGGAGGTGCTGCTGTGCTCCCCAGATCTCTGCTGAGCAGTCCCTCAGAGCCACAGGACCATGCTCAGCCCAGTTGCCATGGCCAGGAGAGAGAGCAAGGTCCTCAGTGAGGGGAGAGGAGCAGGGCACGCACAGGGAGGGGTTTGGGTTTGTAGATGGGCTGTCCTGGGGTCAGGGCTGTGCTGCTGTGCTCCCCAGCTCTCTGCTGAGCAGCACTGAGGGCTCTCAGAGCCACAGGACCATGCTCAGCCCAGTTACCATGGCCAGGAGAGCGAGCAAGGCCCCCAGTGACCTCAGAGAGCATGGGGAGAGGAGCAGGGCACACACAGGGAAGGTGTTGGGTTTGTAGGTGGGCTGTCCTGGGGTCAGGGAGGCACTGGATACCTGAGACAGGTGTTCTGTGACATGGGGAGCCTTTCCCTGGTAGCTGTGGGCAGCTCAGGTTTCCTGGGGTGACTCCTGCTCTGTGATTAGGGGTTGGGGGCAGAAGGTACCCAAACCCAGCTGTGGCCCCATCACTCAGCAGCAGGGCTGTGGGAGGAATTGGTTTGTTCTCTCCTGAATTTAGCTGGCACAGAAGCACCTAAGGCCACTGAAAAATCACAGAATGATAAATTAGGGCTGGAAGGGACCTCTGGAGATCATCCAGTTCAAGCCCCCTGCCAAGGCATCAGCACCTGGAGCAGGTGACACAGGAATGTGTCCAGGTGGGGTTGGAATGTCTCCAGAGAAGGAGACTCCACCCTCCCTGGGCAGCTGTTCTGCCACCCTCAGCATAAAGAAGTTCTTCCCCATGTTGGGATGGAGCTTTTCATGGTTTAGTTTATGGCCATTGCTCCTTGTCCTGTCACTGGGCACCACTGAAAAGAGCCTGGCACCATCCTCTGACACCCCTTGGAGATATTGATGGCCATGAATGAGATCCCCTCTCAGCCTTCTCTCCTCTACACTGAGCAGGGCTGAGATGCCAGATTACCTCACAACACTCATCAGGGGTCAATGGTCACCTGCAGACACCTTGTCTTGTGCAAATCCTCCCATCTGTCCACCCAGGGCGAGCTCCCTCACATCTGCCATGAAGTCCCCACCCAGCAGAACTCTCAGGTGGCTCTCAGTGAGTGTCACCCTCAGCACCCCCTCATGCAGTGAGTGTCACCCTCAGCACCCCCTCATGCAGTGTCGCCCTCAGCACCCCCTCATTCAGGCAGAGCTAAAACACCTGGAGAAAGAGGTCCCAGTGACCAAGATCAGGGGTTCTCACTGGGAATGGACTCAAATGAATCCATGTTGATATTTCTCAAGGCCCAATATTTACATATGATGTATCTTAAAATTATTCCATTTTCATGGCTGTGCTTGCATTCATACATCCTGACCTAGCGAGCAACTGTCAGCTTGCAACTGCCTGACCCCTTGGAAAATTTGATTGTATTTCTTTTCTAACATGTTCTGGGTGTGTGAATACAAGGTCATCATGGACTTGTTAGAGTAACAATTTTTAAAATTAGAAGCTACTACAAATCAGTTAGAAAAATCACTCAGGGTTTGAACAGGGCGTTGCCAATTGCCCGAATTTAATTTCAGTCCTGTTGGGTTTGGTTTCAGAGCCACACCCAAGATGGTTGGCCTCCTTTGTAATAATTCTGGGCCTTGTGGCTGTTTTGGGATGAGGCAGAGAGGTGGTCAGTGCTTCCAGGATAACTGGGTGCTGTCTGGGCTTGCAGGCAGCACAGACAGGGCAGAGCTGTGCCTGCCTCTCTCTGTCTCAGTAATGGGCGCCCAGCTGGGTAATAATTACTCTTGATTCCATGGTTCTCAGAAGGTTGATCAGTCTCTTTATTATATAATCATTATTAAGAAACTTCTTGCTTTTATAGACAGTTATGATACACCTGGACCTAATTGGTCCTCTAATCTAAACACCATCACCACTGGCTAATTAAGAAACTACTTTTTGGTGAACAAATTCATACATCCTGACCTAGCCAGCCACAGTCAGCTTGCAACTGCCTGACCCACTCTACACACTCTACATGTTCACAAGAACAGGTGTAGCAAGTGAAGATAAGATTGTTTCTCATTATGTTTTCTGATCTGCTCACAGACTTTCCCCAGAAAGGCCTGGGAAAGTTGAGTGTTGCTCTCTGTGGCCAGGGAGCTGCTGCCACATCTCTCCTCTGCTGCCCTCACTGGTTTTGGTGGCCCTTGTCAGTCTCGTGGCCTTGCTTGTTTAGCAGTGGCTGCTGGGGCTGGGATGCTCTGGAGAAATGTCTGCAGCACGCTCTGCAGCCAGGTGTGGGAATGCCAGGAGGCTGGGGAGTGATTTCCCTCAGAGCTAGAGAGGAACCAGCCCCAGAGCAGCCAGCCCTGCCCTGCTGTGCTCCCAGGTGTCCCAGCCCTTCCTCCCGTGTCCAGCACGGAGCTGTGACAGGGTGACATGCCACCCCCAGCCGTGGGGACACGCAGCCCCTGGGCCAGGGACAGGAGCAAATGGAAGGGAGTTGGTCCCCCTTCCTCAGGACTCTGCTGTCAAGTCATAATTTTGCATTTACCAGTTCCCATGGAAACTTGCTGGCTCTCCAGTGAGAGGCCAAAGATGTGTGGTGCTGGAAGGGCTTCCTGCTGGCAAAACAAGCCCAAGGATAAACATTTTAAGGAAAGCTGAGCACCTGCCTCCTCCAGTGTCTGAGACTCCCTCAGCAGCAAAGGTGTGAGCCCAAAGCATTCCCAGAATTGCTCTCCATCCCAGTTTCTGCTCCCTGCTGCCATTAAAATGTGCCTGTCTTGTGCTGGGACCAGGCTGTGGAGACTGGACTCCAGCAGCTGTTGAGCAGGAGCAAAAGGAAACGGCCTCAAGCTGTGCCAAGGGGGGTTTGGATATTAGGAAAACATCTTCACTGAAATGGGGGTCAGGCTTTGGAACAGGCTACCCACAGAAGTGGTGGAAGTGTTCAAAAACTGTGTAGATGTGTCACTTGGGGACACATTGGTTCATTGGTGGCCTTGGCAGTGCTGGGGGAATGGTTGGACTGGGTGATCTCAGAGGGCTTTTCCAACCTAAATGATTCTGTCATTCTGTGGGACAGTTCTGAGGTAATCACCCCTCAGTGAGCGTTGCCCCTTGTTTAGCAGTGCAGGAACACTTCCCTGAGAGCATCTGGGTGGGTCTGTGCACACCCAGCCTGGCATTGCCACCTCTGTCCCCGTTTGCTGGGCCCCAGAGCTGAAAACCTCGAGGCAGAGTGTCCCCTGGCATTGGAGCTGCCTCCCTCTGGTCTTGACTGCATGGAACAAACACTGAAAACTGCTCAGAGCAGGCTGAGGGCTGAGAGAGCCCTCATGACTTTGATGTCTTCATTATGCAGCTGGTGGGGCCAAGTTTGGTGGAGGGACATGTGATATGGGTGTAGAGCATTACTTGCAGCATGTTGGGAGGGGACTCCAGGGAAGGAGAAGCATCCCAAACTGTAAATCTCTGAAAGGACATCTTATTCTATAACAATTATTTTAGGAATAATGGGATTTATACATCTGGCTCCACTTAGAGATAACACTGGTCTCCAGATAATCCTCTGGGCTTCCCTTCAGCTCAGAGTGGGGATTTCAGAGGGCCAGAAATGGAGCACTGGGGAGGGACCTTCACAGGGAAAATACACAAGGCAAAAACTTCTCAGGCTGTGCAGGATCATTTCAACTTCCAGGTGCACAGGATCCTTTCTTTAGAAGTGTAATACCTAATGGAGATTTCTGCTGGAGCCAGGCAGAAGGAGCCCTCCAGCAAAGTGATGTCCATTGTGTTTCCCTTGGCCCTGTGAGGCCCTGGCAGAGCTGGGCACAGCTGAAGTCTGTCCCCAGCACTGAGATCTTTAGCATGCAGAGGGTTAGGATGGGAGACAAGAACCTGGTTGCCCTCTGTGATTCATTCCTGGCTTTCCCCCCCACCCCGTGTGTTTAAAGAGCCTTGAGGTTTCTACCTAGAAAGTATGACTGAAGCACTTTTTTTTTGGTGATTGGGTTTTTATCTGATCTTTAGAATAGGGGATCTTTTTCAAAATAAGGGGTGTATATGTTGTAATGAGGAGAGGAGCACTTAAGTGCATGTCAGCTCTTCAGCTTTTCCATCAATCATTTTCCTTCTTTAAACTTACCAGCAAAACTTCTGGTGCCATCAGGCAGAGGAGTCAGGGTTTTTTAATGGATATTTGCTGGGGGGAGGGGAACAATTCTGATTCCTCCTTTCTGAACTTCATGTTCCATCTGTAATTAGTGGCAGGCTGGGGCAAGCCCGGCTTGCACGAAGGGGAAACCTCTTGAAGGTGGAAGAAATTATTGGCTGGAATTTTATCTCCATCTCCATTGAAATGAAACACAGTTGATGGGAAACCCAGAGAAATTACCAAGAAAGAGCCTGTGGTAGTAGAAATGGAGCCTAGTGAATGGCTCTCCCCCCAAGCTGCCAAAGTGATGCCATTTTTGGCTGAGTGTGTCTGAGGTCTGACTGAGGCTCCCAAGAAATTCAGGTTGGGTTTTGACTTTCTGACTATAAAAATGGTCAAATGCCAGCTGTGGAGGAAGCCAAGGGAGTTTTTGCTTGTGGAGGTGTAGAGAACCTTCCCCTCTTGAAGTCACGCTCA
>NW_005054386.1:364263-371358 GCF_000277835.1 Geospiza fortis
CAGCCCTTTCCCTTTGTGTGCTCTTCTAGCAGGGGACACTGCTGGGGTGATGAAGGAGGCGTATCATTAGATTGGAGAGGGCTGGCAGTTCAGTTTGGGACAGGCTGACCATATGACATCCCTTGGGAGTGGTGTCCTACTTTCAGTATCACCAGGAATCCCTATTGTTAGCCTGTAAGTGGAGCCAAGGGATACCCTCCTCTCCTGTTTCTGTACAGTAGTCCCTCAGGCCATGCCACTTGAGCAGATTCATTGCTGGGGTTTTCCTTGTAGGGCTCCCAGTTGTAGATTATTCCCCACCCACAATGAATGGGGCTGTGGTCTTCCCTGTACAGCTCACTGCACTGGAATGAAGGCCAAAAAAAAAAATAATGCCAAAGCAGCAGGGGAAAGAGAGTGCCAATAAAGATAAATGATTTCCTAATTAAGCCTGGAGACAAGGAGGGGCAAAGAGGACTGTTGAAGCCTTGTGGGAGCCAGAGTGAACCCAAGCAGCCTATACCACCACTCTGGCAGGGGTCTTTGGGCTGACATTTTTAAACAAAGGAAAAAGCTCATTTGACAATGGATCTTGCAAGAGCAATTCCAGATGCCTTGAAGCAAAGACTCTTCTCAAGCACCGGTGTTGTTACGATCACCAGGGGAGCTGCTGCCTCGCTAACTCTCGCCATGGCATTATGAGTCTCCGATATTTGGGATTTGGTTTTAGCTGCTGAAGGCACTTTATTGGAGGGGGGTGTGAAGGAGAGCATCTCCTTTGTTTGTTTGCTTGTTGTTTTAGAGGAGATGATGGACATCATCTTGGCCAATGCACCTGGGACTGAACCAGGGAATTTGAGAACTGAAAGGAGAAGCAGTTGGGTCTTGAGCTCAAACAATCCACAAACTTTGCAAGTTGGGGCTCCTGAGAGAGTCAGGGAATGGACATTTAATCAAACTTGACTGCATTATAGCTGCTAACAAGTTAGGGTCAGTTGCTGGGCTGCTTCATGTGATGGGCTCTGCAAACTTAGAGGTGAAGGAGCTTTATGTGCCTGAAATTCGGTGTGGTTTTTCCAGCCATGTTGGCTGCTTACAAAAACAAAATAAAAATCTCTCTCTGCAGACCTTCGCCCACTGTGGTTGCAAAATGTCACAGATTAGGTTGAGGCCCTCCCTGAGACATGAGCTGAAATCCCATTCATCCTGTTTAAGTTAAAAGGTTTTACCTTTGGGGAGGAGGGCTGGGGCTGCTGGCAGCTCACCCAGCACAGCACATCACAGACCTGCAGGCACGAATTTGCCATGGAGCAGACTCTGCTGAGGATCTGTGACATGTACCAGCTGCAGAAAAATGGCCTGGGGAGAAAAGAATGGCACAAGGAGTCCCAAACCTTTATCTAGATCTCCTGCACGCCCTGTGGATGACCACGGTGGTGTTTCACAGGGGTTTGGAGCAATAGTTCCCTGCCCATGTGAAGGTGCCATCCCTTTCCCATGATTTCTGTTCCCCAAAATGCTTTTTCCTGGTGTCAGGATTTGCAGACTGGCTCTGCTCATCTCCATTGCTGGGCTCTCTCCAGGGCTGTGCCCATGACAGCTGCTCTCGGTATGGCACCTCCTTCTCCTCCTCGATTCTTTATAACTTTATATGCTTTGCTTTAAAGGTGCTCTCAGGCCTTCCTCCCCACTTCTGGCAGTCCCTGAAGTTTTGGTCCTGCCTCTGATTTGCCCAGCATATCAACCTCCAGCCAGTATGTAATACACTACCAAACTGAGACCGCTGTGCCTTCTCCCCAGCAGCTCTGGCCGTCTTTTCCCTCCCTGCCACATGACCAGCTCAGGGTTTGGTTGCTGAGGCAGTGACACCTGGGCACCCTGAGGGGCCCTGTCTCTGTATTGAGGTCACACACTCTTTGGGATAGCGAGGAATCTGTTCCACATTTGGTGCTGGGAAGTCCCTGGGAAGTCTTGGGACTGCTCCTGTATGAGATCACAGGAAGCAGGGAAAGAACCTGCTGGGAGCTGGCCTCAGAGCACTGCTCCAGGACCTACCTTTTCTCAAAGAAATTAAAATCCTGGCCCTTGGGCTGGAGGAAGCATTCATAGGATGGATCAATTGCCTTGAACTCCAGGAGAAGTAACACAAAGGGCCCTGCAGTGGCATTGGTTCTGTGCATCAGCCAGAGCTCCAAACTCAGCTTTTGCTCCTTTATTGACGTCACACCCTGGCAGGTGCCACAGCCTGGGCTGGCACAGAGCGCAGCAGCAGCATTGCACAGGGATTTGCCTCTCAGCACAGCAGCCACAAAGTCCACCCCGGGCTCTGGTGTGGTGGTGTGTCCCTGCCTCTGCTGCCCCACACCTCTCCCCACTTGCAGAACACCCCTGGCTGCGTTGGAGCCTGCAGGGGCTTGCACAAGTGACCCTGCTCTTTGGAGTGTACTTATTGATCCTGTCCCCTCCTGTTGACACTGTCCAGCCCAGAAGTAGCTCACCCTCGCTCTGAGCCCAGTGTCAGTGTCAGCTCTGCAGAGTGAGGACTGGGAGAGTCTTCCTCTTAAAATCAGCCTGTCCCAAGCCTGGGCACAGAGAGACCACAGCACTGCTGAGCACAGAAGGGGCAAATCTGCTTCTCAGGTTAGAACAGCACTTTAATGTTGGGGAACAGGGGTAGGAGAGAGCAGGTAGAGTGGGTCAGGGGATGGCTGGTCCTGTCCTGGGCACTGTGAGGACATTGCCTGTCCCCCACCATCCCTGCAGGGCAAGCACAGAGCGGGTCAGGAGATGGTGTGAGGGGAGGAAGGGAGATAGAGAAGGGATGATGGCCAAGCTGAAAACTCCAAACCTTCCTGTCCTTTCCCCTCTTATCTGATTGCTTTGCTTGAGGGCACTTCTGTCCCCTTTCCCATTTGTTCTTTCTGTAGCTGATACTGAGCTGGCCAGATGATGCTCTGGAGCACAGAAAACATTTGTTTTCCTCAAGCACTGTGAGCACAGCCACCCTGCCCAGCTCTGCCCAACTCTGCTGAGCACAGCTGGAGGCAGGGAAGAAATCAGGGGGGCTGTGCAAGGGACAGAATGCTCCTGGCTGCTCCTGCCCTGCCAGACATGGCTTTGCCATGCATCCCCACACTGCCTTTGCATTGCAGTGATTCCCTCTGCCTGAATTAACCCACGGAGTGCTGGGGGTGATGGATGTGTCTCCCCAGAGCCCCTGGCCCAGCCATGGGGCTGCCCAGTGCTCGATGGCTGCTGGACAGCACTTGTGGTTTGCAAGCTGGATGTCCTGAATCTTCTTGCCAACCATTAACCTGCTCTTTCAGGGCAAATGCAGCTGGCTGAGAGTGCCAGGGCAGCATGTAGGCACCAATTAAATCTCTGGCAGGATGCAAGCAGAGCACGTTACAGCAATTGCTGGCACTCCTGCTCTCGGCAATGCCAGTGTGCTTCCTGCTGCAAACAGAGGGAATGGAGTTAATGGGTGACCACAGCAGGGCAGCCAGGGTGTCCTTTGCAGGGGTCATGTTTGGGAATTTCCTTTTCCTAGGGTTTCAGGTGTGTTTACTATGTGCAGCGCTCTCCATTGACAATTTCGGGGCCACATATGGAGTAGTCTCCAAGTTCTCTTCATCAGCTCATTCCTTGACTTCTTTGTTACTTATGTGTTAGCTACCCTATTTTTAGAAGACTAATAAACCACTGCAACAGTAGTAATCCTGGAGCTATTCTTGTCCAGAGCGATGCAGAAGTGGCTGAACTCACACAGGGAGCACGGAGTCATCAGTGTAGGTGTCACAGGGGCAGAGCATGGCAGCTTCTCTCCTGATCCCATGCTCTGACAGGAATGCCTTGGTGAGGAGATGACCTGGGAAGATGGCCCCATTTCCACTTGGCAGTAGGTAAGAGGGGAAAACTGATTCAAGCTTGACCAGAGTGCTGGTGGGAACATGCCTGCTGTCATGGGAAGTTCCTCCTTGGCTCAGATGCAGGGCCTGTTTCTTCTCCTCTCACTGCACTGGGGGCCTCAGGGCCTGAGCTCACATTTAGATGTCTAAATTACAGCCGATGAGGACACCCTTCCCAGCCAGAATTTGCCAGGATCTTTGTGTAGGTCCTGGCCAAGGGCTGATCTCCCTGTTTCCCATTGTAGTCTGGAGATTGGCACTGAAGAGGGTGATTTACTCATCCCTCCAAACTGCCCTCTGGGGGACTCTTTTCTCTTGGCCAGAAAGGTATTTTGGGGGATCTTCTTTTGGCCAGGCTGAAGGTCTCCTTGTGAATCCTATCCCTCAGAGCTTGCAGACAGCACATTCCCCGTGGCTCATCCCTCCACTGGCACTACAGGAGATAATTAGTGCGTGGCTAAGTCATATGTGCTGAGGGTCAGGCAAGACAATGAGGCACATTTTCCCCTGGAGTAAAGAGATGTCAACAGAGTAGCACTGCAGCGAAATGATGGGATCTGTCAGTGACCCTGGCCCTTTCACTGAGCAAACAGCCCGGGGCAGAGCCTTCCTCCAGAAGAATGGCATGGCCTGGCAGCCAGGCACCCTTGTGAACGCACACGTGGGGCTGTCCCAGGGCTGCTGTCCCCAGGAGCCTTCATCCCACACCCCTGGGCCCACAGTAACTCCTTGGAGGCCACTCCTGGGTGTGTCTGTGAAATCAGCCCTCGGGAGAACAAAGTACCTGCCCCTGGGGACAGCAGGAACACAACTTGGAAAAGATGATTTCCAATGGAGTTTTGGGATATTTCAGGGGCGCTTGGAGGTAGTAAAATAGAGCAAAACCAGAGTGGTCACCCTTGGCACACACAGATCAGGTGAGGACTTGTCCATTTGACATCCTTCAGCTCAGTTCTTCCAGTGCACAGGATTATCCATGTTAATGAAAAGGCCCGTGGTTAATGCTGTCAGGCAAAGTATCTCTCTGGCTGTTTCAGTGCTTCTTAGAATGGGGAGATTCTCTTTGCATTTATGCTCTACATGAAAGCTGATCCAGATCTCCAACCTTGATCTCCTTTCCCCTCAGTCTGTCACCAGACATTATACAGCACAGTGTGGAGACCAAGAAGGGCCACACCGTTGGCCTGACAATGAAAAGCAAGAAAAAACTCTTGATTTTTCAAGGGGATCTTCCAGTCCAGGATAATTTCAACCAATTGTGTTGGCAAAAATAAGCTCTTTTGACAGTACAAGTCTTGTGCATTAAAACAAAGTAATCCCCTTTGGTTTCACCTTGATGTTTCTATGCTCCAAATGCCAACATCACTCTTTATTCTGCTCACATTCCTCTCCAGTTTCAGGTAAAAGACCAAATGTCTCTCACCCTCTTGTTGGAGCTGAGTCTGTCAAGTGTGGCTCCTTTTGTGCCACTCCCTAACTCATATCTTTGGGACTTACACCCCCTTATCTGTAAAAAATCACATACCTAGGTGATATTCTAATGCAGTAATGGATTTTTCCAGTTGCTCCACCTGGTGAGATGTGCTGTGGACTGAGATTGCCATGCAGCCAGTTATCATTAGAACATCTGTGCTCTGGCAGCTGAAGGCAGCATGTCCATTGATGCTCTCAGCTCTGCCCTGGCAGAGAGCCCCAGCGTGCTGATGTGCCAGGCTGGTGTTTTCTATGGACTCTGAGTTAGAGCCTTGCTCTTCCAAGATGCTTTCAGCATGTGCTGCCTGCGCTGCAGCCTGGTTTGTGAAACAAATGGTGTATTCTGGCAGAGAGGGTTGAGACAGCTGGGAGAAAGTAATGGCTGGGCTGGGAGCAGGCTTGGAGTTGCATTCTGGAGCCATCTCACTCTTTTGATGAGCGTTTCCACACCTTCCTCTATGGAGGGAGTGGGGAACATGCTCCTGAGCAAGGTGCTGCAGCCCAGCAGAGCCCAGGCCCCCCTCAGGCACCCTTTGTGCCTCCCAGCAATGTGCAAGAACCAACAGGCAGCAGCAGCCGCTGGGTGCCCTTAAATGTCCTTAAATGCCTCTCTCTTGTGCATTACCTGCTGCAGAGGCAGCGCAGCAGTGAGGGCCACCATGCGCAGGGCTGTCACAGGCTGTGCTCAGAGACTTGAGAACACTCAGAGAAGGGTTTGTGCTGGGAGTGAAGGCAGAATCACCCCTCTTGTTTAGGCTCCCATGTTGGAATGCATTGCACAAATGGACTGGGGGAGACCTACAGTCAGAGGGATTCAAGAGGTCTTTGCATACTGTCAACATCCATTTAGAAATTGCTCCACATGTGGCCCCAGCTCATGCAATTGAGCCCTTGACCGCATCCTGTAAAACAGGGCAGCGCCTGTTTCCTGGGAGCTCTACCAAGTCGTCTCCAAGTGCTTTTAATTTACTAATATAACTAGTGAGATGTTCCTGCTGCGTCCTTGCGCCCTGCCTCCCAGGAGAACAGCTTGTCAGGGCGTTAAAAAGATGCCAGTGTGCTTCTGTGAAGGGCTTCCTATGGACAATGATTTGCACATCCCAAAGAAAAGTCCTTCTCGGATGACACGTGTAACATTGCAGCTATGTCCGAGGCTAATGGTTATTTTCCACATAAATGGAATTATATTTGCCTTCAGCAACATTGGCCACTGGGACCTCTTTCTAAAGCTGGCAGCACTTCCAAGTCTCTAAATAAAGTGAAACAGACCTGAGGTAAAAGCTTGGGGTGGAAAGCAAGCAGAGATGTTCTCACGAGAAGAGCAGACAGGGTGGGTTGAGATAAGATGGCTAAAATGGAAGAAAATGTAGAAAACCAGAGGGTCTCCTGTGGGAGTCCCACTGCGGTCTCATGAGTGGCACTCAGTGTGTGTTGAAGGCTCCTATAGATCCCTGTTAAACTGGGCAACAAAAGGTTTTGCCTGTTAGTCAGAGCCATCCCAGGGAATGAGTCACAGCCAGCGGGAAAGGCGATGCTCCCTCAGCAGCGCCGCAGAGCTCTGCAGCAGAGACCTCCCTCTCCTGTGAGGGGCACAGGCTGGGAGGTGGCACGGGCTGGGAGGTGACACGGGCTGGGAGGTGGCATGGGCTGGGAAGTGGCACGGGCTGGGATGTGGCACGGGCTGGGAGGTGGCACGGGCTGGGGGGGGGGACGGGCTGGGGGGGGGCGACGGCGG
>NW_005054386.1:371368-416740 GCF_000277835.1 Geospiza fortis
GGTGGCATAGGCTGGGAGGTGGCACGGGCTGGGAGGTGGCACGGGCTGGGAGGTGTTAGAGGCAGTTGTCACACCCACCCTCTCCTGCTCTTTCGAGGCACATCTGGCTGCTCAGATGAGTGTGTGCAGCTCAGCCACACATGTCTGTAGTCCATTGGGGCATGGATTTGGGGGACACAAGGTGCTTGTCCTTTTTTTAGCTTGAGCTGAAGCTGTCAGTGATATGTCCAGGGCAAACCCAGGGAGTGGATGTGCAGGGTGGTGAGGGGTGTCCCCCTGGGTGCCATGGGTGTTTGTGCTGAGTGTGTGGCGCTGCTGAATGCAGCTGGTGGAGCACTGACTGCTCAGCATCCCTGCTGAGGAAGGCGCAGAACAGGAATCTCCTCTCCACATCTCTGTCTGGCAGGCAGATCCCACTGTCCATCAGTAAACTGGCTTTTTTCCAGTGTGGAAAGCCTCTGCTGGAGTGCTGGGACTCTGGGCCTCAGCTCCCCACGAGACTTTCTGTGTGAATGAGAGCAGGTGTCAGACCAAAGCACACAACAGGCTCAGAGCAGGGGGTTCAGAGGGAGATGTTCACCTAGCAAATCCTGGGAAGGGACTTGTCCAAATCCCATCCAGGCTCGAATGCCTCTTCAGCAAGCTCAGGCAGCCCATCCTGTCAAGCAGGGGTGACCCTCCAGGCAGCATCCCAGGGCCAGGAATGGTTGTCACTTCACGAGGTTGGTCAGCAATGGAGTAAGAAATGTCTGCTGTACTTTTCAACAGAAAGATTTCCAGACTGCAGTTCAACAAGGTGAAGCTTGAAGATGCTGGGGAGTACAGCTGCGAAGAACTTTTGAGGGAAAGACACCGAAAAAGGCAGCCTGAATGTGAGAAGTGGTAAGTGAAGAAGCCAGCAAATATCTCGAGCTGTCTGCCATTCCACAGAAAGGTTCTGCACATGGTCTGTCTTGTAATTTGTTTCATGCTTTCAGGATATCGAGTGAAACAATCTTGGGAGATAAGAAAAATGCAGCTTAGCATAAATGTTTATCTTTGTTATCTGTCACTGGCAATGTGGTTAATTTACATTTTAAATAAACTTACAGTCGATGTATTTTAAAAAAAAAAAGGGGGTAAGGAGGAAAGAAAGCTGGTGGGCTTGATGTTTTCATTTTTTAAAGAATTTCTGAGAAGCAAAACTCACCAGAAGACAAGTAATTAGACCATAGCTTTGTGATGAGTGAAGTTGCTTCTGGTTTTCATCCTAGAATGTGTGCTCCATCTCTTAGAGCTCAGCGGATGGAGTCTGAGGTTAGGTGGTTTTATTATTATCTTGGTCATAATAATTATATTGCTTAACATGATGGTCTGGATGCACCCTCGGGCTCAGAAAGTCCCTACAGTGGCTGCCAGAAGCTGGGAGGGCACAGCTGGGAGGGGGTGACTGTATTTCCTAAGCTCTTCCTCCTGCCATTCACAAGGGGCACTGTGGCAGCCTGGGCTGTGAGCTGGGCTCTGCCTCTGGGCTCTGCAGCCCTTTGCTGGGATCCAGGATTTTGTTCTCATCCCAGTGTGAGGGAAGGTAGCTGTCTCCTGCTGCTTTCTGGCAGTATTTTCTCTCTTACTTCAGCGTGTTTGCCATCCTGAATCTTTTGTTCTGTGAAGCTGCAGCATCACACAGCCTCCCCCTCTGCTCAGTCCCAGTGCTGGCAGGCTCTGCAGGAAGGCCCCCCTTGCTCGCACCTCCCTGCCTTCATCCTCCGTGTCTGTGAACTCAGCCCTGCTGCTCTCCTGGGTTTATTCCCAATTCTGATAGGAAAGGTGTCCTGAGTAAGAAACTGAGGCAGTGCTCTCCTTTTTTATTTCTTACCTCACTCTCTTGCTGTCCCACAGCACATAAACTGCTCCTGTGTGATGGGAGCTGCATGTGCAACCTCCCTTCCCTGTGTGCAGCCATCAGAGCCCTGGCTGCTGCTCTGCTGCCCCTTCCCCAGCACCTGCACCCCTCTTACAGGAGGAGAAGAGAGGTTGAGCAGTGCCTGCTGCAGGGCCCTGACCTGCGCACCAGGGAAATGCACACAGGGAAATGCACACCTGGTAAATGCACACCTGGTAAATGCACACCAGGGAAATGCACAGCTGGTAAATGCACACCTGGGAAATGCACACCAGGGAAATGCACAGCTGGTAAACGCACACCTGGTAAATGCACACCTGGTAAATGCACACCTGGGAAATGCACACCAGGGAAATGCACAGCTGGTAAACGCACACCTGGTAAATGCACACCTGGTAAATGCACACCTGGGAAATGCACACCAGGGAAATGCACAGCTGGTAAATGCACAGCTGGTAAATGCACAGCAGGGAAATGCACAGCTGGTAAATGCACACAGATAAATGCACACAGGGAAATGCACACCAGGGAAATGCACAGCTGGTAAATGCACAGCAGGGAAATGCACACAGGGAAATGCACACCAGGAAATGCACACAGGGAAGTGCACACAGGTAAATGTACACAGGGAAATGCACACAGGGAAATGCACACCTGGTAAATGCACATCTGGTAAATGCACACCAGGTAAATGCACACAGGGAAATGCTCAGCAGGGAAATGCACTCAGGGAAATGCACACCTGGTAAATGCACACCTGGGAAATGCACACAGGTAAATGCACACAGGTAAATGCACACAGGTAAATGCTCAGCAGGGAAATGCACACCAGGGAAATGCACACAGGGAAATGCACACCTGGGAAATGCACACAGGGAAATGCACACAGGTAAATGCACACAGGTAAATGCCACGCAGGGAAATGCACACCAGGGAAATGCACACAGGGAAATGCACACCTGGTAAATGCACACCTGGGAAATGCACACAGGGAAATGCACACAGGTAAATGCACACAGGTAAATGCTCAGCAGGGAAATGCACACAGGGAAATGCACACAGGGAAATGCACACCTGGCCACTGCAGGGCATGCAGCACCTGCCAGGGTGCTCAGGAAGCCACCCTGTGTGACAAGGACCCTCCCAGCAGGGATGGGCTCACTCCTGAGCTGCCCAGAAATGTGTTAAGACCTGAAAAGCCACGAAAGGCACACAGAGATCTCGCTGTGAATCTGGTGGGTTCCCTGCCTGGATGATCCATGCTCTCAGCTGCCTTGCCACTGTGCTCTTGGCTCACTGCTCAGCTGCAGGCACACCTTGCTGCTCTTTGCAGTCCACCTGCCAGGGCAGCAGGGCCAGCTGAGCCCCTGCAAGAGCAGCCCAGGGGATGCTGATCCCTGGAGGCTTTTGTGGCCCTGTCACTCCTTTTTTCACCTCTTTTCACCACTCTTTTTTCCTCTTTCCCCTGGAATAACCCAGAGTTAAGCAGCCTTCCCCAATATGCAGGCTCAAGCTGTCCTGGAGTATTCTGGTCACACTGTTCAGCCTTCCTGGGGCCTTGCAAGCTTTCCTCCCTTCTTCTGTGACACCTTTCAGTAGAAAACTCCTCAGGGCACCTGAATCCACACGTGTTGTCCCCTGTTTCTTCTTCCCCAGGACCCTTAGCACTGATCCTGTCGTAGCTTCCATTGCAAAGTGCTCTTTCCTCTATTCCAATGCCACTTCTCAGTTTCAGAAAAGCAGCTTTTCAGCCATACAGATCTGCTGCAAGTCACCCAAACCACCACATCTTTAGAGAGAGTGGCTGCAGAGCAGAGACCCCTTGGCGCTTAGAAAATATCCCTCAGCCAAACCCTCCCCTCACCCCTCCTCCACAATTCCAGCGTTTCCACAAAACTCCCAGCTCAGAAATAAATGCTTTTGCATTGAGAAACTTTGTGAGGGTGTTAATTTCTGAGGAAATGCTTCTGGACTTAGTCAAAATATACTGCAATATATTGCAGATTTTATGACTTTGAAGTAAATTAGATGCTTTCTTAGAAAAATATCCCATTTCCCAGTTCTCATCATTGAATAGTCTAATGTTGATATCACATAGCCATGAGGGCACAGTTGAGGTGTGACTGTTTCAGATTCTTTTTTTTCCTCAAAAAATTTCTAGGCATCTCCTCAACTACTCTGCCCCATATCAAGCACTGAAGAGAAAATCAAGTTGTACAAAAAATTCTTTCTGCTTCTATCTCTTTGTGGTGGTCCCAGCCCTGTCTCTGGCAGGGCTGCAGCCCCAGCCCAGGCTCCTGGGGCTTCCTCCTTTGTGCATCCAGAGGGTGTGAGGGACCTCTCCAAAGGTGCTGGTGCTGCCAGCAGGTTGAGTAGAGCATTCTGTGGGCATTGAGGTTCCCAGTATCCTGGTTCAAAAAGAGGAAATCACTCCCTGTGCTTGCCTCCCCTAATCCTGGGGTCCTTCCTTCATCTGTTCCCTGTTCCTCCAGCTCTGGTCCAAGCATTAATTTGTGCTGCAGGACTTCACGTGGGATGTCGGCTCTTCAGAAAACCCCATCTTTTCTTAAACCCCACATTTTCCCTGCTACCACGTCCTGCCATCCCATCCTTGCACTCTTGTGGCCATCAGGGCTAAGGAAACCTGCCACATCTCTGCTCATCTCCTGCCAGGTGAGCCCTGAGCCATCTCTGCCTCTTCATTGTGACACGAGGCCCTTGCCAGCGAGGGCACATGGTGCCCTGTGCCATCCCCTGCAGGGACACTCCTTGTCCTGCCTCTGCCACCCCACTGCCCTGCCCTAAAGCAGCACTGACACCTTGGCAGCCCCCAGCCTGTGCCCCCAGCAGCACCTGCCCCTCTGCTCCTCCCCACAGTAGCTAAGCCCACCCTGCTCTGCTCAAAAGAGATTATTTTGTTCACTACTTTCTTACCTTAATTTCCCCAGGAACAACGAAAGCACCACAAGTCTTACCAGCCTCAGAAACTAAAATAGTTGTTATGGAAGAAGAGTGTAAGTACCTCTCCCCCACCCCCCATACAGCTGCTTTCCCCTGATTTGTTTGCTATTATGAGACATTTTGCATAAATGCTTTGTTGCCTCCTGGAATCTTCTTTAATCACTCCTTCTGTCTGATTTTTCCCAAAGTCACTGGTCTTTCTTTCCCTAGATCTTTTAAAAAAATCTGATTTATATTGCTGGTGTCTATCTTGGAGAGGGAGAATTTGATAACTATTGCAATGGCAGCTTGAAGAACATGCTACTTAAAATTGCAACTGAAGTTCAAGCACTCCCAGCTCTTTCAGTACATGGAGTTATTGGCACCTGCAAGATGGGCTTGTTATGGCCTTTGATTTAACAGGGTTTTCTTTTATCATTTTGTTTTTGTGTTTGGGTTTGGGGTTTTTTTGAAGATAGTTGATCAAACCAAAACAAGCTTTAGGAAGTACAAGAAAAAAGACATGAGTCTTCTAAGCATAGGTAATAAGAAAATTGCAGAAAATCCATCCATGCCCTGCCATCCCATTTTTTCGGAGTCTCCAGAAAGCAAGAACAGATTTCCCCAAATCCTTAATTTGATTTATTGTGGCTGAAATGCTTTTTAGCATTCCCTCCTACTCAGTTGTCCCAAAAGCAGTAGAAAATGGGCACAGAGCAATAAAAATCAAGGAGGGGATAAAAGTGTAGATTAGAATCCTGGTGCCTGGACATTGGCTCAGCAATTTCTGGTGGAGGATCCTGGCAAAAGCCCTGGGAAGGCAGGAGCAGGCAGGGATTTTATTTTTTTGTGTTTCCATCCCAGCTGCAGATGCCCAGAGCTGAGAGCGCAGCTGGCTGTGCCTCACTGTTGGCAGTTCTGCTCTGCAGATTTTTTGGGGATGTTTCCTCCTTTGAAAGCTCAGTCTTTTATGAATTTAAAGGAAATCTGATTGCAGCCACAGCAGGCACTGGCCAGGTATTCTTTAAAAGCTTTTTTGATTAGAAAACTGCACTTAAAGTGTGCTCTTGTGTAGAGCTTAGCCTTGCACTGCACTAGGGATGCCAAGCTGAGATACAGCATCATTAATGCCATGGCCACACCATCCTTCCCCAGGATTTTCCCTTTGCTTTCACCAGAAGAGATCCACGCTACTGATTTGCATCATATTAGGTTAATGCTATTTTCTTAAAAGCCAAAGCTCAGAAAGGACACATAGAAATTTCCCCTTTTGGAAAACTTCTTTCCCCTGTGGGTGCATCATCACTTTTGTTTTTCCTAATGATGGGAAGAGATGGGAAGAGATGGCAAAGCTGTAACTCACTTTTTCCTTCACTTTCCTTTTTTGCAATATCTCCCAAGTGTTATCTGAACAACTCAGAATCTCTCTGATTTTTATGGTGATGGATGTTGTATCAGAGAATTGCACGTGTGTACAGCATATGGGGAGGTGATGAAGATGTTGTGAGGTGGGATGATCTGGAGAGCAGACAAGTATCTCATTCTTGTAAAAGTCTTGCATTTCTTTTCAATATCTGTATTCAGAGTCATCTGTAGGTTGTCCCTACTCTCATTGTTTCACTGAAATCTTGTAAATCACTTGCTGGATTTTAAACACTGATGCCCCCAGTACCTGGTTTGTGAATAGCAGGAGGTTCCACTCAGCTTCATTTGTGCTGCAGTAGCTTTATTGGTGGTGAAAATGTTAAATGGGACTTTGTTTTGTGCTTGTCACAGGCTGAGCTTGTGCAGTTGGGTGGTCACAGTGGCTCAGCTCACAGACAAGAGCTTGCAGGGATGTGGAAACTTGATCATGTGCCCTGACAGGAAGGTCCTTTCTGCTCATTTCAACATCAGAGAGCCCAGAATGGCAACGTGATCCTGTCACAGAGCAGCGTGAGGCAGCTAAACAAGGCTCAGGAGTTTGTGCACATGTTGGGTAAACAGGATAGGAACCAGTGCTGACATTTAGAGCATTCTGATGGAGGCAGAAATGGAGAAGGGGTCAGAGAAATCTGGAGAGCATTCTGAGATGGAAGGTTTATGCAGGACAGAGGTAGTCAAACCCTCTCAAAGTTTAATTTTACAAAGGTGAGATAAAGTTTGAAGTCTCTGAAAAGGTCAGGTAATCCCTCGTGCTTGTTTTCTGCTCTTGAGCTCTCCTCTAGCTCCTTCCCTGACTTCAAGAAGCAGGTGAAGCCCTGAGGGTAAGGAGAGAAGGCAGGCCAGGTGGAGGAAGCGTGGTTTGGATACTGTCAGGGTGCAGGAGGCTGTGCCAGTGGTGGGCAGGTGCTCTAAACCAACATGTGGATCATTGCAGCTGCTCCCCTGGACTCTGCTCTGCTCCCTGCTCACTCTGGAGCTGGGTGAGTGCCTGCTGAGAGCTTTATCAGCCTCTGTGGGCTGTCAGTGCCCCTGGCTGAGGGTGCTCTGCAGCAGAGAGAGGCTCAGGGTCACAGGAGAAGGGGAAACAGGAGAAAGAGCAGAACAGGCAGTGCTGAGCTGTGCTGGGAGCAAGAGGATTGGGGAGGGTGATATGAAGCACCTGAATGAAAGCTGGGCTCTCTGGGTTTAGTTTTGGGGCCTTTATTTCATCTGCTGGGGATCACAAGCCCTCCCTAGAGTCCCTCTAGAGACCCCTGTGGGAAGGGTAGCTGAAACAGTTCTTTTGTCTCCAATTAAGTCCAACTCTCCACACAGCAGTTTGGGTCCACAGATTTCACAGCTGTCATCCTGGTGATGCCATTGGGCTGTTTGTAGCCTCATTGGTGTAGAGCCATTGAGGCAATCCCCTCCAGTTTAATCCCTTCCCTGCTGCCCAGCGTGGCTGGGTGTCGGAAATGTTCTCCTCTCTTTGCCAGGTGAGCTTGGCCTGATGGACTTGCATGATTGCAGTGGCTGTGCTGTGCTTTGTGAGTTCCACACCCCACAGGAACGTGTGCCACGTGGTTATGGTTCAACCAACCCCCCAAACCTGCTCTCAAATCCAGTCTGGCCTGGGTGACCATGGCAGACCTGCCTGTGACCTTGCTGGTCTTACTCCCCTCTTTTCCTCACCTCCTTATTCCCTTTTCCTCTTTGTCCTCACCTCCTCCCTCTCTCCTGCTTTGTTCTCAGTCCTGGGACTGAAGACCAGCTGGAGGTGGGACCTGCTGATGGCTGAGCTGCTCTGTACCTGCACAGCTGTAAATAAACTGTGTGTGAGGTTCACTGCACCAAGGTCCAACATCCCAGATGACTCTGCACCAGGCATGCAGTTATTCAAGTATTTGCAGTGGCCCAGGCTGATGGGGAATAGTGCTAAACACAAAGTAACTTGTGAATCTGGAATGATCCCACCAGTGTGCTGGAAACCCACTGAAATCTCCCTTGGCCTCGTGCTCTGAGGTGCTCGTGTGTGATCTGCAGCCACGTGGTGTCTGAGGGCCATGCTTCAGCCCAGGCACAGTTACTATTTTCTAAGTGAGCCATTTTGCTTCCCTTTGTCCTCCCATGGAGCTTGGCAGGTCTGTCCATCCTTGCTCCCTGAATAGCTGCTCTCATGAATGTGAAATCCCAGCTGGGCAGTCCCTGGCCCCTCCAGGCTGAGGCCACTGAGCTCTCCTGGAGCCCCCAGGTGTGGGCACAGAGCTCTGGGCTTGGAGGTGAAGGGTGTCCTGCCAGCCCAGAGCACGGGCAGGGCAGACACAAGTCTGGCCATGTGAACAGAGCAGTCTTCAGTACTAGACTAAAAATAAGTGCTGGTGTGGTCTTTGCTGGGATAATTTCAGCCCGGTTGCTGGAGGTGGGGCTGTAATTGAGCGGAACCTGCACGCACGCAGGCACGGAGCCTTGAGGTGAGTGTGGAGATCTCACTGCCTCTCTGCAGAGAGCTCTGTGGTGCCTGGCAGCTGCCAGATCCTGCTCACTGCTCATTTTGCACACTGTGTATTTTTTAAAGTAGTCACGCAGCTGCCACTCGAGATGTGGTGTAAAGGCTCTAAAGGCAAAGAGGGGCAGGAGGACATGTGGGGTGGGAGCTGATGTCCCCTGGGAGCACTGAGGCTGAGTCCAGCCCTCAGAACTGGGCTCTGGACCAGGGGATCTGCTCTTCTGGCTCCATCCTGGGATCCTGGTGTGTTGCTTCACTTCTTGGGCTTCAGCTGCCCTGCCTGCGAAGCTTTCACGCTGGCATTGGCTCTGTGGAAGGATTTTTAGGTTGCTGAACAAATCCCCTCATTGAAGTATCATGTTGCTGCTATTACAATTGATGCTGGGGATTTGGGGAAATGAAATGCTGCACTGCTGTCATGTGCATTTTCAGAGCCCTGTGGTAGAGAGGAGCATAGGAAGGGCTCCCTCATAAAGCTGCAGAGATCATTCCAGAGGAGCAGCCTGAAGCTTGACAATAACACAGGACTTTGCCCCTGCAATAACTGCCTGTCCCATGGAAACAGGCAGCCCCTGGGTGCTCAGAAACCTTTAAACTTGTTTCTTAGTGAAACCCCTGAACAGGGCAGATGGGAGAGGTGGGGAATGCAACCTGTGCTGTTTTGATCAGCAGCATCTGATGCTCCAAGATGAGTGCCTTGCAGTCTGGTGTTTGTATCTTGGGATGAGCTCCTAGTGTGCAGCTATTGATCCTAATGATCCCCTCGGGAACTGGAAACATGATTCCAGCAGGATCTATTTCAATAAAATGCGGGGGTAAATATTTGGTCATTTCCAAATGAATAAACACACAGGAACAGAATTTTTATGAGCTCCAGAGTCCCCAGTCTGCTGTCAGGCAAACCCCAGTGTGCGCAGGCCCTTCTGATTTTATGTACAGATAACAGAGGGGAGCATCCAGGCTCTGTTTAGGTTTATTGCATGAGGAGGTGTCATATCAGACACACAGAAATCTGCCACAGAGGGAATGGTGAGGATCACCAGCCCCTCCATGTATTAATCAGTGTAAATCATGGATTTAGTGTGGCTCACATGAGGATTACATCCCTACAACCGAGGAATATCTTGGCCAGACACCTTCTCATCCATGTTCTTCTAACAAGCAGTTGGATGAACTCTGTTGAGAGGAACCTCAGCCATTCTGTGTTTTATCAGTAAGTACATGAGGCATATACAGAGCAGGCAATCTGTATACACTCCCCAACCAGCTGAGTTCATCTGTCTAACTGAATGTCTAAATATTGAGAGAATAAAGTGTCTGTACTCTATGAACCCACCAGCCAAAGTTATTTATAAAGAAGAAAAGGAGCGGCGAAACCATCGCTGTCTCCCTGCTCTCCTCGACAGTAGCTGTGGCTCGTGAAAAATTAACTATAATTTATAGTCCAAGCTGCATTAATTAACTCTTTGCAGGGGGAGTGTTTCACCAGGCTTCTGGGAACAGGCTGGTGGGCTGCCTGCAAAGGTGAAATGACGTGCACGGCAGGAATTGTGTAAGAATCCCTGCACAATCATTAATGGCCTTTCTGCGTAGATGGGCTCTGTGAAGGGAAGTCCACCTGGCACAGTCACTGCCCCTGGCTCTCTTCTCTGCTGCTCTGTCATTGATGATAGTCCAGAATAACTGAGGCATGTGGTGGAAAATAGACTCTGTGAATGACTCCAGTGCTCTGAATCTCCCATGTGTTTATGCTGCTCTGTCCTCACTGGCTGGGGCAGCAACAATAAAATGTGGCTGCAGATCATTCACAAACACATCATCAAGAGCCAGCCCTCTCTTCCCTGTCCTCACCTCTTTTCTTCACCTCATTATTCCTTTCTCTTCTTTGTCCTCACCTCCTCCCTCCCTCCTGCTTTGTTCTCAGTCCTGGGCTGAAGACCAGCTGGAGGTCTGACCTGCTGATGGCTGAGCTGCTCCAGCCCTTCTCCCACCCTGCAGGGGCTTTCTGACCAGTTTGCCACTGTGGATCTCAGGGGCACCTTGCTTATTCCCCCTGGTCAGAAGGGAATGTCACCACTTGCTTGCCTCATGCACGCTCGTGGTTTTCTGTTTTAATTTGTTGAAGTACCTGGGGAGGTTCTTGGTTCGTGATTAGTGTCACTACACAGCCCCCTCATCACGTCCCACTGCCTTCATGAGTCCTGTTCCACCCTGCTACCACCCAAAACTGCTCCCTTGCTTATTCAGCTCTCCACTCATCTCAGCAATTTCACAACTTTCTGAGTCATTTGGGATAGATGGAGTTGTGTTGGAGGCTGAATGAAGGATTTACTCTGCCACATCAGCCAATGGGGGGTAAAATCTGCCTGCTGTTGTACAGCAGTTAATGTGAAATAGCTGTGGGAAGTAATTGTGCCTGTGGATCACCAGGCACAGTGTTTAGTACAGAGCTGTAAATAAACTGTGTGTGAGGTTCACTGCACCAAGGTCCAACATCCCAGATGACTCTGCACCAGGCATGCAGTTGTTAAAGTGTTGGTCCAGGCTGATGGGGAATAGAGCTAAACAAAGTAACTTGTGAATCTGGAATGATCCCACCAGTGTGCTGGAAACCCACTGAAATCTCCCTTGGCCTCGTGCTCTGAGGTGCTCGTGTGTGATCTGCAGCCACGTGGTGTCCAAGGGCCATGCTTCAGCCCAGGCACAGTTACTATTTTCTAAGTGAGACATTTTGCTTCCCTTTGTCCTCCCATGGAGCTTGGCAGGTCTGTCCATCCTTGCTCCCTGAATAGCTGCTCTCATGAATGTGAAATCCCAGCTGCAGCAGCACCCAGGGTGATCAGGCACCTTGGAAGGCTCTGGAATGTGTGTTACCACACAGCAGTGAGATTTAAGGGTTATGAGAGAGACAGATCTGTATTCAGTGCATCAAACCTCAAAAAAAAACCCATTAGGAATTCCTGTGACTGGAATAAATATCCCATAAATATCGTGTGTGCAGTATGGTCTCACTATTTCCAAAGAGAAAAGCAGAACCAGGGATGACCCAAAAAAGAATAAATAGAGATCATTGCTTCCCAGCTAGGGAGGGAGATGCTGGCTGTGCCTGTGATGCCACAGGTAGCACAGGGGAAACAAGTGGGGATAAAGAGTAGTTTTTTCTAATACAAGAGCCAGGAAAGGGCAGGTTGAAAGAATCAAAATGGAGATGTGGCTTTACACACTGTGTGCATAGCACTGGAGCTCTTGTCACAAATATTGTGGGTGCTACAAGATTAGATTTATTCAAACAGCAACTAAACTTGTTGGTGGAAGTATCCAGCAAAGGCCACTAAATGTGACAACACTGAGGCTGCCTTGGGTTGTCTCTGAGCTGCACGGGCTCAGGAAAATTATCACTGATCTTCTTTATTAAGCTTTGCCACTGCTGGGGCCAAGACTGGGCTTTGGCTTGAGCAGTGTTACAGTCTGGAATGGCCTCATTTCCTGATGCTCTCTTCTCAACAGGGAGCTGCCTCTCTCTGTGGCCTTTGCCACATCTCTGTGCTAACAAATGGACTGGAGTGAGGTGATTCCCTGGCTCAGTTTTAAAACACTTTGTACTTCTTTGTGATAAAAGGCAAGGTACTTGCAGGAAACGGGGTTGAAAGGATAATGACATTAGAAAGATGCTTCTAGTAGAGGTGATCACCCGTGTGTTTTCCTGACAGGCACAGCTCTACTGACAGCCCTCCCCTAGAGGTGCCCAAGATGCCCAAGCCTCAGTCATGTCAGGATCTTTTTTACCTGTTTAAAAGGGACAAAACTGTTTCTATGGGATGGAGATCCCATGCAATCTCTGGCTGATGAGCACTGTGATCCTCCTGTATCACATCACACAGCACTGCATCTCCCCATCCACCTTTCTTGGTGGGTTGGGTATCTTCTTATCTGGAGTGTTTCCTATGGGTAGGTTTCTGGGCTCTGTTTTCAATTCTCCTTCTCTGCCCCTCTCTTGCTGTGGGAAGGCTTGCTCCAAAATCATTCCCTGTAGGGTTTATGATGTGAGACTTTGCCAGATGGATCGTTTTGCTTGCTACCAAGTGGTGTGTTTGATGGTTGCAGGGGTGACAGCTCCCTGCAGCCTGTGCTTGTTTTTCATCCATGTGCCTTTCAATTTGCACCAGCTCTTTGGTTGGAGTTTCAGTGCTCCCTGATCCAAAGGTTCACTTGCAGAGACCCACACTTATCAGAGACCCACAGCTCTCCTCTCCTGAGCAGAAATGTGCTACTATCTTGTAAAGGTATAAATTATAAAGTCTTGTCTGTATAATGAGTCTGCATTCCTCAGATAAATTACACAGACTCATAATGGCTTTGGCTTTTAGTTACCATTAATCTTAACTGGAAGGGAGTGCTGAATTTCCTGCAGAAGTGTGGGATTCAGATTTTTGAAAGGGTTTCACTGGAGGCTTGGTCAAACCATCCTCTGCTCCAACACCCCAGTGTGTGCACCCTGCTGTCCACATTTGGCTCCCAGCTGGCTGCTGGCCGTGCCCTCAGGGAGCAGCTGCTGTCCCAGGGCTGTGAGCACTCTGGGTCTCTGCTGGAGTGTTTTCCATGTCTCGTTAGCAGAGCACTTTGGGACAGCTTGCTGTGCCCTGGATAACTGTGAAAAGACAGAGCCAGAGGCAATGGTTATTCAAGGCAAAGCATGGAAATAGCTCTGGCCTGTCAGCCAGTGGGAGGCATGCACTTCCTTATGGGAATGGCAGACAATGGCTGGGACAGCACATGGGACAGAGCAGGGAGCTGGGCCGTGCTCAGGTGGCAGTGTGGGTGCTCCAGGTGGGCACAGCCCAGAGGGAATCTCCTCTGGACACCACAGACCCTGCAGAGAGTCCCAGGCGTGTGCGAGACAGAACAGACTCGAGTGCCAAGCATCACCCACATGTGAGAGGCTTCACAAGGTGCTGGGAGCCCTCCTTGCCTGGGAGAGCCCAGATGTTCCCAGCAGGAGCTGGGAATGCAGCCCTTGGCTCTGGTGTGTGTGCTGCAGCCCCTGCAGAGTGGGATGGGCACAGGGGCTGCCCAAGGAATAGGGAGCAGCCCTGGCTCCCTCTGGCACAGGCCATGGCTTGTCCTGCTGCTCCTCCTGTGGCTCTGCCTGGCTCTGGTCCAAGCTTTCTTCCTCAAGTCCTGTGTCAGTGAGGATGCAGTCTCAGTGATGGTGTCACAGACCTCTCCAGGAGACTCGTTCTTGCTTTGGAAAACAGGATGGAAGAGAATATCTCCTCAGAAGCTTTGGCTACAGCATAAAAGGTGCTGCAAAGCAGGCAGTAGCCACTGCTGGAGGTGTAGCTATGGTAGGGTCTGAGCAAGGTGGGTAGCCCAGGAAAGGGGACTATTTTTAAGGAGGTTAATTATTCAGTTGTAACAAATCCATGCTTTTTAGTGCCCAGCACTTCTTAGACTTATGTGAAGATGGGTCTGCATTCCCCAAAGCTGCTCACCTCCTGTAATCTGTATCAGTGCTCTAACAACTGATTTTTTCCTTCCCGACAGCCTTTGTTTTACCTTTGGAGACTCTGTAAGTTTATCAGAGTCTCTCAAAGACAGGAATTGCAGTGAAATTCTGCAGGTTTTCTTGTCACTTACAGGACAGGTTTTCTGTAGAAACCTTTTGTAAAGGTTTTCTCTAGAAAGAAGTTTAGATTTGGAAAAGCGCCTGGGAAACTGGAGTCATGTTGGCTGCCTGCCTCAGCACGAACTGGGGCTGGCTGGCTTCTCCTGCTGCACTTTGCTGGGGCTGTTGGTGCAGCCCAGTTGTGGCAGGACAGAGAAATGCTCAGGAGAGGGCAGGGATGGAGCCCTGTTCATGGAGCTGTTCTTGCTGGTGCCAGACCTGCTCCTGGCTCTGGAAACTCAACTGGCAGAGGTGTGGAGCGATGCAAAGTCCCCTGCAGCACCTCTGGGTCTGGCTCTAGTGTCCTGAGGTGCTCAGGCCTCAGCAGCACATCACTGGGTCTCTGCAGCCCCTCTCCTTCCTGACCCCTGCTTGCCTGCTGGCTCAGCATTCCCAGCATGAGGGAGGGCCAAGGACAGTGGGAAAGGGGCACTTCCCTACAGCTTGCCAAAAAAATGATCTTGTACCACATGCTGGCTGCTTGGAGGAAGATGAGTCTTCAACTCCTCACTCACTTGGCCCCTTTTGCTGGGAAAGGAAGGGTCAAGTTGCAGCCCCAGGACCTGAAGGTGTGTCTGCAGGCACAGGCTGAGGTTTGTAGCTCTGGGGTTTTTACTTTGGCAAATGAACTCGTAGAAAATCATCTGAGGAAGCAGAATTGCCAAACAAAGGAAATAACAATATCTCCTTTTTGTGTGTGTTTTTGTTTTCCCCTGCAGTAACCACAACTCTCTCCTCCTGGTCTGGGCATGCCAGAAAATGCAACGAAACAGCCAAGTCCTATTGTGTCAATGGAGGGGTGTGCTACTACATCGAGGGCATTAATCAGCTGTCGTGCAAGTAAGTGAGTGGAGTTCTTGTGTCAATATGGAAATTTCTTGGCTGAGGGAGAGGAGACCTTTGTGCAACTGCCAGGCTGGGGGGGAGCTCTGAAATTCTCCTGGCAATTGCAGTTTGAGCTGTGCAGGTTCAGAAAGGGGCACTAGAGGGGCAGGGGTGCAGTGGGGGGACAAGGATTTGTATTTTCCTTTTTTGTGTGCGTGTCACTGTTCACTTTTCCTGGCTTTTCTCCCTCTAAGAATATGTTTGTCCTGGCTGTTTCTTTTCCCTTTCTCCCCTTTCTCCTCTGCAGCTTCAAGGAGATTTGGGTCCCTTTTGCTCTCCCTGAGCTGACACGTCCTGTTCTCCAATCAGGGAGATTTTTGGGGGCACAGCCTCCTCCTTCCCCATGACTGGGGCGTCCCTCACTGAGACCTGCCCCGACCTCTCCTGTGTCTCATGGGCCCAGGGTTAACCCCCAGCTGTTCCCCTCTCTGTGCAGCTTTGTGGCCACTGTGTGGGATGTTTGTTTCCCCCTTCAAACCTGCAAGAAAAACTAGAGATGTGCCCTAAGTTATCCTTAAAATGAGCTTGGAAGGGTTTGAAGTGGGGCTGCACAGCCTGAGGGATGTGGAATGGGATGTGAGACTTTTTCACCCCTGGTTCAGAGCCAGACAGCCCAATGGCATCTCACACCTCACCCCCAAGCCTAGCAGTGCCTGTGGACAAGCTGTGCAGTCTGACTGCCAGTGCTGGAGGTGCAGGTACCCAGAGCTCACCTGTCCCTGCCCCTGGGCTCCTGCACAGTGAGCAGGACGTGGTGCCCTGGGTGTGCACTCCCTGAGCAGATGGAATCCTCTTCTGAGCTCCCCTGGTGGCTCAGGCATCACTGCCCAGCTCAGAGAAGCCCAGAGCTGACAATTTTCTCCCTTTGGAGCCCAGAGACCTCTCAGTGGAGACACAGCCAAAGGTATTTACACCTGTGAATGTCAGCCCAGCAGCACTGCAGGATGTGATGCTCATCAGGTACCTCAGGCCTTGGAGGCTGCACTGAACACAACCCTCGTGCCCCCTGGAAAGCCTGAAAGGGCTGGATAACACTGAGCACAGCTCCTCCCTCGTCCCAGAACTCCTTTGGTTCTGGGAACCAGAACCAGAAGCAGGGAGCAGCAGAAGAGGCCATGGGGAAATGTATCCTGCTGATCTCCTGTGCTCTGGCTTTCCAGTGCAGCTGGGGTGGAAGGAGCAGCTCCCAGTTCTCCCAGACTCGCCCTTAGACACAAAGAGAGCTGGGCAGGACAGAAACCAGAAGCTGTGGCTCCCACATTCCCCATGTGTGCAGGGAGTGGGAGCAGCCCCTGTCCCCCCTGTGCTTTGGTGTAGTTGTCACTGCCATTGGCTCCTTGGTGGCACTGTGGGCTCCTCTGGTCAGTGCTCCCCACAGGAAACAGGGGGGAAGCTCCATGGGATGGTTAAAGTCACAGCACAGGGATGGTTAAAGCCCCATGTGGTGGTTAAAGTCACAGCCACCATTCTGGGGTAGCTGCAGCCCAGGAAGCCCCAGAAATTCCAATCTTTCCATTCTGGGAAGGGCTGAACCCTTGAAGTGTGGAGGAATGTATGAATCAATATCTGCAAGCAATGTGGCCATGGCAGAGGCACAGATTTCAAGGCTATTTCTTTTGGGAAGAACCTAAATGCAGATCAAGTTCAAATGGGATCAATTTCTAATTACAACAAGAGTTACCTGAACCCCTACCATGCATAAGAATCACTTTTTCCTAATGAAGAATACTGTGGTACTTGTCAAATGTCTTCAGCAGCTCGACTGTTTTAACCAAAGCAATTCCAGCCTACCTTCCAAGCAGGCTGCTCTGACAGATGATGAACAGAGGGAACACTCAGTGATGGATCCCATTAAGATTTTATGTGCCACACCAAACAGACCTAATTATTTCATATCATTTGAAAGCCTGAATTCCTCACTTTGCAGATGGTAAAATGATATCCTTTCCTGATGAGTTCCAAGGTACCAATTGCTAAAACCAGATGGGAACTGAGCAGGCATGTGTGGAAGGGCAGGAAGGGGTTACCCAGGAGGAGGGGCTGGGAGGTCTGCACTGTCACTGCTCAACTGCCAGGAAAGGTGGAAAACAAGAAAAAACAGAAAAACAAGGCTCCATGTTCACAGAAACCCAGGGACCCAATGCCTTCCACACAGCACAGTCACTTCTGATCTTACTCTTGGGGAGATCCCTGGATGCTCATTCTCCTTGGGTGTTTTTATCATTAAATCTCTGACTGAAGATAAGAAAACCTGGCTTTTGAAGTGGTGTAATTTTAGAGTTTCTGGATTCTAGAGGATAATCGCTATTGAGGAATGCAGAAGCATTTGAACTGAAAAATGTTTCCCATAAAATGGCTCTGCAAATGATTTTGGAGTGATTTTGGGGGAAGATGCTGATGAATAAACAGACTTCACCTTTTTCCTGCAAACAAAGAGCTGAGACATTCCATGGCTCCCTTGTTGCACCAAGGCAGGAGATCTGCTGCTGTGGTTTGTGAAAGATGCAGGAGGAGGGAGAGGAGGCAAAGACACAGGTTTCCAAGTCCATTTCTGATCTCTGCAACAGCAGCCTTGGCCCTCCAGCCTGACTGTGCCTCGGAGCCAGGAGCATGGAAGAGATCAGCAGGTTCTGCTCACAACCTCTTCAAATGCTTTGGAGACCAGCAAGAGCCACATGAACAGCTCCAGCCAGGAGCAGAGCACGTGTCCAGAGCCTTGGGGGCATCATCTGGCCCCTGTGCCACCTTCCAGCCCTCCCTCACTGAATGCTCAGGGGGTTCTATCCCCCACCCCAGCACCCAGGTGATGTTCCCAGCCTTTCCAATGCCAGCTACCAGAGTTTTGGAGTGTTCTTGTTCACTGCCTGCCACCATCCTGCCATCAGCTTCTTGGAGTGGGTTCCATTCTCTCAGGTGCCCAGAAGCACAGGAAATCCTTCCTGAAGATCTTCCCCCTGGCAGTCTGGACCAAAACCAGCAGATGAGTTCTCCAATAATTTCTTCTCCTGATGTGGTTCATGCTCGATTTGCAACAAATATTGCCTAAATTGGCAGCTGGCTTTTTATTATTATTTTATAACAGGCTTCCCAGAAACGTGTTCCTCCTGGTCTTTTAAATCCTCAGGAACAAAGTATTTGCTTGTAATCCCACTTCCTCCCTCCCTTTTTAATATGCTTCAGACAGACCTTGGATAAAGCATTTTCTTCACTGAGGAAGAGCCCAGAATGGACTTGGATTGTTCCAGAAATTGTGTCTTTCTGGATTGTGTTCTTCCATAATTTTATCCTTAATTTGAAGTAAATTCTGCACATTCTGGTATCAAAGGAAATCTGAACATAAAGTGATCTGTGCTGCTATCCTGACTCTGCAAACAGACCACCTGGAAGTCAAATGGGAGAAGTGGGACCTGCCTCAAATATTCTGCAAATTTTCTGCATAAACCTGGGAAATGACAGAGCCACACACAGACAGAACTCACTCAGCATCCCTTGTAAATTAAAAAGCTCCAGGATCTTGGACAGGAAGAATTTCTCAAGGCTTCTCCAGATCCTTTTGCTCAGAGAGGCCTGAGGAGCTGACTCCAGGGCAGGGACAGGTCTGAGCAGAGCACAGAGGGATGCACACAAGGCCTTGAGCTGGGCTGGGGCACACAGCAGTGGAGCCTGGCTTGGTGTGCCCAGTCACACAGAGTGCTGGGATGAGTGGCAGCCTCTGCTCTTGGATCTGCCTCCATCCTGGGGAGTGTTGGCACAACTCAGAGCACTTGGAGGCTTCTCTAGCCTTTTATTGCTGGGTGCCCCACAGGGCTGGGCTATCCAAAGAGCAGAAATTATCTTTTCCCCAGTTAGGTCTTGGCACACATGAGGTACAGTTGGGGTCTTCCCAGCCAAACAAAGCAATCAAGTCAGGTCTCATCACTGCAGAGCCTTCTCTGCCCACTGAAATGCTCTTCACATCTCTTCTGTGTGGTCAGTGGGATCAAAGTGATCAGCTCTGGGCCAGGATCTTGTGTGGGATCAGAAGACTTAAAGAGTATTATGAAACAGCATCATGTTGGACCAGTTGTGCTCACAAGAATCAGGCTGGATGATTTGCAAATGTGACAGATAAACAGCCTGGGTTTGGGGTGACAGCTCTGCCTTACGTGGGGGAGGCAGGCCAGAGGCCTGGACCACCTCAGGCAAAAACTGAAAGTCAAGGAGAGAATAAAAAACAAAACAAAGCAAAAGGAGACAAGATCAGATCGTTTTAAAATTAATTGATGAATCCAAGTGACCAATTTTCAAAATCACATCTCCAAGCATATTGTTTCCTGCAGATTTTCCCAGGAAAGAGAAAGCTCATTCTGAAGTCTTGGCCAGGCTGCCAGCTCCCCTGTGCTTTCCCAGAGCACCATCCAAAGGTGTGACTGTCACAGGGATGCTGCATGGCCGTGGTGCCCCTGGCAGCACTGTTTGCTCAGCTGCCCTGTGGCATCTGGAGCTGTTCCACCCTCCCAGTGGCATTTGGTCATTGCACAGCCACAGGGACGTCACTGTGCCAGGGGTGTGTGAACAGTGGGGAGGTGTTGCAATGTCCCTGGAAATGGAGAACCCAGGGTGAAAATCTCCACATCCTGTTCCAAATCCCCCGAACCAGCCAGGACTCGTTCCTTGGGTTTTGCATGCTGTTTATCTTGGGTGATGAGATCAGGTACCTCCTCGGGTTCAAGTGGCCCCTCTGTGCCTCCAGCTCAGTGCACTGTGGCTGCATCAGCCCCCGAGGCCCCTCAGAGTGTGGGAGCTGATCCTGCAGCAGCAAAGGCTCGCTGAGGGCAGCAGATCCTGCCCACACTGAGCCAGCAGTGGGTGTCCCTG
Organism: Geospiza fortis; assembly: GCF_000277835.1. Lineage (NCBI taxonomy): Eukaryota > Metazoa > Chordata > Aves > Passeriformes > Thraupidae > Geospiza > Geospiza fortis. Next base: position 391,508 of record NW_005054386.1, read on the forward strand.
AGCTTTGGACTCCACTCCGCAGCAAACATGCCTTGATTAGCTGCTCTGGAGAAGGCCTTTGTGTTTATTCTGGTTGCTTTCTCTTCTTCCCATCAGTGATTTGGTGGAGTCCAGCCTTTTGTGGCTCTCCAGAGCCTGATCATCTGGGACTGGTCAGGGGACAATGACAGAACTGTCTTCTTTTTCAGCCCTTCCCACAAAAAAGCAACGTGCTTGAAACATATTTTTTTTTCCCATTTGCTTACTTCAGTGCATTGTGTCCTTCTGCTACAGCTTGTCTTTATTGTGTCATTTTGAAGCACCTGCTCATTCACATTTTTCTGTAGCATAGGTTGCTTTATGACAGCTACTGAATTTGGCATATTTTAATTAAGATCTGGGGGTGCAAAGGAAATGTGCCTACCCTTGCAAGATTTAGAGCAACAGCTGGACAGAAAAAGTTTTTCTTCCAGCAGGAAGACAAAAGTACCAAATAATAATTAACAATAATTAGTGCCCTGCCCTGATATGGGGCAAAATGTAGAAGTTCCTCAATTTTCAGCAATAAGTGCCCAGCAAACATCATAAAAATGAGTCATCCAAACTATTTTGGTTTATGCTTTTTGAGATGCTTTATTTGACTGATCATCTTTCTGCATTTTTGTTACCATGTAAATATCTCACTGCAATTCATCCTGAACCCAAGAGCAGAATTTTGCAGATGTTTTCAAAATGGGGGTATTAAAAAAAGAAAAGGTCTTAAGGTCAAAACTAAAGGAATGGGATATTTTCCAGCAATAACAGAAAACAGAATCTGCACAGAAAAATCCCTGTCCTGTTTTATCAATGGCATTTGCAAGCAATTTTCAATGGCATTTGCAGCAATTTTCAGGGGCAGTTTTGGGAGTCTCCACTCAGGCTAGAGAGGGGACAAGGTGCTGTCTGCAAGGGGTTGGTGCTGCCTTGTCCTTCCCCAGGACAATTCCTACAGCCACAGCCTTGTCCACTTCCCTTGGGAGAGACCCACTGTGCCTCTGTGAGTGCATCATCAACTCCAAAAGTGATATTGGAGGGAAGTCCACCAGCTGTGAAGTCCCTGCAGGAGTTTTCCAAATAAAGAGAGACTTGGTTTTCTGGGCCAGGCAGCCAGAACCTCTCGAGTCAAACGTGCAGGAAGAAGGATGCCATGATCAATCCCAGCTCACAGCTCTCAGCTGCAGGGAGCCTTAACTTTCAGGTGTATCCCTCACTGCAGAAGAGCTGCCCTCACCACAAGAACCAGATTTTAGTGCAGAAGGGATGATCTCTACTTCTCTTCCTGTCCAGACTGGGAGAACCATGTGCCAAGCATGCTGGAAATTTCTCTCCTTGAAGTCACATCTGGGGCCACAGTCATAAATAATAAATCATCTTCAGCAGCCTAGAAGTTAGAGACAGGTTTTAAAAAAAGGAACCAAAAGCACTGCATGCTCTCAAAGGTCTTCTGGTCACTGCTTCTGCCTGCAGCCTTGCTTATGAGGAGCCAGAACCCAGGTGTGCAGGAGTGGCACACTGTCTTGACAGCTTGTACACACGCTTGAGAGGTGACAGAAGGTGCTCGTGTTCAGGGAGCCATTTTTCCTGTCACTTCTCCCAGTGCTGAATCACTGGGTAACTCCAGATGAAAATCCTAGCTGTCCTAGACACAGGGAAGGCAGTTGTCTCCTGCCTTCTGTCTTGAGAGCTCCTCTCCCCACCCACGCCTGGCTGACTGCAGAGATCTGAAGATGGGCTGTATGGTGGCTGTCATGGCATCAAAGCCTCTTTGACACCTTTTTGTTTTGCTTTTTCACTTCTTACCAATTCCTTTCTCTGGGCTTTTATTTCCTTCCACCAGTTTTCCCATAATTTTCAGTCTTTCATGCAGCCTCGGTCACACTGGAGTTCCAGCCTTGGCTGACCTCTTGCAGGTGTGCAGCTGAGGTAATTTTAGCTCCTTTCTGACAAAACACCCCTTTTTGGGGTGGGTGGGACAATTGCTTCGTTCAAGAGCACCTTGAGGCCCTTTGGTGTGCTCACAGCATCCAGGAAATGTCAGATCCCAGAGAGATGGGAAGCACCTTGCAAGCTCAACTGGATTCCCTTGAAGACTCTGTGAATAAGTTCCTGACTCTGTCAGAGGTGATGAAAAAACTTAAAAAAAAAAGGATTGGGAAGACACCTTCTCTTTTGGATTCCTTGCTCAAAGCCATCTCTGAAGGGTTTCTCCAGTCCTGGGGCTGTTTTTGTGAGGCTGTGCCACCCAGTGCCTCAGGTTTGTGCTTTTTGATTGACAGTGGGGCATTTCCTTCACTTCCCAGCACCAGCTTCCTCTGCTTCGTTGCAGGGAAGGCCAACAGGCCCCATGTCTGATGGTGACCCCCTGGGCTGAGCTTTCCTTGGTATGGCTGGTTCATCTCCCTTTCCTGTGCCCCGAGATGAACGTCCAAGAATGAGAAAAAAGTGCCAATTTTTCAAAGATATTTGCCTGACTAGGGAGTTCAATTTTCAGTTTCAGAAGTGACTTGGATACTGAGGAACTGAAGGGTGTGACTGGAGAGCTCAGTGCAGCCTCGTGCAGAGCCATGCCCTAAAGTTCTCCATGAGCAGTTTGGGGGGCACAAATGGCCCAGCACACTCCCAGTTAGAGGTGTGATCACAGGTCCCAAAAACCCAGATGCTGACCCACATTTGGCCATGGCAGTGAGGGTACAGCAGGTTTTTTGCACAGCTCAGGCCTACTCAAACTGCAGCGAAATCCAGCGAGAAATCAAGTGCCAAAGCCAGGTCAGTGGATGTCCATGATGGAGTACAACTACTAAAGATCAAGGGTTTCTGCATGGAGCCTGGACCTGGACCTGGACCTGGACCTGGACCTGGACATAGACCTAGACCATCCCCCACCCAATGCACAGGTTGGGAGCAGTTGCCTGACACTGCTGTGGCTGCTGCAACCTCCTGCTGCCCTTTGAAGAGGCCTGGCCAGGAGCTGAGCCACTGACGTCAGATTTGGCATCTGATTCATCTGTTTTCTATAAGGTGTCTTTCAGTCCCTTCCTTGCTGACCACTTGCAGACCACTGTGGGACAGTGAGATTTTGAGAATAAGGAAGGTCTGACATGTGTCACGTGCAGAGCCTGCAGCTCCACTCACAAAAAATTGAAAAGCAGATGTTGAAATGCTATAAAGATAAAGCCCTCTTAGGCTCAGAGGAAAGAGAGGTGTGCTGAGAAGGGAGGGAGTTGTGGGACAGGGAGGTGAGAGCTGAGACTTCAAGAAAATTGCACAGGATCCCAGATTCCAAGGAATATCCAGAAGATGTGAAGTGAGGGAGGGAGACAAGTGCCTGGGGGAGAGGTGTTTGACCACCCCAGGCTGGGCTCCCATCACTTCCCAGGCTCACCTGCAGCTGCAGAGGATGACAGTGCAGTGCTGCTCACCCTGGGTGGTTCTGCAGCTCCTGCTGCACCCTGCCCATGGCCCTGTGCTCCCCAAACCTGGCTCAGCTCTGGGGAGCTGCTCATGGGCTGGTGCCAGTGCCTGGTGGCCCTTCCCTGCCAGCTGAGCATCCCATGGCTGTGTAGCTGGTGCCCATGGGCTGGCACACCTCAGGTGACCCAGGCCAGGACAGAGCCTGAGAGAGCCTCTCACAGCATGTGAGACCCCTTCAGCTCAGCTCAGCTTTCTTCTCTGTCCCTTCCTCTCTGTTAACACAGAGACTCTGCACGTGCTTTCTCTCTAACCTCCCCGAGAACACCCCTGGTACTTCTGGGGTCACCATGGGGAGATGCTTTCCACGCCCAACGCTCGCTGTCGCCTCAGCAGCTGCTCTCTGCTTTTGGTGCCTCTTGCCAGCCTGCAGAGCAGCTCCACAGAGTCTCTGAGAGTAGCATCCAGCCCATCTCAGTCTTCCTGCCAGCTGGTAGCAGGTGAGAAGGAAGGAGGCAGGCAGAGCAGGGCAGAGCAGGAGGGGCTTGGCTGCCTGCTTGAAGACCCAGGCCTAAACCAGAGCTGGAGCACTGATGTCACAGGTGCCTGGTGAAAGCAAAGAGTAAATACGCATGTAAAGCCTTTATTTTTTCCATTCATCACGATGCACTTTTTATTTCTGACCTTAGCCTCAAGAACTGTGCCAGACATGTTCTGTGATTTCTCCCCTTTTCCCCTCCAGATGTCCAAATGGATTCTTCGGACAGAGATGTTTGGAGAAACTGCCTTTGCGATTGTACATGCCAGATCCTAAGCAAAGTATGTTTGAAGACAAAAAATGCACCACACTACTTAAACCCTCCCGGGCACAGCGGTGGATGTAGCGTGCTCTAGTCAGGGATGGCTCTTGGTGTCAGCTTTGGGTAGGGCTTAGGGCTGCAGGTAAGGGTGAAGGCTGAAAGCAGACAGAGAGGAGCCGTGGAAGGGATCAGAAGGGGCCTCACTTCAGCCTGTTTGGGTGTCATTTTGCTATCTTGTTTCTCTCTTTCTGGTTTTCTCTCTTCCGGTAGGTGTCCGATCGAATTCACAGGAGACCGGTGTCAGCATTTCGCAATGGTCAGCTTCTCCAGTATGTCTCTTTCTACTTCTCTCTCTCCTTGTTGTTGTAGCTCTGTGTCATGTCCTTAAAGCAGGTTCTTCTGTTCTCCAAGAGCCCTCTTCCTGTCTTGTGCACTCCCAGCTCTGCTTGGTCCTAAAGGAGCTGTGACCGTGTCCAAGAGGAGAACTGGGGCTCGTTACCTCCCTGTTTGTTACAATGGGCTCTGCTTTCATTTCTGATTGAGCTGAGTGCTGCTTGCTCTTTCCAGGCAAAGTGCAGAGTTCATGTGGTGGGTGTGCTGTGTGAGATGAGCCTGTGCTGTGTGTGGAGCTGGGCCTGCCAGCACTGCTGTCCCGACATGGGCTGTGCTGTGCAAGGCAGGATTTGGGCATTTTCCCTGTGCTGTGCAAGGCAGGATTTGGGCATTTTCCCTGTGCCATGCAAGGCAGGATTTGGGCATTTTCCCTGTGCTGTGCAGGGCAGGATTTGGTTATTTCCCCTGTGCCATGCAAGGCAGGATTTGGGCATTTTCCCTGTGCTGTTCAGGGCAGGATTTGGGCATTTTCCCTGTGCCATGCAAGGCAGGATTTGGGCATTTCTCCTGTGCCATACAAGGCAGGACTTGGGCATTTTCCCTGTGCTGTGCAGGGCAGGATTTGGGCATTTCCCTGTGCTGTTCAGTGCAGGATTTGACCATTTTCCCACCACTCCTGCGAGGGGGGTGAGAGTCTCCTTGAACCAAAGGAGGAAATCACAGCCAGGGTGTGACTGTCATGAAATCACTTTACAGTCTGTGGCACAGAGGTCACACTGGTGGCTCCCTCTGCCTCTGGCCTTCCCAGCCCCACTGCCATGCAGGATACAGGATAAACCTGCCAAGTGGGCATCAGACTGTGTCCCTCCTGGACACAGAGGTGTTCTGTCTCTCCTAGGTGGTTGGACAGCCTTGCATATGGGATTGAGCCTAAGTACAGTGACTGCGGGTGTGAATACCATAAAGCCTTTGCACTCAGGGCTCCCCAGTTTAGTTTCCAGTTCCTACAGGTCTCACTTATAGACATAACCAGCTCATGGTGGTCAAGGTGAATGATTTTTCTGGGTCCCTCTTCAGTCAGTGTCACATCATCAGTGAGATCCTGGTCTGGGTAGGGATTGCCCTGGAAGGAGATGCAGTTACAGTGCAGGAAAGCTGTGACCCTCCCTGTGACCCTCTGTGAGTGTCCCTGAACCCCATCCTGCCCCCATGCTGGCTGACTGGACGCGCCACAAATGGTGGGGTTAAAGAGAGGCTTTTTTAAAAGAGCCAAAAAGAGGCTTTAATTAGTGGTAACCAGAGGAGAAATGCCTCTTCAGGATGGCTCCTTGATTGCCAGAATGCCTCTCCCACTGCTCCAAGTCTAATTCCTGCCGTCCTCATCCTGGACTGGAATTGCAGGAGCCTCATTAGCACGTGCTAATAGCTGGCAAGTGCTGGAATTAGACTCCCTTGCATGGAGCATACAGAGACAAGATGCAAATGGACTTTGTGGGGCCCTTGGGACAGCTCAGTGTTTTTACATTGCCTTTTGTTCCAAATTGGCTTCCGAAGCTGAAACCTCCATTGATTTATCCTCCCAGACTCCAACATCCGAGCAAGCTCTTTTTAAAATGACAGCCCAGAATGTTCTATTTTGATCTTTCACCTGGTGCTAAAGGGTTTCCTTCCCTCTTGGAAGCCCTGGAAGGGTGTCAGGGCTGCAGCCAGCAGTGGGATGCTCACCCCATGGAGCTGATTTGTAGCGTGTTTCATGAGGTGGTGTCCAACAGGCTTAAACATTATTGCTGCCATGCTGCAAAACCAAAACAGGGGTGAAAATGAGTTTTATGTCAGGAAAATGCCTTTTGAGAGCATTAATGGCAGGAGTAAACAGCATGTGTTTTTTTTTTTCCCCCAGCTTGCAGAATCCAGCTTTTTATGGGACTGAGATTTGTTTTAATTTTATTCACGTGTTAGAGGAACAATGTCAGCTTTAAAACTGACACATGTACATTTCCTTACCTCAAGTTTGCTTTAAACCACAGCATAGTAAGGTAAAAGCAGCTCAACAATCCAGGCTACCTGTCTGAACTTGGATAAAATTCACATAAGAAGATGATTCATACATGTTTATAGCTGTTTTCACTTTCAGGTCACAGTTGGGTAATATAGATAGCAGCAGCACTGAAGAAAAGCTTGCACTGAACTTTCTCTTTTTCTGAGTAGGAAAAGCATTTCACTCAAGTGTGGACCCTGCAAATGCTTACCTTCTCCTTTGATCAATAATTAGGGCACAGCAGAAGTTGCTGATTTTCCATAATTCACTCAATGCTTCATCCCATATGGGTTCTGACAGGTCAAAAGCTGAAAGAGATTAAATGAGGTTCAGGCATTTCCACTGGAAATAAAATAGCTCTGCCCTGATTCATGTTTTGAGAACACTGCCAGCATTTGACAGATACTTAAATAAGGACACCTATATTGGTGTTGTTTTAAATGTATTTGGGGTATTTCAGGTTTTCAGGCCTAGATTGGATCCTCCTGATTCTTTAATATGAATATTAAATATGACAATGACTTTTATTAGGTATATCCCAGGGCTGAGTGAGAGTCTCTGCAGAGTGAGCTAAATGGAAGGTGCTGTTCTGAAAAGATATGGCAGATACTTTGCTGAATTTGGGCCACAGATGGAGATGGTGCAGCATCCCAGCATCCTGGCAGATGCTGTGTGTCCTCCTTTTGGGAGCAGCTTCCTACCTCTCTGGTTTAAACCCTTATTTGCATTTTGCTCAGGTAAAACTCCCCGTGTTCTCCAGGAGTTCAGGCTGTCTTTGTCTCTTTGACAGGTAGCTCTGGAGGTTTATTTTTCTCTGATTGCCCAAAACACCTGCTAGACCACATTAAGATGAAAATTAGGTGTATTTAGGTAGGTTTTCTCACATGTGAGAGTTGTGAGAGTTGAGATGTGATGTTTGTTTATGTTGCTGTTCCAACCATATGAGCAGGTGCCTACTGCCAGCCCTTCTGGATATAGACACCACTGCTTGAAAATGAAGAGAAATGTTAAAGATGGGGTTTTTTTTTCAATATCAGGCTCACAGTGTTGCTATTTTCTACCAGATTGGTTCACAGAAACTCACTAGGAATTGTATTAATGGGGTAGCTCAGAGAAGCCCCAGTCTGTCCCAACTCTGTCTGCACATAAGGCTGATGGATCAGGGTTAGGAGATCATTTTGTTTAGAAAACCTTAGAGAGGGACATTAAAGCAGCATTTAAATCAGTTGAAATTTAAACTGCATGGAATTAATGGCAGTGAACAGAGGGGACAGTGATTGTCTGCAATTGCTGCATGGAACTGAGGAATGCCCTGGCAGGTGAGAACAGAGTGAGTTGTTTCCATGGCTGATGAGTCACTAAATCCTCTTGCTAAAAGGTTTTTCACATCAAGGTCCCCATGACTCTGTGTCTCCAAGGACAAACCCATGGGAGCAGCTGTGAGGTGGCCCCTGTGGCACAGGTCCCTGCAGAGGCACAGGGCATAGGGTCTCTGTCCCTGCTTTGGGAATGGAACACCTCAGGCTCTTGCTGCACAGCCAGAATGAATCCACAGCACTGACATCTATAGGCCATTGAGCCTCTGCAGCCAGATTTTCCTCTCTGCTGGCACACCTGGCTGAAGAGTGCTGTCCAGAAGGGTCAGGAATTCTCTCCTTCTGCTGGAGGCTCACCCAGTGCAGAGCTGCCTCCTGCGTCCAGCTCCACGGGCACAGCTAGGGCTTGCAGCTTTCCCAAGAGACAGAACCTTGTCCAAAATCATCCTTCCTTCTAAGAAACTCTTTTTTTAAAGTTGTGCTGGCACCTGTGTTTCACAGCTGCCTGTTCTACATCAGATCAAGATCTTCCTCTATCTTCTCTCTTCTACAAGCAACTTTTCAGGTCTTTGGTAAATCCTCCTGGAGGTTTACCAATACCCTGCCAGGCTTTGGGCTGGCTGGTGGCAAAGGTTTTGTAAAGCATGTTTGCAGCTATTTCAGCTCTGGTGCAGCTGAGATCCTGAAAGTTAAACGTGGTCAGCAGGAACATTTATGTTTCCTAAGTCTGCACATTTGGATTCTTTCCACTCGTGATTTATGGAACAGTTTAGAAAATTGGGATAAAGTTTTATATTTATGCTTCTCTCTTGCTTGTGGAAACTGAAACTTCATCTTAACTTTGCTGTTTATTCATCTCCACAAATAATCATCACCAATCTGGAGAACAAATGTCATACCATTCATCTTGGTTAGTGAAACATTTTCATTTTCTACTTTGTGATCCAATTAAAATTGCAGCCTGCAGCCTGCCTGTAAACACCCTCAAACAGAGCTGACATTCACATTCAGGCAATGTCATCTAGCATATTCTCCATTTTTACCCCATATTTAATTCTTGATTTCCTTACAAATTGAATTCTGATTCTCAATTGGAGCCTTCCTCCTGGTCTGCTCGGAAACACAGAGCAGGATTTCCAGCAGGTATCCCTTGGGAGAGCAGCTTTGTCCTCAGCTGCCTGAGCTGGCCCCAGTGCTGCTGGCCCAGCCATTGTGGAGCAGTGTGGCTTCGCTGGGTGAGAGGTTTCTTGTTTGTCTGGAGGATGGTCCCTCTCCCCCAGCACTCACCTGGCAGGTGGGACTGACCCTGGGTGGCCTCTGGCTCCTCGTGCTCAGGTGAGGTGTCCTGTACCACCTCAAGCTCTTCTGGGGAGGTCTGGATCTGAATTTTAGCTTCTCTTTTCACCTCACTTATTCAGCAGTGTCTTCCTACCTGCTGTGACTGCAATACAAAAATGATAAATGAAAGATTATTTCTTTATTTGACCAAAATTTCTGCTTCGTCCTCCACCTCTCACTCGTCTGACCCCCAAACCAATATTTAGCAGCATTTTAAATTGCACAGGCGCTCTGCAGCCTCCATTCAGTGACAGGGTAACTGCTGACCCCTGAATCACAGGGGGATGGCTGTGCTTTGGTGTGGCTGGGGAATCACAGGGTGTTTGTGGTTCAGCATGGCAGGGTGATCCCTCTCCCCAGGACACAGCACAGGTTCCCCTTGGGATCGCCTAAAGTTAATTGCGTGCTCCGAATCCACAGCAGATTTTGAACACTCTGTTGTTTTGTGTTCGGACTCTTGATGCCAACCAAATTTGCTTGATTGCTGCAGTACTGGAGAACGTGAATGGCTGTGGAACATTTACAGATTTCCTGTTCCTGGAGATCGCTCGTGTCACCCAGCTCCTGACACAGCACAGTGTCCTCTGTCCCCATCATGCCCCCTGTCTTGCATTGCTCCCTGCACACCCTGGGAAAAACCTGAATCAGAGACCTGCAAGTGCTGCTCTTGTCAACACAATTGGTTAGCAACAAAATTATCACCAATTTATTATCCTGCTAGTCCTCAGTTGTCAGTTCTTCACTTTGTTTCCTGCCTTGGAGCATGCTCTGTGTCCCAGAGAGTGCATTTTGAGGGAATAATGTGCAGTAACTAAACATCTTATCGACCTTCTTGGGCAATCTGAACACCAAGTGAGCACAGCCACAGCTTTCACAACTGTTTGCTAAGGCTTTTATCCTTTTTAATCATCCTATAAATCTACAGTTCAGTGAGAGTCATCTTGCTTGAGGTGTTGCTCCTACAGGAATATTTTACATTGAATGTTTTTTCTTTTCATCTTTTAAAATAACTACAATGCATCATAGTCACAGAGTCACTGCAGATGAAGTAAATGCAGGATTTTGTCTTTTGTCTGATGCTGAGAAAAAACATTTTCAGAAAGATTCAGGAGGCGCATTTGGAATGAGATTTTCCAAAATAACCCCTCCTGTGCCCGATTCAGGGAGCATGGGGAGTGCCACAGCAGTTCAGGGTGCTCAGCTTGCCCTGACCAGGGAGGATGTGTGCAGAGCAGACAGGAGGATGATGATGATGAAGGTTATGAGAAAAATGCTTTGCCCATTTCCTCAGCCTACAGCTGCCATCTCAGGGCTGTCTCACCCCGATTTATTTGAGTGGTAGCCCTTGGATAAATTGCTTCTAATGGAGCTTGTCCTGTTGAAGCTGGAGAGGACAACAAGAAACGTGGAGAGGTTCAGAGGGCTTGGAGTGACAGAACAAGGGGGAATGGCTTCAAACTGACAGAGAGCAGGTTTAGATGGGATATTAGCAAGGAATTCTTCCCTGTGATGGCAATGAGACACTGGCACAGGTTTCCCAGCCAGCTGCCTGTCTCTGAGCCTGGGGAGCCAAAGGAAACAGCAGCTCTGACATGAGAGAGGCTCACGCTCCTCAGGTCCTGCCCACCACCTCTGTTCTCACAGGAGTTTCTGAGTTTGCAAAAAATCATGAAAATGTTTTGAACTGCATCCATGTGCAGCTGCAGATGTTGCAAAACACCCTGGAACAGGGAGGGATGTCTGTGTGCAGATGGACCAGCAGGTTAGATTTATGGATGAAACTTGAGGTATCTCTACCTGCATTTGTCAGTGTCAGGGGAAACAGGTGTGGGCAATGGTAGGAAGGCTTAGGAATAGGTCAGGGCTGGATGTGGTAGCTGGGTGGTTTGGGGTGAATATATTCTGTCCAGTTCTCTGCTGCCCACCACATTATGTCCATGTCACTGCCACAAAATGTACAAAAGTGCACAAAATGACTGTGAAATGCTCTTTTACACAAATGTTAGATGTGAAGCAGAGAGCAGCCAGGTTTTGTGGCCTTTAAATTATGCAAAACCTTAAAGAACCCCAACTTCCCCCTCCAAAATCTCCCCCAAACATCAGCCCTGGTTTGAAGAGAAGAACCTGCTTTAGAACTCGTGTTTACATGTTCTGTAACAATTAGTGCCAATTTCCCCCCTCCCCTCCCCGCCTAAATTTTGAACAGCACTGCAAAAGAAAGCCAATATTTCTGTGCAGCAAAAAGCAGTTCCTATGGAAAATATAGTAAATAAATCTGGACATCTCCAAGCTGCAAATAATCTTGTGTGCATGGTGATTGGGAGCAGCAGAGCTCACTTTTGTGTGTGGTGGTAAGTATGGAGAACTTTCATGTTTATGTAAGAAAAGCTGTCTTTAGGTGATGTCTGGAAAATGACAGGAATTCAGGAAAATGGGAAATGACTAAAATCCTGGATACCTGTTTGGCACTGTTGGTTCATTGGACAGACTCCTGTGCTTAGCACTGTCTCTGCAAGACGAGCTGCAATCTTACTCGTGCTGAATGTGAATCTGCAAGCACATGCTCCCATCTGGGCTTTGTGCAGCACACTAAAACAATGCAGAGCCACGGCAGGAGTGCAGTTTGGAAGGCTTGAGGGGAGCTTTCAGTGCCATTTGCACTTTTGGATGCATTGCCTTGCCCGGGCACCTCGCAGCAAGTTGGCAGGGCAGGGCTGGCAGGGCAGGCGCATGGGGAGCTGGTGCTGCCAGGGCTGCTGTGCCCTGGGCTGGGCTGAGGGGGGCACAGCACGGTGCTGGCCAGCCCCAGGCCCCAGCAGGACCCTCCCAGCCCCGTGCCCAGCTCCTCTCTGCAGCACAGCCCCGGGCACAGCGGGCGTGGGCGACCAGCCAGGGCAGATCTGCCCTGTGGAAAGGGAATGAATGGTTTTCACCAGGCTCATGCAGTCTCTATGTGTTTTGACCTGTCAGGAGTTGTTTCAGAACAAGTGTACCTTTCCTATTTTTTTTCTTTTTTTTTTTCCCCTGCCTAAACAGTGAATTCCATATCAGGTACTAACAAACATGGCTCATCTCAAAAGAATTCATAATTAACTGAAAGAATTCATAATTAACTTCCACTGCGATTTGTTTGGGTCTTTCTTTGCATAACATGTGAGTTGTGGTGGGGGTTTGAAATGCTCTGAAGCATACAGTGTCTCTGTGTGAGTGCTGCTGAGCCTACCAAAAGCTAACCTGCTGTAACTGCACAGTGTGTGTGTTTGTATTTTAGAGTTCTCTGACAGACCTGTTTTTCTTTTTCTCTTTCTCTTCCTTGTCTTCTTTCTGCATTGGCAGAGCATCTTGGATTTGAATTAAAGGGTATGGAACAACCATTCATTTATTAATCAGAAGCCATTAAGAGCTTCCAACATTATATTTATGGCTTTAATGGGATGATTAAAAAATCAGCTGTTCTGTTCTCTTCCCTGGCACCAAGATAGATGTTTGGATTGAAAAAAAAAAACCAACAAAAACCAAACAAAACAACAACCAAAACCAAAACAAAGCAAATCACAAATTCTAAATGCAAACCTAAGAAAATGCAGGTGTATTTTTAGCAGCACTTTTTTCTTTGTTCCAAGCAGCAGCGTGGTGTGTGTGGCATGACTGGGATGTTACAATTGCCATACATCTCCATTCAACATGCTTTTGTGTATTTAACTGAAAACCTGGGCTCTTGTGTCCATCCAAAAGGTTGCCAGCAGGCACTGCAGGCATTCCAGGAACGGGAAGAGAAGTTCTAGAAATATCAGGGCTGTTATAGAAGTTGCCATCCCAGTCACACTAACCTCCACCAGATCCTGCAAAGGGTCAGGATGGGCTTTGCCATTCCACCTCCCAGATTTTAGCAGCTCCTTTTGGTTCTTGAGCAGGATAAAATTGGGCCAAGAGAAATTGTGCCATGAGACAAATTAGTCTAGAAAACTATCCCTGGGAAGTCAGTAGCTGCCCATGAGAGTGGAGGGTGTAATGCTGAGCACCCCAGTGGCCAGCTTAGGAAAACACTGCAGTAAGTTAAATGCTTTTAAAAATATCCCCTTTGGGCATTTACCTGCTCCTGCCCAGTTACTCATAATCATATTATTTTCTTTCCATTCTCCTCAGTCTGGTTTTAGATATACATCAAGTTATCCCTTGAATAAGCAGCTGGGAAATCAAATCCTTGAGGCAAGTTTTCCCTGGAGCATGCAAGCCAAGAGCAGGGAGGGCTGGTCAGGAGGGAGCAGAGGGGTTGGGCAGCCTGGGATAGTGCAAGGGGGTTGGAACAAGATGAGCTTTAAGGTCCTTTCCAACCCAAACCATTCAAGGATTCTGTGATGATTCTATGATTGATCACTTAACCTAAAAGCATTGGCCTGGCAGTGTCATCCAGAGCAGATCTTCACATGAAGATGCTTCAGTTCCCTTTGCTAGAGGTATGAGGACACCAGTCTTCCAGTTGTGGATCCTAAATTGCCTTCTGAGGTCCCTGAGGTGGAGGGACATTGACTAACTGAAGCTGTATCTCCTCTAGTTTCGGCATGCCTGATCCCCCAGGACTACTGGGGGCATCCCCTTGGAGCAGAAAATGTGGGAATTTTATAGTCAGGGAGCTTCAGAGAAAGTGGTGCTGCTAATGCTAATACACTTGGACAAACCTTCAAATTGAGGATTTTTGACATCCCTTTTTTGTTGACCTTTTGTCCTGTTCCCCATCCATTCTCCACGTCAGCACAGAAGCACACACATCCTGTCTGCAGCGTCTCTCCTCTGCCGTTTGTCTGTCACTGCCATGCCTTGCTGTGGCACCATGGCTGCTCTGTTGGCATTGTGTGGCCCCACATGGTTTGTTCTCCGTGTCTGCTGCTGTACAAGTGATGGTGCTGCTGCTGAAGATGTGTTTGTAGAGCACAGAGACACGAATGGACCTGCTCTGGGATCTTACCTGCTCAAATACAAAGCTGCAGCCTGCACTCTCTCATTTCCTTTCTGTTGCTGTTGAGATGGTTTTGCCCCAAGTGATTAGTGGAAATGGTCCTTCACTTTGTCCTGTCTCAGGGTTTCTGATTAAAACTGGAGGGTTTTCTTTCAGTTTTGCCTGTGTGCTATTTGAAAAGTGCCTAAAAATCGGAGGATTAGGTTCTGCAAATGAGCTATTCAAAAAATTAAAAACATGTAAAGCTTTGCTCAGCCTCATCTGAGGTGTTGCTTGGGCCACTCCCTCCTTCTGTTGAAGAGGGAGAAATTTCTCAATAGCAGTGTCTCTGGTCACACAATGTGAAGATACTGTTATTGAGCATCAGCTTTAATGAGATGTTGGGAGCCAAGCTAAATTACTATCAGCAGATCATTCAATTTTTAGCTTGCAGCAGTGATGCACAGTCTCACACTTCACTGCTTGGTGTAGCAAAGCTGTCAGCTTGAGACAGAGAGGCCAAATCTGCATTTCTGGTGAGCTGAAACATTCCCCTGCAAGTCAGATGAAGGTTCAGGGCAGTCAGACCCACCAGAGACAGGGTCCCATAATGACATGGCCACCAGAACCAAGGCTGGGATTTGAGCCTGGCCCAAAGAATTTTGTCCTGTTATAGGTAAAAAAAACCCAGCCAAATAAACCACCAACAACAACAACAACAACAACAACAACAACAACAAAAAACAATCAAACAAAAAGAAAAAGAAAAGAAAAGAAAAAAGAAAATAAACTCCCCCCCATAGTTTTAATGTCTTTGCTCTTTCTTCCTCCTCCATGATTCAAAGGGAATTATTTCTGCTTAGGGAAAAAAGTCTTTGTAGCAAAAAGCTTTGCTATTGAAGGATTTTTGCTGAAAACTGACCTCCCTCCCAGCTTTTTTTTTTTTTTTTTGGTAAAGTAGTTTTTGCTGAGAAGTAGCAAAATTCTTGCCCATTGCCATCCACATAACCAGGATGTGACTTTCTTCCTCCTCCATGATTCAAAGGGAATTATTTCTGCTTAGGGAAAAAAGTCTTTGTAGCAAAAAGCTTTGCTATTGAAGGATTTTTGCTGAAAACTGACCTCCCTCCCAGCTTTTTTTTTTTTTTTTTGGTAAAGTAGTTTTTGCTGAGAAGTAGCAAAATTCTTGCCCATTGCCATCCACATAACCAGGATGTGATCCCAGCTGGTTTTCCTAGTTTGTATAAAATCTCTGAAACTCCTGTCTGAAGGAGAGAGCTGTACAACTGTAATCCAGGTCCCAAAGATGTGCAGGAGCAAGAAATCGTGTCTGCCATGGTTGCTGATGCCTGGGATGCGGCACCCATACCAAAGAAGGGGAGAGTCCTTGAAGGAGGAGTTTCACCCCAGAGTGGGCTCTTCCCCCATTCCAGCTCCACCTGCTTCCTTGGAAGGGAAAAAAAAAAAACACAAGAAAGCCTTGTTTATTATATTTTGCATCTTAATTCCAAGGTTGTTTTTCTTGCCAGTCCTTGTTTACCAAACCTTTGTCCATTCCCATTTTGAGAGTTAGAAGGAGGTGACCATTTTTCCTAGCACCAATTTTTTTTTTCTCCAAAAATGCTTTTTTCAACCTAGAATGGCAAGCTGAAATTGTTCTAAATATCCAGTTGTCTGGAATGTTCCACTGCTTCCCATTCACTTTTCTTTTTTGCTAAAGTCTTGTCCCAGGGGTTTCTGGGACCAGACCTGTTTCTCTTCTGGTTTTGTATTTGAGTGTTTGGTGGCACAGGGGGTGGAACATGGTCTGTTCAAGGTATTTTGAGTGGTGTGGGGAAGCACACTGAGCACATCAGCCATGGCATGACTTTTATTGCCTAATCTAGATGAAAAAAAAATCAATGAATATTAAAGGCACAAACCCCAATAAGTTTAACACTAACACATAGGGTGGGGACATGAGGACTTTGTTCATAGCTGCTGAGCTGGAACCCTCATGGCAGCTCTGCCCTGAATCCTTCTCTCAGACATCCAGCTGGAGAGCCCAAATTGCCTCTGCTGCTCTTGGCAGGGGTTGCTGGATGTCACATCTGCTCTGGGGTAGCCATGAAGGAAGAGGTGTCCTGGCCATGGTGTTGCTGCCTGGGTGCAGCGCAGAGATCTGAGCATCTCCTGGGAGCTTTGGTGGGTGGGAATGAATCCCTCCCTTCCAGCCTGGTCTGGGTTTTGGTGCAGGTGACTGGCTCTTCTGGTTTGACAGGCAGCCCGTGACACTTGGTGGGGTTTGAGAGGCAGCAGCAAGCTGCTGACATTTTGTGTGTGCCTCTGAGCTGCCTGATGCAATGGTACCAATCTCCTCCTAGGGTTTCATTAAGAATCCTGTATTTTAATCACTCCACTCCCTTTTCTTTGCCTGACACACTATCACTTTTCCATCCTCATGCTGCTTTTTGACTGTTGCAGGATGTCCCTTTCAGCACCTGCATGCTTTGGGACCTGTTGCTCCAGGGCATGCAGCTGCTGGAGGCAGAGGCATCCTGAGCCTGGGGTCCTGTGTGCTCCTGGGCAGTGGGCCATGCTCCAGGGCTCCTGTGCCAGCTGCTCAAGGCACCAGAGAGGGGGGATCTGCTGGAAGGGAGAGGAGATTAATGGGGCTCTGTGAGATTAGCCACGGTGGGAAAGGAAGGGAAGGTGAGAAGTGTGAGTGCAGAAGGGGTGAGCTTCAGAAAGAGAGAGGGCAAAGGCACAGGGAGACAAAAAGGGTCTTTTGAGGGGCGAGGAAGGTTGGGCCAGCTGGGCTCAGGTCTGGGGCAGCCATTAGGCAGGCAAGGGATTGGCAGAGGATTACTAGGAGGTCTGCCCGAGCCCTGTCCTCCGTCTCACCCCCGTGCAGTGCTGGTTCCCCTGCAGCCAGAAGCAGCCCAGGTGCTGGAGCCCATCAGTAACTGGTTCCTTTCTCTCCATTTGCAGAAGCAGAGGAGCTCTACCAGAAGAGGGTTTTAACCATCACGGGAATCTGTGTTGCCTTGCTTGTGGTGGGCATCGTCTGTGTGGTAGCTTACTGTAAAACCAAGTGAGTATGGGGGGCTCACAGGCAAGAACTGGCTACAGGTTAGTGAGTGGCAGTGTTCATGTTCCACACGTCCATGCTTTTCACCCAGATGCTAATTTTAGGAGATGGTGTGCTGTGGTACTCCCAGGAAGGCCAGGGAAACTGCCTACCAGACTGTGTCTGAATAGGACATTTTCCTGGCACCATTTGCTTGTCCCCTGGAACATCATTTTGCCCAGCCAGGTGATGCTGTGTTACAGAGAAAAGCTGGCCCCCAAGCCAGCAGCTCAGCTTCTGCCAGCAGGAGCACACTGGGCTGTTGTGCAGGAGCTGAGGGCTCAGCTCTGCACATTGCAGGGATTCCAGAGCAATCCTAATGGAACAGGAGACCTGGGAACCTCTTTTATGGTCAGCCTTCCCTGCCTGGACAGCACTTTTCTCCCTACTCAGCCTGCACTTCAGTTCAGAGTGCCCCTGCAGTCAATGGGTCTTGTGGAGCAGATGTCTCACCCTGGGCATGGGCAGGCTGTGCCACTTTGTCCTTCATGCAGGACGAGTCAAGTGCTTTGTCACCAAGGCTGAGTCAGGACTCACTTCCCCTTCTCCCCACTTTTCTCCTCCACTGCCAGCTGGCTCTGCTACATTGTGCTGGCCCTTACCTTGGAAAGGGGACCCTGGACCCAGCTTCCCAAATTGTCCATGAGAAGAAAAGTTGACCTTTTGTTTGGAAAAGCAGTAGGAGGTGTTAAGTGTTGAATGCCTTCTTTTGTGTTGTTTGCAACTTTCTGCAAATACTATTGGAATATTCCCATGTTGAAGACTTGCCTTCTCTTTCATCTCTGGGGGCACAGAGCCCCATGAGAGAAGGGTTCCTAATAGATTTTTTCTGTTCTAAAGGAAACAAAGAAAACAAATGCATAACCACTTGCGGCAGAACATGTGTCCTGCTCATCAAAACCGGAGCCTTGCAAACGGGCCAAGCCATCCACGTTTGGATCCTGAGGAAATCCAAATGGCTGATGTAAGACCCTTTGCCTCCATCTCCCTGCATGCTCCTGAGGGGATGTTTTCTGCCAGGGGTTTGACGTGGATGTGTATCCTTACACACCTGTGTGCTTGTGTGTGAGTAGCAAAGCCCAAACAAACTTGAGCAAAAGGAAAGATTCTGCACAGAAACATTTCCAAAACCAACATCTGAAGGGAAATGTGATTTTGCTTTGAAGTACAGGATGAGATTCAGGCATTTGGGATAGGCTTGTTTTGATTAATCAAGTGTGACCCTGATTCCCACTAGGAGAGATGTTCCCAATGTTTCCTGTTTATTACTCTATCCTGTCAGGTCCCACTTGGTGGGATGACAAATGGGATCAGCACGGCAGTGACCAGAGTCACCGTGGTGAAACACGTCATGGTGATGTGGTCAGCTGTCCATCAGCCCACCTGCCCATGCCAGGGGCTCTGTCCTGGTGGGATGCCACTGTCACACCAATGAGAACAATCTAAGTCTCTCTAGGACAGGATCCAGAGGCCAGTTCAGCCACTCTCATGACTTCACTTGTGAGAGATTCCCATCAAACCCCGTGAAGTCAAGGGCCATCAATGGGCTGAAGTGCCTTGCTGGACCAAGGCCTTGAAAGGGGTCAGAAAAAGGGAAGGGGGAGGCAGAGCCAAACGAGAAGTAGATGTAAATGAGTCCAATGAATCAGCTGCAAGCTCTGTTGGGTCAGCCTTAGGATATTAACATTTAGCTAGGTTGGATCCCAACCATGAAGGAAGGGGAAAGGGAATTCTAAGAACCACAGCCCCTGGCCCCACAGTACTGACTCTCTCAGAGAGCTTAGTGCCCCTGTGAGAAGGAGGGCTGGTTGTTAGATGAAGGAATATCTCAGCATAAATATTTGGATCACATCTGGAGTTTCTGTAGGACTCACATCTCTGACAGATTTCATGTTGCTCTCTTTTTGCTGGTACTCAGTCGGGTATAACCAGCTGTGGGCAGAGATGTGTCTCTGCTCAGTAGCTACACATGGTACCACTGTCCTTTGGGGAATCCCTTGGCTCTCCAAACCCTTCTGCAGTCCCTGTGCCACAGCCCTTTCCCAGTGTTCAAAGTGAAGGGGCAGAGAAAAGCCTCCACCCTCCTTGTCCCTTCCTGTGGGGTGCAGAACTTCTGGGTTCACTCAGCCCTCACCTGATTTCACCAGAAATAATCAGGCCAGCCAAATTTTTATTTGGCGGCATTCACAGATTGATGAATGGTGGCTGATCTGTGTGATTCTTCTTATTTTGCAGTATATTTCTAAGAATGTTTCTGCCACGGAGCACGTGATCCGAAGGGAAACAGAGACAACCTTCTCGGGAAGTCACTCCTGCTCCCCGTCCCATCACTGCTCCACAGCCACTCCAACCTCCAGCCAGAGGTGATGTATTCCATCTTCTCTGAACCTTCTCCTGCTATTTGCTGTAGGATGCTGTGAGATTCTAAGATTTTCCTTTCACCTCCATTTCTGTTTTCACTTGATGCTTGGCTCTGTAGTGGCATACAAGCCACGTCTACACTGCAGGACTCTGCAAGCACAGCTGGTTAGTGAAAGGTGTGGAAAAGTGTGTTCCTTGACCTGCACGGAGGTGCCAGCAGGATCCTGCAGCACTGACATAGCTGGAAACCAGGAGGAAATGAGCCTGTGCTTCCATGCTTTGCACAGATCCAAACAGGAGGATGTGTGTAGGAAAGGCTTTGCAGGTTGTGTCTGAAATCCTTCATTAAGTACACAAAGGTTATGTGTTTCATATTTAGAATGTATTTGCCTTGTGGGAGACAAACTACACAAAAAATCACCAAATGTTTCGATTGCTTCCTCAGAGTCAAGGTCTGACATGGAAGTCACAGGCTTTGACCAGAAAGAAAATGCTCCTGTGCAATTTCTCAGCCTCCACCTCAGGTGGTGGCTCCTCTTTCGCTGGAAGTCATTCTGAAGCTTTTTGGGAAACTTGGTCTAGCAGGAAAGTACCAATAGTGCTTTGTGACAAAGGATGAGACATATTTTTGGTTTTCATTTCAAAATAACCACTGAGGAAAGAACACCATGGCTTGGAACCCCAATCTTCTCAAGGTTTCTTAGAACATTTAAATTTCAGATGGACTTCCCTATTTTTGTGATGTCCAAAAAAGTCTTTCTTTCAAATGCTCTAAAGAAACTCCTGTGCTGTTTTGAGTTTGGATGTTCCAGTTCCTCCTCTTAGACAGCTCTTGTGCTTCTTCCAGTAGGTGACAGGGGTTTTCCTTGGAGATCTCTTGCCTTTGATAGGTGACTGGCTCATGTCCTTCATTAGCCAGATGAGGTTGTCTCCATTCATCTGGGAATGCAGGAATTCTTTCAGCTGAAGCTCAGGGATGGCTCCAGGCAGGTTTCCTTAGGGCCCAGGCATTCCTCAGGGTTGAGCAAGTACTCTCAGTTACAACGGGCAAGATCAACTTCAGATGCTGAACTTGGATTTTCAGGTGAATTCCTCCCCAGATTCCTCTGGCTACACCTCCAGCAAGTAGAGAGGGAGCCAGGAATGACTTGATGGGCTGGGAATGATTCTTTTTTTCCAGGGAAATCCACTCCTCATGAGCCAGACAATATGTTCTCCAGGTTTTTTTGCATTCATACTCCTCAGCCCAGCCCTGGCTAGGTGTGTGCGAGCTTGAGCCAGGTGCACAGAGGCTCCTGTGCCTGCAGAGCTGCACCTTGCTGGCCTTCCATGCTCACTTAAAAGGCCTGGGCCATCCCTGGGCACCTTCTGAAGACACAGAGGTGTGTCTGGAGGGCAGCATTAGCTCATGACAGCTGTAGGGAGGAACCTACCTTGGGTAGCCTCTGGTCCTGGCTACCTGCCACCTCATTTTCCTGAGTCAAGTGCAGCAAGCAGGTGCTTCTTGAAGTCATGCCAGAGGCAAACTACTGGCATAATCAGGCTCCATTTTACTCCATCAGTGCCTCTAATGAGGACGCTGTTTGAAGTTATAAATGAGCATGTGCCTGGAGCCATCAATAATTAACAAGTTCTTGGGAAATCTTAATGAGGGCTGCTCTCCTCTGTAAACCCCCACCCAAAATCCTCCACCCACGCAGCTCCATCTGCAGTTTGGGAGTTCAGAGAGGTTGCTCTCATGGATCCTGTGTTTCTGCAATGGTGGGGGTCAGCGTGGTGGCCGTGGCACTGGTGGGACCCCAGTGTGCAGGTGGCCCTGTGCATCCCCGGTGAGTGCTCGTGGGGTGTTCTCTTTGCACCCAGGCTGGGGCTGGTGGGGCTGCAGCTGCTCAGCACATCATGGTCTTTGTCTAGCACCTTGAAAGTGTTTTCCTGCCAAAATCTTTGGTAGATTTTGCTCTGCTCATTTTGAGTGGCTTCTCCTGGCTCCTCTCTGGTAGCAATTCCAAAGGAGCTGTCACTTGGCAGTGCAGGTGGCACATTTGAAGGAACTTGGCTGACTTGCCTTGGCATAGCCAATGTGTTATTCCACACCCAGAACACTTTGCAAGCACAAAGCAGAATTGCCCTGGCCTCCCTCCAGAGGCTGTCCCATCCTGCTCCCAGGCATGTATTCCTCCATGGTGGGATAAATACCTGCTTATTGCGCTGGTTTACTTCCTTTGTCCTCTAATGGCATCTCCAAGAAGGAGAAAAGAATGGCAAATCAAAGGTAGGGTTGGGAATCTGGGCTTCCCTGGTCAGATGGGTCCTAATGAGAGAGAGAGAGAGAAGGGGGACTGTGGTGGTGTTCACAGGGGTCCCAGGAAGAGGGAAGAGACGAGGATCTGACTCTATGTTTTAGAAGGCTGATTTATTATTTTATGGTATCTATTATATTAAAACGATACTAAAAGAAGAAAGGATTTCATCAGAGGGCTTGAAAGGAAAGGGATAGAAAGGAATAATAACAAAAGCTTGTGTCTCTCAGAGAGTCTGAGCCAGCTGACTGTGATTGGCTATTAATTGGAAATAACTACATGAGACTAATCAAAGATGCACCTGTTGCATTCCACAGCAGCAGATATCCATTGTTTACATTTTGTTCTTGAGGCTTCTCGGCTTCTCAGGAGAAAAAATCCCAATGAAAGGATTTTTCATAAAGCATGTCTGTGACAGGGGACAGCAGTGCAGAGGTGCAGAGCTGAGTGTGAGCAGTGCCTGTGTCCTTGGAGAAGAGCTGGCTGGGGGTTCCTTGCTCACTGTCCACATGGGCTTTGCTCCACAGACATGAAAGCCACACCTGGAGCTTGGAGCGAACAGAGAGCCTGACTTCAGATTCCCAGTCTGGGATAATGCTGTCCTCGGTGGGAACCAGCAAATGCAACAGCCCGGCGTGCGTGGAGGCGCGGGCTCGGCGCGGGGCCACCTTCTGCATGGAGGAGCAGCGGCGGCCCACGACGCAGTACCGCGACTCCGTGGACTCCCTGCGCGACTCGCCCCACAGCGAGAGGTCAGAGCCCGCTGCTTGCTGCCACCACAGCACAGCAGAGGCAAGCCAAGCCTCTGTGCCAAGCCAAAAAATGTTCACCTTTGCCAGCCCTAGAGTGGTGGTGCTGTGGTAGAATTGGGGAAACTTCAGTGCTGATGCTACCAGAGGATGCACAATTCCCCCAGGAGGGCACTCTGGTCAGGCAGCAGCCAGCTCTGCATCCTGGTGGCAATGTTGGTTTGGAGTACATGGATGATGGGTGTGGAATATGCCTGGCTGCAGTCAGCAACTGTAGAGAAAAACTGGCTGGCAGAGCACCCTGGGCAGCTTGGTGGGCTGCCAAGCAGGGTCTGGCCCTCAGGTGTTTAGGGAAAAGGTGTCTGTCCTCAGCAGTGTCCTGGATGGCCAGGTGAGAGGGTGCTGCACAGCCCTGGGACAGGACTTGGTAGGACCCAGCCTTCAAGGAACACAGCTGCAGAGCTGAAACACCAGCAGCAGTAGCAGTCGTCCTCTTCCCAGTCTGGCTCCTCATGGAGCAGCAGCACATCTCCACCCTTGTTCCAGCCCTTTGCAGCTGGCCATAAGTGACTCTTGGTGGCCACGTGGCCCCTCTTGGGCCGTTGCCCTTCAAGGCAGTGGAACTTATCCATGGGGCAGAGGAGAAAGGCAGCATCTCCTGCTCTCATTCCTGTCCCTGGTCCATTCAGGCAGACTAACCCAGCTCCTATGGAGATCTCATACATCACAAAACACATGAGTAAAAAGGCCTGTGTGAGTGAGAGAGCCTGGGCTGGTGGGATTGGGCAGAGATACCACTGGGAATATCAACAGGAAATAATATCTGCTCCTTAGAAAGAGGTGGTGCTGAAGAGAGGGCTTGAGAGAGGGGCTAGACCAGACCTGAGTGACCACACTGATGTTTTCACTAGAGTAGATAAAAGTGGTAGATGGCTTTTTGAGACACGAGATTTTTGCTGAGTCAGAGAAAGCAATGCCCAGGGTTTCCCCATCTGTGGCCTGAGCAGGGAGAGGGAATTCCAGGGACCTTCCTCAGAGACAAGCCTGGCAGCTCCAGAGGGAACAGAAAGCAGCTGTCAGGCAGATGAGAGGCAGTGAAGCCATGACTCAGCCTGCTGGGAGATGCTGCAGGGTTTGCAGCGATGCAGAGTGGGAATTGTGCACCGAGTCCCTCGGGAGAAGCATTTTGGGGGATGCTCAGCACATGCTGCCCATTGAAGCCAGCAGCTCACCCTCCCTCGGCACAGCAGTGCAAGGTCCCTCCAGCTGATTCCTCAGGAGAATCTCCACGAGCAGGTTCACTGGAGGCTGTTGTATTGCACTAAATAGTTTATTTAGTTGTTGTTTTGCACTGGGTTGTTAGAGATTTGTACAGGGTAGTCTTTATAGTCCACCAAATAGTTTATGTTATATCACATGGTTTGTTCTTCCCACTCTCCTATCACACAGTTTCTCCCTCACCCACCCCTGTCCCCAATACTCCCTGGTGGTCTCTTCCCTGGTCAGTCCTTCCCCCTGCCCCTCCCCACTTGTGTCCCATTGGTTGTGGCCCTCCTCCTCCTCCTCCGCCCTCCATTCCCCTGGGTATAAAAGTCTCCTGCCCTGAGTACACAGCCTCTTGCCCACCTTGGAAATAAACGTACCACGTAGGTTCCCAGGTGGGGAAGAGCTCTTCCAGTCTTTTGCTTGGGTCTGTGTAAGACTATGTGCGCTGGGGTCCATAGCTAGCTGCAGTGGACCCCAACACCCCGCCCAGACACAGTTCTTACAGGTGGTGGCCCGTGTGTTTGTCTCCCAGGACGGTCAGAGACGGCACGCAGCAGCTGGTAATTCACATGTGGATTATGTTAGCTTTTGGGCCTCCCACCCTCCTCTGACTTCTTTGTCTCATTCTGGTCTTACAGGAGGCCTCCTGGGTCCCTGGGCCAGGAGTTCAAAGCTAGCCCAGCAAAGCGCGGGCTCAGCTGGTGCTTTTTGGGTTGTTCGGTGTCCAAACAGAGGCGTTGCTTTTCCAGGTACGTGTCGGCCCTGACCACACCAGCACGCCTGTCTCCCGTTGACTTCCACTACTCGATGACCACGCAGGTGCCCACCTTCGAGATCACGTCCCCCAACTCGGCGCACGCCGTGTCCCTGCCGCCGGCGGCCCCCATCAGCTTCCGCGTGGAGGAGCAGCAGCCCCTCCTGCGGCGGTACCAGCTCCCCTTCCAGGACACGCAGAGGTATGACAGCTACTACCAAAGGAAGACCTACCTAAACGACAGCATGGGGAGCCTGCCCTCCAGCCCCTTCCGCATCACGGAGGACGACGAGTACGAGACGACGCAGGAGTACGTCACAGCGCTAGAGCAGCCAAAGAAAACAGCCAGCAGCAACAGGCGGTGGAAAAAATCCAAACTGAACGGGCACATCCCTCACAGAGCCAGAGCCGTCCGGGACTCCTTCTCCTTGAGCAGCGCCTCTTACAGCGAGTCTGACGAGGAGCTGGTGGCCGAGAGCACGCCGTTCCTAAGCACTCAGAACAATG
>NW_005054386.1:416789-440171 GCF_000277835.1 Geospiza fortis
ATCTCCCACGCATGGGCGACCCACGTGGGGCAGGCCGAGGGCGAGACAAAACCACGCAAACCGCAGAACGAGACAAAACAGAACAAAAAAAAACAAAACAAAACAAAAAAATAAATATTTTTATTTTATATAAAAGAGGGAAAAACAAAAAATATAACAAATAAAAATGTTTTATTTTCATTTTAGCAAAGTTGTCTTATAATAGCTAACGACAATGACTTTTTTATAGGGAATCTCTATTTATATGTAATGTCTTGATTTACAGCTTCCGAGAAAAAAAAAGTAAAAAAAAAAAAAAAAAGAAGAAGAAAAGAAAACAAACAATAAAGTTAAAAAAAAAGTGGGCCAATTTTTGACTACTTAAAAATAGAAAACAAAACTATCGTGGTGCCTTTTGCTGTATGCTAGTGCTGGGATTCATGCCGAGGATTCTGTTTCAGTAGCATTTTTAAGGTCATAGATTTTTGTTTGGGAGACAACCTGTCACAAGGGCGCTCTTCTGTTGGAAGAAAACAGCCTTGCCACTTTGCCCCGTACCCTGCTATTAATGATCTTATTCTTTAAAGTATTGTTTAAACACACATTAAGGACATGAGTGGGAGCATTTCCATTATCATGTCTAACGAGGATCTGTCTTGCCCTGTAAACTACTTGTATTTTCGCTTAAATCAGGAGAAAAAGAAACCCAACAGCACTGTGCTGGAATGCAGAAATAACGTTTCTTTTGCCACACAGGTAGGAAGAGAAAACAAAATCGCGCAGCAGCAGCAGCCCTTACAATATAGCTCTCAACCTTTGGCCATCTCACCGGTGGGTCTGGAGTGGGGTTGGCACAGGTTTGTAGTGCAGCCAGGCAGACAGCCCTGTGCCCATGGTGGATCACACCTGTCACATCCCCTTGAATCCGGGTGGCTGAGCCAGCCCCGTTCAGCCGCGGTGCCCGTGGCCGCCCCGGCGCCGTGCTGGCCGCGGCGTCCCTCGGCTGAGCGGTGCAGCCATGGCTGGAGCTGTGGTGTCCTGGGTGACACCCTTGGCCAGGGTGCTGGGCACACGCACAGGGTGGTCCTGCGGCGCAGACGGCCGCGTGTCACCCTGGACACGGCGCCAGGCCATGTGCCCAAGGGTCAGCAGGACCCCGAGCGCTCTGGGCTCCGCTGCCGTGGCCGGGCAGGGCCCTGCTGGGGGGCCCAGCGAGCGGATCCTCCCTCCGGCCGTGCCACGTGTGTTGTAAGGACAGTTGGTACCGTCACCTCCCACCACCGGTGACGGACGGCGCGTCCCCAAACCCGGAGCAGCTCTGGCCATCGGCTCTGTGGCGCAAAGAGACAGTCCTGCGTGTCCAGGCGGCACAGCATCCCCCGTGGAAGTGCCCCCCTCTCCTCAGTTCTCTGCAGCAAACCTGTTTACATTGTAGCCTGACTTTTTTCTTTTTATATTTTTACTTCTGCATGTCCTTTGCATTTCAGATACTGTAGATTGGATGCATGGTGAAGCTGTGACTGAGAAGATAATACAACAATTGACAGTGTATTATTTCATTTAACTTTTAGCAATAAAGTAACTAAACCCTCTATTCCTCACCCATGATGGGGTCAGATAGAAAACTCTGCTAATTTGTCATAAGATGATTGTCAAAGTTTGCTCTGGATTGTCTGAATGTCAGAACTCTTGACTGTTTAACACTTGAACATTTTTTATATTATAAATAAAATAAGAAATAACAAACTGTGGGCTGCATTAATCTCAGGCCCTTTGGGGGGCAAATAGGGAGCTGTGACAGGTACCATACACAGAATCACAAACTGGCTGAGGCTGGAAGAGATTTCTTCCACATTTCCTGCTCCACCAACTCACCCAGACTCAGCTGCCCAGGCCTGTGTCCAGTCAGGGTTTGAGTATCTTCAGGGATGGCAGTACCACAACTTCTTTGGGTAACCTCTGCCAGTGTTTGGTCCCTCCCAAAGCAAAAATTTGTCTTCTTGTATTCAAACTGGCATTTCTTATCTCAAAGTTTGCATACAGATTCATTCTGTGTAGGCCTTCTATTAAACCCTGAAAACTCTCTATAAATCCATTTCCCACACAAACTGGATTTACTAATTTTTCATTTGGGCCCTTTGCCTCATTTAGTATTATAGGCCTATTTCCTCATGTCCTGAACACTCTGAGAAGAGTCCAGCTCCCTCTTTTTCACTGCCATCCATTGGGTATTTATACAAATGCATAAGGCTCCCCTGAGCCTTCTCCTCTCCAGGCTGGACAGTTCCAGATCCCTCATCCTTTCCTCATAGGAGAGATGCTCTGGTTCAGTAAAGACCTTTATGCCCATAAAGACCCATAGGTGGGTGTTTTTCTACCTGGCATGGACATTTGACCTTCCCTGCAGGGCTCAGGAGTGGAGGCTCACTGAGGTGAGTGACTGCTACCCACACATCTCTGGGGGTGCCATTCCTCCTCCAACTGCAGATCAGGAGATCCCCCCTTCCCTTGAACCATGGAAGTTTCCAGATGTGCCAAGAGAGGTCAGCCTGCTTGGCATGTGCTGTGACCTGGCACCTATTCAGTGACTTGAGTGCAGTGGAGATGTGTTGGGTCCAGCCCTGGCAGTGCCGTGCTGCCATGCAGCACTGACCCACCCACAAAACACGACCCTTGTTCAGCTCCTGCATGGGAAATCTGTGTCTCTGGCTATCCCATGTAGGGACTTACTGGCAGCGTGGTGTGGTCACAGGAGCACAGTCCCTGAGGTGGTACCCATGGCTCCATCCAGATCAGAACTCACTCCCCTGTTCCTGCTCAGTGACATGAACAGGTATCCAAAAGTCCCAGCTGAACTCAACAGGAGAGGGATCTGTTACAGTGAGTCAATCCCATTGAAATGGATAGGTTGGAACTAACTGATCTGGTTGGAACTTGATGATTTTTAGTGTCCCTTCCAACCCAAATCATTGTATGATTCTATGAATGCCCAGAGCTGTGAGAGAACTGCCCAGGCCTCACAGTGCTGCCCGTGCTGGAGGCCCAGCTAAGCACACCCACAGCCTGGGCTTCTCCTGCTCCAGCCCCCCCAGGATGCTCATTGCCCTGGAGCTGACCCAGCTGTGTCACAGGCCACCCCAAACATTCATTGCATGTCCTGTGGGGCCTCCAGACAGACCAGAGGGCTCAGCTCTCCACCCTGAAGGTACCTCAGCACTGGTTTCCCAGAAGGTTAAAGGCTGAAGGACCCTGCCCTCCTGCCCATGTCACCCAAGAGCAATGTGCAAAGATGTTAGAACTGGGTAAAGGTGGTGGGGTCAAGTCCTGATTTGGGTGACATTTGGCTTTGGACACATTGTGCCCCACTTCTGTGCAGCCCCAAGCCTTGCTGAATGAAGGCAGCAGTGCAGCTCTCCACTCTCCTGTTCCTCTTGGGACATGCCCCAGCTCCCCATTGCCTTTGATCCATCTCAGCTCCTCCAGTGGCTCCCAGAGCAAGGTGAGATGGACAGGAATGGGCAGAGAACACCCCATCCCTTGGAAGGGACACATGTGGATGATCACCAAGGCTGATCCCTGGGGAAACCAGACACATGCAAGAGAGAGATTGGGTGCCTTTGTCTTCCCAAAGCAGCCCCATCTCCCTGCCTGGCTCTCCTCAGGATCTGTGAGCTCCACTCGTGGAGAAGCCCCCCCAAGGCTGGCACAGCAGCATCTGCACTAGAAGCAGGTGCAGCTCTTGGGTCTCCATGCAGAACAACCATGGGGCCACACCTCAGGGTGTGCTCAATGCAGCTGATCCCCACCAGGAATCTCTCTGGGTCCCTGGAGGGAGAGAGGAGCTGTGGGTTTGCCCTGCACAGGGGGATATTTCCCTGCTCCATGGTTTGCAGGGATCTGTGATGTTCTGCATCTGCTGAGACACCACTAGCTCTGAGCCATGGCAGCTTCAGGATTCTTTGTGGTGATTTTTTTGTTAAACGTGCCCCTTGATTCCCATAATTGTGTTCTATATTTAGAGGCAGTTACGCTACTTCAATTTTCTCTCCAATTGCCTCTGAAGGGAGCCTGCATCTCTCTCTTTTTTCCCTGGCTGGTTTATTTTTAGACTCCTCATTTCCAGCCGTGCGTGCTCCTAGGGTTTTGCCGTAAATATTTTACAGCAATTTTCACAGGTGGGGGAGCCACCAGAGCCTCCTGACAGCTCTCCTCTGCGTGCGTGGTGCCTTTAGTGCCCTTCCCAGAGGGCAAGGAGTTGCTTTCCTGACACAGATGGGTGGCACAAGCAGTGTTGGATCCTGGCTTTGGGGTCACAAAGTCTCCCCCACAAAGAAGTCCCTCTAAAATGAACGTGGTTGTGTCCAGGACAAGTGGCCTGGCAGGGAGGTCAGGCTGAACCACCACTGCCAGGTGAGGTTGTGTGAGACCCAAAGCAGTCGTGGTGCCTGCTGGAGGGGCTGGCACAGCCTGGGGATGTGCAGAAAGTGCATCTGAGTAACCCCAGGAGGAGAAAAGGATGTGGCTGCCTGATTCCTCTGAGATGCTGCTCTTCCCTCTTAGTGGTGGGTGCCTGAGTCCTTGATCTCCAAGGGAGGGAGGAAAGGGATGATAAAACTCATTTTCTTCCAAGTCACAAGCTGAGGCTGTGGATTGGTCAAACAAGGCATTTTTGACTCTGCCCTCATATAGGTAAGATGCTCTCAACACATTTTCATATACCTGTGTGGATGATCACCAAGGCTCGTGATCAGGATCAGGACTCGTGCATGAGGCAAACTGCAGGAACTCAGCAAGAGCAAGTTTAATATTCTGAGCTGTCTTGCCAAGTACCGTCTGACATCAGCTGCCACCCCTTCCCACATCCATTGGGTGTTCAGTCTCACAGCTCTGAGTCTCTTTCCTGCTGCCCAGAGCAGACTTTGCAGATCTTTCTTTTCTCTGCAAGTTACTCCCAGCTGAGGATGGCAGACTGGCACCTTCAGCCAGGGGGCTGAGCTGCTCTTGGTGGCAGCTCAAACACACTGGAGATGTCACTGCCACTGGAAGGGATGCTCAGAAAGGGAGGAATGAAATACAAAATATTACCTGGGATTTTGGAGACAAAGAGTTGGGCCCAGCTTTCCCCTGGACTTCCACTGTGAGAGTCTCAGCACCAGACACTTCATGTGAGTAGGAACATCCTGGGGGTCTTGGGTGCAGGAATGTCTGTACAATACCTGGCACAAAAGCAAGGATGCCTTGGAGGAACAGCCACAGACTCCTGTGGGAACCGTTGTGAGAACATCTCCAGTGACAATGCAGGGCTTGGTGCCTTTCTCCTCCCATGAATCTCTAGGCTGTATGTGGACAGACACACCTGGGATGTACCAGGCAGAGGGAAGAGTTACTTGAATGTGCTCCCAAGCAGCCCATCTATCCACACCTGCCCCAGAGCCATCCAAGAGGATGGGTGGGCTGGTACCCACTTGTGGAAAGGGATTGATGTTTTCTGGTGCTGTCTGTCCATAGGATCCTGGCTTTTCTGCATCAGGTGCTGGTGCATATCTGAATCAGCCTGGCCTTCTGGTGCTGTGAAAGCTGGGATCAATCCAGGACATGGTGGAACGATGCTTCAGACCAATTCTCTTTACCAACAGATTCAGTTTTATTGTTATTCTTTTTTTACATGATTCTTAGTGCATCATTTCAAATAAACTATCAAACTGTACAAAGAAACAGAGATAAAAGAAGAGGCGATAAAGTTGAGAAGAGGTTTTTAGTGTCATGAACTGTCATGGAAAACAGTAGTCCACAGGCTCTCAAACACTGAAGGTCCAAATAAACCTTGTTTGTTTAAAAAATGCTGCAAAATATAAACAATAAATGACTGTAATTAGCAGCTACAAGATCCTTCAAAACTGGAACTTGATTACTGTGAATGCACCTAGGGGAAAGAAAAGCAATCGGAGATAAAGGATCAAACGAAACAGCAAAATAAATAAAGTGCGGGAGGACAGTCGTGGCATTGAAATGCAGAGGAATCACTTCAGCACAACAGTAAATCATTGGACCACAGACAGCAGAAAGGAACAGAAACACAATTCCCACTTAAAAGAGTACAGCATGTGCATTGCAGGATGGAGGAATACAGGAGGGACGGGCAGGGGGATCACTCCTGCACACAAAGGTTTCACTGGAGCTTGCACACAGCTCCAGCTGTGCCTTGAACCCAGAGTGGTTGATCCCCTGGCAGCCAAACTGGCAGCCACTGGGGCAGTTTGTCTGAATAAGCAGGAATGGGAGAGCGATGTTTCACAGCAAAGCCAGGTGGGATTTCCATTCGAGTAAAAAAAGGAGAAAAAAGAAACAAAAAAGATACACAGCTATTCCATTTTTTTAGAAGATCCTGGTGGGCTGGTCAGACCCTCCACATCCCTAGTGTCTTCCCCAGGCAGCTTGCCTTCACCTGCACACTGAGGTTAAAAACCCAGGTTAAAGTTTCCTTATATATATATATTTATTTATATATATTCATATGTATATATATACATATATAAAAAGGGTTAGGTGACAGAGGACCCTTCAGGCTTCTCCTGCCATGGGCAGGTGACATTCCCACGTGGCCGTGCTGAAGGTGACCAGCTCACAACACCCGTCCTGTCATGCCGTGCTCCTCATGGGGCAGGGACGTGCCCCTGCCACCCTGTGCCCTTCTCTGGGAGCGCTGGTGGTGCCACAGATGTCGCCTCAGCTCAGTTTCCTGCACTGCCAGGGACTGTGACCGCGAACCGCTGGGGATCCAGGGAGGGAAGGAGAGAGACAGGGCTGGTGGAGAGAAGAGTGACCCAGCCCTTGAAGAACCAGCATATCCCTTTGTTGTGCAGGCTGCAGCAGGAGGGAAATAAAAGCCACTGGTGCAGTTGGGAATGAAGAAGAGATGATGCTGAAATGCCAGAGCATTGTCAGAGAGAGTCAACTAAAGCTTCTTTGATTTCTTTCACTAGAGCAATCCCCATGTCAGACATGTCTACAGTTTTGCTCATATAATTTCCTAAGTAAAATTGTGCTCATCAATCTACGTCCAGGAGCGCAGAGCATCGCTGGTTCATCCCCCCGTGCACATGTTCCTTGTTAAGTGTTCTGCTCCAAAATGTCCTTTTCTGCCTTACAGCTGATGGACATGTGCCCCTGGCTCAGGGAAGGGCTGGAATGCGTTTTCCGCAAAGCGATGTCGTCGGCTTCCACCTTGAAGAAACTGGTCTCGATCCTCTCCAGGTCGTCTGTCCCCACTTTTATCTTCATGCACAGCAGGTTGATGTACGTTTCATAGCGGCTCTTCTGCAGGGGAAGAGGGAACAGAGAGCCTGGGAACAGGGACAGGCCATGGTGTGTGTGGCACGCAGGAACAATTCCATCAGCTACTGCAGGAAAACCCATCCCATACCATCACTGATCACACCCCACGGATTCAACCCCAGCACAATGCAAAGACTGATTATTTGAAGGTCTGAGGAGAAAGGTGGGTGTGGGTCTGTGTAGGACTCTCCAGTTGCTTTTATAGGTCTTGGCTGCCACTGTGATTGTATAAGGAGGATACTGAGGGCAAAATGAGATCAACAGACCTGCTGCTTCCTGATTTAGGAGCTCGCCTTGATTGGTTAAAATACTGCTGCTTGTCATTGTTTCCATCCAGTGGTTCAGTTACTGCTGCTGAGTTGTGCTCCCAGTGCTCCTCACAGAGCACAGGATAAAGGGAGGCATCCTCTCTGCCTGGATCCTCTGTTCCAATGCTAGATGGGATCTTTTTGAGGGCTTGTGTAATACCCATCCTTTCTCTAAAGATCTCAGAGGCAGCCTGTGCTGGCTTCTTTGTCAGCACAAAGAAACAAGCATTTCTGGAGCACATCTCATAAGACAGATGAGATGAATTATGCCCTGGAAGTGCCAGCTTCTCCTTGAGGACTGAAAAGGCAGTCCAGAGAAAAGCTCAGATAGAGACTTCTCTGCAGGCATCCAAAACCAGAGGCTGGAAAAAGGGAGGGAGCAGCAACTATTTGGAAAGTGGTACAAAAACAAGGGAACCAGCAGCTGGGAACTGCGGCTTTGGAGAATCAGGCTGGGTGTTACACAAAAGGATTGTGCAGCCCTGGCATGAGAGAGGTGGGATATTTCCATCCTTAGTGATTTTTGGGGCTTGGCCACTAAATGACACACTCAGTCTGGGCTAAGACTAGGACTAATTTAAGTTCCTGCTGCAAGCAAGACTAGAGGCCTCCAGCAGCCCCTTCCCACTGACACCTATGTGGCAGGAACCACAGCTCCTGCTCAACTCTCACAGGTACAAAATACCCTATTTTTCCCACAATTAAATGCTTCTTAGACTTTACAGGGAGTTACAACTTATGTACATGCATCCTCAAAGAGTCTGTAATCAGCTGTAACACTGGGTTTGGCTTTATTTACAAAAATGGTTGCAGCAAAACAGGATTAATTCTCCCAGGGATTCCCTTTGCTTTTTATTGATGTTGCTGAAAAAGACTGAGTCACACTGAGAACTGAACAACTCTTGTACTTGGGACCTGAGAAAATGTCAAAATTTGGCACAGTAAAGGAAGACTGTCTTTCTCTTGTCAGTTTTCCCCTCCTCTGGTTAGAAATCACAGAGGAAAGCAATGGCTCTTATTTCTTTTTTCAGCTTCAGTGCAAAACAGTGAGGCTTGTGGCTGCCCCAAACACCCATCCAGTTGGGAGCCCTTGTCCTTCTCTCTCCTTTCATGCTCTCCCAGACTCACAGCACCCACTCTGGAGTTCTGTTCTCCTCAATCAGCCAAGGTACCATTTATCACAGAAAAGATGAAAGTTCCTTTACCTCAAATATTAGGTAATGTTCTTTGAGTCTGTATTCCTCAGCCTCTTTTGACTTGAGGCTCTTCTCTACAGGATGTAATTTATGCTCTGCTAATTCGTCTGCAATCTGCTTCATTTTATTTTCATGAGACCTCAGCTGTTCCTCCTGCCGAGAGAAGCGTGTCAGGTATGAGAACGTGGAGTGCAGCACCCGAGTGCTCCTCCTGCCTGTGGCTGGGGGAATCTCTCTGCAAGGGCTGGGCTCAGCCACCGTGCTGGAGCCAAAGGTGTGCTGTGCACTTGCAAATTCATCTGATAAGGAGCAGCTCAAACACAGGTATCGGAGTGAGAGCAAAGCTCAGGTATCTCAGGTGCCAAGAGTGGATTTCTTTGGCACCGAGGCATCTTTGGCATCATAAGCACAGAATGCTCCTGCAACATGCATCCTGTACCAGCCAGGCAGAAGCAGTGCTGTCCCAGGAGCTGCTCATCCTGCTCTTTTCAGAGATAGAGGTACCCTCCCCATCTGGGCTCTGACAAAGGTGACCATCTGGCCACATCTGTCTCAGCAGACAGCAGCTGTGTCTCTGCCCTGATGTTTCAGGCTGTCCCCCCCTTTGCTGGGGGGCAGTGGCAGTGTGTCCCTACTTTTTGGAAGTGCTAAAGCACGTTGGGCCTTCCCTGGAAAGGGAAACAAAAGCCACTCTTTGGATGGCAGCTGCTCTTGGTTAGCTGAGCCTGGTGCACTGTGCCCCCTTGTTTCCAAAGCTTTCCCTTCTGACTGGAACTCAGACATCCCTTTTGTCTGTGGGTTTGAGCTCCAGAAACAAGGATGCCATGATATAAACCAAACCTGTTGGGCTCTGCAGCATCAACTCTGGAGCTATTCTGCTCTTTCCACTCCAGCAACAGGAAGGTGCTGGGATGTGATGGGCAAAAAAACAAGAAACAAGCCAGAACCAACAGGCAGGTGTGTGCACAGGGCTGTTTATAGCCATTGCAAAAGGAGCACTGGCCACAGGCTGGGACTTTCCACATCTGTCCAAGCTGCCCACCCCACTCCCCTGTTCCTGCACTGAGCACCTGAGTGTGTCCATCAGGAACAGGGGGAGCTGCAGATGGGCTCACCCTGAGCTGAAGGGCTTGCTGAGCACTGGGCACCCCTCCAGCACTCCTTCCCTCACACATTACCTGGCACAGCTTGGTCATGGATGAAGGCAGGAGGGGGCGGCAGAACTTCTTCATGGAGCAGATTGCAGCTGGGAAGGCTGGAGCAGAGAAAATGGCAGCAACAAGGTTGATCCTCAGGATCCAGGAGAGCATTTCTTCCTTACTTCTGTTATGGAGTAAGGGAGAAGAGAAGGGAGTCTGAAAATGCTCTTGAACCAGGACCAGAGAACAGCTGACAACAGCCCTGGAGCCACCCACGCTCAGGAAGGGCATCGGTGGCCTTGCCTTGATGCCACTTCTGTGCCAGGTTATGAACAGAGGGAAGCACTGTCTGACGGGCTCCTCTACAGTGCCCTGATGATCTCAGGGCTGCTGTCTGCCTCTCGAAGCCTGGGCAGTCCTGCCCTCCTCATCAGCTCTGGCTGCATTCCTGAGGAGCTGTGGAGAGGCCAGAGCCAAGGATGTCCTGCTCTCAGGAGAGCAAGAGCCACACAGCAGAGGTTCCACAGAGCAGGGTGTCATTTATGTCATTTGAGAGACACTGCCCAGGGTCTCCAGTGTTTCCTTCATCAAATCTGTCCAGACACTGCTCCCCCAAGCCTTCAAGTGGGTGTTTGGTGCACAAATTCAGATGTCAAGCTTTAGCTTGACATTAGTACCCCAGCCCTACAGACAGCCTCACCTCTCTCAGCAGAAGACTTGAAAAACGTGAGACAGAAGATGACTTCATCACATTTGACACTTACTAACACCATAACATTCCTCAGCAATGGACTCAGGTAAAACATCTGCCCTGGCTGGGGAGAGACTGCTTTAAGGAGCTTTAGACAGTTTCACCATCAGAAGCTGACAAGGGGAACCATCACCTGCACCACACAGATGTTCTCCCTTCCAGAATACACCAACTGAAGTTAGCAAGAGGAGCCCTTTCACTCAGCCCTGCACATCCCAGCCTGTCCCCCTGTTCTTTTGAGTTCTTCTAAGCCTTCTGATGTTTACATTCTCTAACAAACTTTCTCACACACTTTTCTGCAAATACTTATTGTTTTGCATTTCTTTCTGGAGGAGAAGAAATTTGATGGACTGTTGCTTTGTCCAGTGTGGACAAGGACAGTGTGGACAGTGGAGAGGTGGCACTGTCACCCTCCAATCCACTGTCACTTTTGGAAATCTATAAATGTTGGAGTGAGAATTAAACTTCCCTCTTTTTCACCTTGGAGAATCCAGTGTCCGTGTCTTTCTATTCCGTGTCCTGGAGTGACACCAGCCCATCCTGCTCAGCCTGCCTTGGTGACAGCTGGGAAGGACCTCAAGGACTGGCACAAAGCTACCAAGAAACTGTCACCTATGAGCCAATCCTTTGCACAGCCCTGCAGAAATGACCCTCAGCCCCTGGCTACCCCCATGTGTGCCCCCTAAGGCCTGTGCTGGTCTGGTCAGGTCCGAGGCAGGGGCTGGAGGTCAGGCTGCCCCCCCAGGCACTGCAGGGAGGGCTGGCACTCACGGGGCCTGGAAGAGGAAGACTCTCCAGTCAGCTGTCTTCAGCTTGAGCACGTTGGACTTCTTGCTGTAGTCAGAGGCTTTTGTGGCTAAGGCGTGGTGCACACGGATGGCGTTCTTCAGATCCACTTCAGAGAGGTCTTTGTCAGGTTTATATTCATCCTGTGAAGAGGAACGTTAATTGGATAATGACAACACTAACATTTGTGGGATGCTTTAATGAACCTGCCTTTCTCCCTGTGCTATAATCACAGAGTGCCGAGACCAGGAAAAGCACTGCTTTGTACAGTAAATGCTAGGAGCTGATAATGATAATAATTAACATCTGGCAACTGCTTCCATCATTAAGTTCACTGGGAAGATGTAAAGAAGGAGATGAAAGTTTTAAACATAATTATCAATAGTTATTTCTAACACAGCACATGCCTGAGGCTTTGTGGGGAGGCACAAAGCAGGGCCAGGTTTCTGCAGAGCTCAAACCAGGATGCAAGTCCCAATCAGCAGAGGATCTCAACAAGCACCTGCCCTGGTGCTGCATCTCACAGACTCATAGAATGGTTTGGGCTGGAAAGGACCTCAAAGCTCATCCCATTCCAACCCCTGCCAGGGGCAGGGACACCTTCCCCTATCCCAGGATGCTCCAAGCCCCATCCAGCCTGGCCTGGGACACTGCCAGGGATGGGGCAGCCACAGCTGCTCTAGGCAGCCTGTGCCAGGGCCTCAATACCCTCACAGGGAAGAATGTTTTCCTTATATCTACCTAAATTTCCCTTCTTTCAGTTAAACCCCTTTGCTCCTTGTGCTATCACTACAGCTATGTGTGGAGGAAGGTAGCCCTGAACAGCAGCATCCCTGCAGCCAGGGCACCTCTGTACAGGTGAGGGGCAGTTGCCAGTCTGAGAGTGGCCCCTCTGAACCAGCTTTGGTCTCCCTTTAGTACACGTGCTCCTTTGGCATGGTTTCCCCTGTAATTCCTTAGCCTGGCACTTGCAAACTGCAGCAGCATTTCCTGTATTCCTGCTTTACTTGCCCCACTTCACACAAGTAGGGAATGTAGCAGTAACTATATGTGTTTATATCCTATAAAAAGGTAGAAAATACCAAACATGGGATTCTGAAATGATGATCTTGGCACTGCACTTTTTAGGAAAAAAAGTTCAGTCAATCCTCTGTTTACCCTTTTACTTTCCCAGTGACTTAATGCAGCATCCTGCCTCCCACTCTGCATCCGTGCCAGCTCAACCAGTTGGATGGTGGG
Source organism: Geospiza fortis (assembly GCF_000277835.1). Lineage (NCBI taxonomy): Eukaryota > Metazoa > Chordata > Aves > Passeriformes > Thraupidae > Geospiza > Geospiza fortis. Next base: position 429,523 of record NW_005054386.1, read on the forward strand.
ATGGCAGGGATGGACAGATGGATGCACGGATTGGTGAAAGAAGAACCTGGTGGAAGAACCTGGCCCTGGCTAAAGCAAACCACCACCCCATGCCAGGACAGGGTGTCCCTGGAAGGCCCTGCCTTGCCCTGATGATTGCAGTGCTACAGGATTCATGTGCTCTGTATTTTGCTTTCCTTGACTGCTCTGGGCTGTCAGCACCAGGCCAGGTCTGTCTGGTGATGATGGTCTGTGCATCCCAAGCCTTCCTCAGCTTCTGTTGTGCAGATCTGCAAAAAGATGATTTTCTGTTTCCCATGCCCCAGTGGTACAAATGCAGCTGTTCTGTGCTACAGCCTCTGGGATGGGAACCCTGGGCAGTGGGGCTGTTCTCTGCTGTAGGGGCAGAAAGGTTTCCCCTCTGCTGCTCTTGAGAGCACCGAGGAGCAGCACTCCCCAGCCCATGGATGTGGCTCACACAGCCCTTGCTCCTGATGCTTCTGAAGCCTTTCTTCCTTCATTTTTGCAAAGCAATAATCCTGTCCAGGAGAGTGGTTGCCTTACTGTGCTCATCATCAAATGAAACTTGGCCTGGTACAAAAAAGTGCCATGGGCCCACCCACAGATGTCTGGCACAGGATCCTGGGGAGGATGAATCCCAGAGAAAAGCCCTGAATTTCCAGCAGAGGAAGGCTGGGTGCTGCAGGCATCCTGTGTTTGGGGAGACACTCAGCTGGGCAGTACAGATGACCTTTCCATCGTGGTGATTTCAGTAGCCAGAGGGATGGGCTGTCAGCCTTTTTTGCAAATAAAAACAAATGCTTTGCCTTGTGAAGACCTAATGTGTTACTCCACTGCAAGAGAAATGCCTGCTTGAGGAAGACATTGCTGCTCAGGCCTTACATATTATAGACAGACTTCAATTTGGGATATTTTTCCAAGGCTGAAGCTCGCTGGATTTGAATAAATCTGGCTGTGCTGCCCATGATCTCTTATTTCAAAATAAGCTTTCTGAAAATACAGTGCAAAATAGCCCAGCTTAATGGTGTGTGACAAGAGGAAACTGCCACAGCTGCTGAGTGCTTTGACTAATGCAGATCCTCATCTTGAATGGAATCATCAAGTGTTCCCTCCATGGATTTCAGGCTCTCAGGCATCAGTGCTGGTGGAAGGAAAAATCCAATCTTCTTTTCCTAATGCAGGGCCCAGTAAATCAAGGTGAGGCTGAATGAAGAAGGTTCTCTCTGCCTTGCTGCTCACAGCAGTGAGTGCTGCTCGAGGCTTCCTGCTTGGGATGGCTCTTCCAGGAGGCTCATCCCAATGCCAGGAGGTCACAATGGCACGTTTGGATGAAAATGCTGAGATATCCTGGTGCCTTTAGGTCACTGTCCCCTGCTGCCTACCCCTGTGAGCAGATCCACAGCTAATCTCAAAGCTTGTTTTGCCAAGAAAAGGCAAAAGCTCTTGTGCCTGCCTTTGCAGGGCAGCTGGATGGGGTGGGAGAGCCCAGTGTATCAGTTCTGCTGCCTCTCCTCTGGCCTCAGAGCCAGCCCTGGGCAGTGCTGGGAATGTGGACATGGACTGGCAGATATTCCTCATGCTCTGGCCTGTGAGTGGCTTTTCCTCTTCTTTCTTTTCTTCACCTCACATCTACCATCCTAAACAAACCATTTAATTAGGAAAATGAACCCCTGTGCCCTTTTCAGTCTAGGCAAGGTCTCGGAGCACCTGGCAAGGGTCTGCCTGCATGGGACAGCACCTGTGGCTCAGGGCTTGCTGGGAACCCCTTCCTGCTTGGGGACAGGACCTGTGGGAAGACCTGCACCCTTTCAAGCACTTCTGTGTAAAAGCACCTCATGCTTTAAGCTCTCCATCATTTTTCTTAACCCCCCTCTATGTGTGGTGATTAAGGGTTATTATCCCTATTTCACAGAGGTGAAGTAAGTTGCCAAAGGCCATGGAATGAGTCAGTGCCCAGAGCAGATTAGTGCACAGGAGAGGTGTGCCCTGCTCCCAAGCCTGCATTTCTTCCTCCAGACTCTGCTGCATCCCTTTAGGGGATCGAGCAATTGCTTCAGCAGACTGTGCTGGAACATGCTGATCCAGCAATTAACACCAGCGAGTCAATGACATGTGACATCTCCTCATCAGCCTTATGGCTGCTGCCTGAATTGCTTCTGTCAGACTGAATTCTACCTGTCCACCCACCCTTCAGCCTGTGCTATGCCCACCTCTCTCTGTATCTGGCCATTCCTCCTTTCTATACACCCACTTACCCAGCTCCTCCTACTTTCCCTCCACCTGTCAGTCTTATTTATACTCAACTTGCTCCTCAAAACCAAGTGGAATTCCCTGTTCAACTACCATGAATTTACTATTAAAGTCTAGATCCTTAATTTGGTCTGAGCAGAAAAGCGGAACAAGCTGAACCTGTGCTCCATGACATCAGGTGCTTCTGGAAGCAGTTACTTTCTCCTCTATCTTCCCATCACAAAATCTTTCCCCAGTGATTTATGCTCAGACAAGGTTCCACTTCATGTTTATCTGCAGTTGTCTTCTGCTGAGAGCTTGGGAGGCTGGCACACCACTTCCTTCCTGTATTGTGCAATTCCTTTGTTCTGCAACCCACCCCGCAGGCAAGAAACGACACCGAGGATCCACAGGGCAGGTGGATGTTTATCCACTCTCCATTTATCCACAGCATTGTGGTGCTGGGAATGTTCGCAAGTGACAGGGCAAGGACTTTGTCTTCGTGTTCTCATCCTTCTGTCTCTGCAAGCCTGACAGACGCTGTCTGTAGCCAAGGCCAAGGAATTCCCTGGAGAGGATTACAGTTCAGCCTGGCAGCAGCTCACCGGTAAGAAACCCCACTTTCCCCAAATCCTTTGCCCAAACATTCCTTCGGTTTGTTTTTGTTGTTGTTCCAAATGCTCCTTCCTTGGGGCATCCTTGGCAATTCTGGTCCCTCCTGCTAATTACACATCAGTCATGGCTCTTCTTTATCAGACACTTTCATAACACAGCCAAATCTTGGGTGTTTTGTTCCTGCAGTCCTTGTCCATAAAGAAAGCCCTCAGTCTCTGAACCGTTTGATCCTGAAGGTCATTGAGATAAGAGCATTGATCTCCTCATTGCCACATCAGCCACATCCTTGCTCTCTTTTTAAATCCTAAACACCTCAGACAAACATAATGAACTTTGCTAATGAGTGGCTACTGGCTGCAAGCCTCGTTCAGCAGAGAACCCCCAGCCCCTCTGCCCCAGCAATGACACTCAGTGTTGGCTTCACAGCTCCTTCTGCTGCCAGGGAAGAAAATTCCATCCTGAAAAGGTATTGCATTCTCAATATACACCCTCTCATCAGACTCATCCCAAGAGAAGCCCTTGGCAGAAAATTCATTTAGATCCAAATGGTTCTGCAATAGTTGAAATATCTTTTTTTCCCCCGCAGAGAAAGTGTCCCACAGTGAAATGCTGATGGTAACTGCACAAGTTAAATCCTCATGTGTAACCCACGGGTCAGCATGAGGACTCTGGTGGACTCCATGTGAAGGTGTGCAATGAGACAAGGACTGAGGGCTGAGAAGAACACCACACTTAGAGGGCTGGAGGAGATCTGGGCTCCCCCGTGTGCTGCAGCTTCCCTAAGCTGCAGGAGAGAGTGGCACAGCTGTAAAAACACCACTGGGCTAAGAGCAACCCACACTGGGAGTGAGCATCCACTGCTGCCAGATTTCTGCTGGCCTTTGACGTGTGCCACAGGACCTGGTGAAACACGAGAGGCATTGAGGTGTGCTCTGAGCTCTGAGTCATAACTCCTGCTGCCCCCAGGACCTTTCTGCCTCTCTTATATAATCCACTGTTTGTTTACTCTCATTGCTGTGGAGATAATGCTGCAAGAGGCAGGAGCATCTGCCTACGGGGAGTACTGCTCCAGCAAGGTGAGTTCAATGGGTTACTGCACAGCATGTGCTGCTCAGGTAGTTCAGGCTGGTTCAGTGGGTTATGTTGATGATGAACAGACATTGGGCATCCTCGGCTGGCTCACACTGACATTCAAGTGAGCCCCTACCCAGTCTCCTTGGATTTTCCCTCAGAAAAGACTTTCCAGCAAACCCTCCAAGCATCCAAGTGCCAGAGAGCTGAATGTTAGAGTGTTCAGGGAAGCTATTCCATGGTGACTTTGTGTCCCCCAAGGACCTGGGAATTACACTTGTGTTGACTGGAGGAGGCTAAACAATGAACAGAGGTGGAGAGAGGCACAAAGGGTCACTTGACAGCCCATGGAAGGAGCCAGGCCACCAAGGTCCTGAAGAATATAAATTTTCAGCATAGAACCATGGAATCACAGAATCTTCTGAGCTGTAAGGGACCCACAAAGGCCACCAACTCCAACTCCTGGCCCTGCACAGGACACCCCAACAATCCCAGCCTGTGTCTGAGAGCCTTATTGAAATGCTGGGCCTGATGTCTCCAGGGCACAGATGTCCCTCCTGGCTGCCAGGGCACTGCTGATTCACATTCAACTGGCCATCAACCAGGACTCCCACAGCTGCTCTCCAGCCTCTCATTCCCCAGTCTGTCTGTGCATCCAGGATTACCCTGTCCCAGGTGCAGAATCCAGCACTGCCTTTGTTAAACTTCACACAGTCAATGATTGCCTGGGCCTCTCATTTGTCAGGGTCTCTCTGCAGGGCCTTTCCTTTGAGGGAGTCAGCAGCTCCTCTCTGTTTAGTATTGCCTGCAAACTAACTCAGTATTCCCTTGAGCCCTGTGCCCAAGTCATGTATGGAGATGTTGAAGAGCACAAGGGAGAGGATGGAGCCCTGTGGAACTCCACCAGTGGCAGGTCACCAGTCTGATGTCACCCCAGTCACTGCCACCCGTTGTGCCCAACCCATGAGCCAAGTGCTCACCCACCACAGGATGTGTTTATCCATCTGTGGGCTGGACATCCTGTCCAGAAGGATCCTGTGAGAGACAGCATCAAAAGCTTTAGTGAAACCCAGAGATATTACATCAGCTGGCTTCCTGTGCCAGACTCAATAAAGCTGTGCATAATCAGATCTGTGCCAGCAAATAAAACTATAGGCAGGATAAGACTGGTCAGATGCTCCACCTCTTCACCTTCTTGTTTCATTTCTCCCCAACATCCTATTTCACCTGTTCCATATCATCCGTTCATTCATCCTCCCCAACAGCTCCTACTTGCTGGGATCCTTCTGCAGAAATCTGTTTCCTCTTTCATGCTTCCTCCTCCAGGGTTCCCTTTGAGGCTGTGGATAGTGCCCTGAGCATGAACAGTACCACCAAAGATGAGAGCATCCTCCAGCCCTGGTCTCTGGAGGAGCTCTGACATGTCCATGCATGAGTTCGGACATGGATTCACCTCTGCCTGGGTGTGTGGCTGCACGACTGCTCTGGAGACAGCAGGATTCAGCAAAAGGGAGAATCCCCCATGGTTACCTTTTGTAAATAAAGGACGGTCCCCTTAAGCACAGCATAAAATTTCTTCCAACCTCTTCTTCCTCTGGGAGCTAAAAAAGGAAGAACATTTGATTGTACATGTCTGCCAGTGCTGCTTGACCTTCCAGGCAAACCCATCCCTTCTCCTGACCCACCAGAGGCACTCGCTGATGCCCAGAGCTCCCACACCTCCAGGCTGCTGCTCATCAGTGGTTTGTGAGCAGGGACAGGTGTCTGAGGGACAGTGGCTGGGCTCTGCAGCCTCCCAGCAGGAGCACAAGCAGGTCAGAGCCAGACATGAGCTGGTACAGGGCTACCAGTGGACACCTGGAAGTCTCTGCTCCTCCAAACCCAGGTTTATGTTCCTTGGACTTAATGCTTGGAGAGCAGAGACATTCCCTGAGCTCCTCAGCTTGGAACTGAGCAGCTGGATAAGGGAGCTTCTGTTCCCTTGAGGAGGGAGCATTACTATCTCAATGGGCCTGAGGACAGAGCTTGGCAGAAGCTGGAGAGGGGTGGGAGGTGAGGGGAGCCATCCACATCCCATCAGACAGCAGATCCTCCAAGCACGGGCTGCTAAGAAGGTGCTGGAAGCAAGGGAGGCCTTTGGTGGTAATCTCTACTCAAGACTTTTTAATCAGCTGCAGTGACTGGGCCAATCATATCAATTAGCAAAAGGAATTACCCAAGGTTTAATTATCTCTGCTCATTAACAGCTCCCAAATACCTTTACCTTTCCTGTAGTGCTGGTAGCAGAGCCAGCACATGGCAGGACATGAACAGGAGCAAAGCTTGGCAGGCCAGACTGTCCCCAAGGCCAGGGCAGGAGTGGACAGCTGCTGAGGAACCAGCCTTCCCCTGCTGCTCAGAGACTGGGATTTGGGGGATGGAAGACCAGGTCTGAACCAGCCTTCCCCTGCTGCTCAGACACTGGGATTTGGGGGATGGAAGACCAGGTGTGTCTGGGTTAGATTCCTTGGCAGTGAGAAGGGAACACTGAGGCTTCCTGAAAACCCATCTACAAATGCCTCAAAACACCCTCCTTCTCCTCTGTCCCAGCACTTGTGGGTATCTTTCCTGTGCTGCCTGGGGTGTGGTGAGGAAATGCCTTCACCACGAGAGCCAGGGCAAGGCTCTGGGACTGCCTGGGGCACCTCTCCTGTCCCTGTCCCTGTCCCTGGCCACGTACTTCTCTTGCCATCCATGTCTGCGTGGGTTTTGCGGGTGAGGACGCCGTGCTTGTAGGTGACAGCATTCAGGGCCTGGGGGATGTCCAGGAAGGGGTTGCTGCTGTCCACAATCCTCGTCACTTTCTTGGCGCTGGCTCCGAATTTGTCATCTACCAGCTCCGAGAGCGACTTCCTCAGCTCGTCCTCGTCACTTGGAAACAGAATCAGAGAAGAGAGATGTGGGTTTGGTCACCATGCAAAGCAGCCCTATTTGCTTTGGGTTTAGGGTTTTTATTTACAGGGCTGGTCAGAGAGAGAAAAACAAAGGAGGTGTCGGGACCATAACACAGAGAGTGCCAATAGTGGTGGTCTGGGCTGGGAGGAGTGTGGGTGGCAGGTAACTGTCCCTCTGTGAGGTCACTCAGAACAGGTAAGGGACTGGGTGCTGGTCTGAACACCGAGCAACTGCAGACATCCCATGCTGAGGACTGCAAATATTTCACAGGAAAAGCCTCCAATTCTGTGTCCTAAAGCCAGAGCTTAAGGAGGATTTTTGCTGAAGACCAAGGTATTACCAGCATGCCTCAGCTGCTCAGAGGCAATGCCTGGGGCCTCCTAGACAGTGAAGCACCTTTTTTAGGAATGTCCTCTGCATCTTTAAGGAACAGAAGATCTGCAGACATTTGGGAGATGAACCTACTCCGGCACAGAGAAAGCAGAACTTGTATGGGAAGTGATAGTTCCCAGTGACCCTGGGACATGAGGGAGAAAGAGCAAACAGGGCTTTTCTGCCCTGTCTGATACATGTCAATGTCTAAATGGATGAGTGGTCACCTCAGGGTGCAGATCAGGTTGGGACCAAACTTCAGCTGAGGACTGCCCCTCAGTGAATCCACTGGCTGGGATGTGAGCAGTAAAACACAATTCCTCACCTGCAGCAAGCAGATGGCCAAAGCATCAGAGGCTTGGAAGAGAAGGATGATTTCTCAGCCCTCAGCTCCCACAGGAGTCCTGGGGCTCAGGCAGAGCCCAGATCCTGTTCCTGGCTGGGGAGTTAGTGGGGCTCAGGTGTCTGGGCTGCACCTCTCTGTGCCCCTTGCTATTGGTCACATACCTGCCTATCTGGTGGCATCTGTGGGCAAGGGCATCTCCTTCCCTGGGATGGACAAGGACACAAGGCAGAGGCCAGCAGAGAGCAGAGGGTCCTGGCTGTGCAAGGTTATGACTCAGTGCCAGGTCTCTGACAGAAAACCAGGTACCCTGTGCCAGGGAGTCCCTGAGCCAGGTCCCCCATGTCAGGGGGCATCTGTCCCCCTGCAGAGGAGCTGAGGGCTCTGCGCCTGCAGCCCAGCAGGACACCCTGCAGCAAGGCAGGCCCCAGGCCAGCTGGGATGAGTGAAGGGATGCAGCAGGGTGGGTGAAGAAAGGCAGCAGGGATCTGGATGCTGCTGGCTGGAACCGCCCCGCAGCAGTGGGACCCTGGCAGGGGGACATCCCCGAGACCCCCTCAGCAGGGTGACATCCCTGGGATGTGCTCAAGCAGAGTGACATCCCCAGCAGGGTGACATCCCTGGCAGGGTGACATCTCCGGGATGTGCCGGAGCAGGGTGACATCTCAGGGACCCCCAACGGCACGGTGACATCCCCACAATGTGCCCGAACAGGATGACATCCCCAGGACCTCGGCAGGATGACATCCCCGGGATGTGCTCGAGCAGGGTGACATCCTCGCGATGTGCCCAAACAGGGTGACATCCCCGGCAGGGTGACATCCCTGGGATGTGCTCAGGCAGGGTGACATCCCCGGGACGCCCCCAGCATGGTGACATCCCTGGGATGTACCTGAGCAGAGTGAGATGCCCAGGACCCCACAGGGAGACATCGCCGCAACGCCCGCGGCAGAGTGACATCCTCGGGATGTGCCCAGGCAGGGTGACTTCCCCAGCAGAGTGACATCTCTCCCTGCAATGTGCCCGACCAGGGTGACATCCCTGGGACGCCGGCAGGGTGCCATCCCCGGGAAGAGCCCGAGCAGGGGGCGTTGCTGTGTAAGCACAGCGCGCATCCCGAGCTCCTGCCGAGCTGCCCCTCCAGAGAGCAGCCCGCAGCTCCCTCTCGCGACAGAGCCCGGGCGCGATGGCCCCGCGGCACAGCCGCGGCACGCAGGGAGTCACGGAGGGAGGATCCAACCCGCTCCTGATGCTCTGTTTGGTCAGAGCAATACGAGGAAGGGAGCAGGTGATGGGGCTGATGGCTCTGCTCTGTCCGGGGACAAGAGAGGTCTAAGATTGAGGAGAGGGGAGAGGAATGTCCCCGGTGCCAGCTTAAGAGCTCAGGTCTGCCACGGGCTTCGCCTCGTCCTGGGGGATCCGGGCTGTGCTCTCAGTGGCAGAGCAGGAGAAGGAGGACTGAGGAAGGTGCTGTGATGGAGCCCACCGTGCCAGCCTTTCCAAGCTCCTTTCAGGGTAACAAATCTCATCGAACGTGTGGATGGCATAAAAAAGAGGGGTACAAGGTCACTGCTGGGAGGGCCGGGAGCACCCGAGTGCTGCACTGGGGCTGCGGGTGATGAGCAGGAGCAGCAGGAGCAGCAGGAGCAGCCGGTGTGTCCTGGCAGAGCACAGGGCAGAAGCATCCTGAGCTGTGAAACAGCGGCACGGTGAGGAGGAGAAGAGAAGTGATGGCGTGCTCTGCCCTCCCTGCATCTATCGTGATACAGCAAACGCTGCCAGCACAGCACAGGGTATCAGCAAGGCGAGAGACTTCAGCTGAGGCCAAAAACCCGGGGGCTGGTGTAGCCATGATATTTTCTGAAAAATCCTTTCCTTAGGATTTTTCCTCCTGAGAAGCTGAGAGGCCTCAGGAACAAAATGTAAACAATGATTATCGGCTGCTGTGGAATGCAACAGGTAAATCTGTGATTGGTTTCATGTGGTTGTTTTAATTAATGGCCAGTCACAGTGAGCTGGCTCAGACTGTCTCGGTCAGTCACAAGCCTTTGTTATTTATTTCTTTTCTATTCTTAGCTAGCCTTCTGATGAAATCCTTTCTTCTATTCTTTTAATATAATATAGATCATAAAATAATAAATCAGCCTTCTGAAACATGGAGTCAGATCCTCGTCTCTTCCCTCAACCTCATACCCCTGTGAACACCATCACAGGCTGGAGCACTTGCAATGTAAGAAACAGCTGAAAGGACTGAATTTGTTCAACCTGCAGAAGAGATGGCTTTGGGGCAGCCTCGTGTGAGGGGTTACTGAGAGGACAAAGCTGGGCTCATCACTGCGGTGCATGGCACAAGGACAGGAGACAGTGGGCAGAAGTCAAAACAACAGAGAAAAGAGAAAATGCCACTCTTATAAAAACAAAGTATTGGTTTGTGGATCCAGAGGGGCTGTGGGTTCCCCATCCTTGGAGGGTTTCAGGAACAAACTGAACAAAGCCCTGAGCACCCTAGTCTGAATTCAATGATGACCATAATTTGAGGTGGAAGCTGAACTAGGGATATCACAAAGACTCTTCATTTTTCATTGATTCTCTGATACTATTTCCAGAAAAAACCATGTGGGAGAGATGGAAAGTCTCCATGACCAAAATAACCCCAGAGCTTTGCTTGTGCAAAGACTTCTGAAGCACCTGGAGAGGAACCAGCATTTTACAAGTGTAATAGTAAACAAAGAGGGCATTCCCTTCCTTTAGGTCATGGATCCACAGACTGTCACCAACCTTCCCAACTGCCTTTGTGTCTAAGCCATAAATAAACACCATTTGTCTGTCTGCAGAGGGACTTCAGCACTTAAGGGCTTGGCAGGAAATATTCTGGGATTGAAAACATGGCTTAGGATCTGCCAGCTACTTGGAAAGACACACAATCCCTTTAATGCTCAGCATATACTTACATGGCCCACTCCAGCTTCTCATTCTTGATGGAGTTGTACAGTGTCTGAAAAAAGAACATGGAATTAGCCGTGTCTGCTTGTGGAGACACCTCCTCCTCCACGGCCTGTGTTCTTGGAGATGATTTCCCTGCTGA